>NW_027509193.1:15417500-15757500 GCF_051911475.1 Siphateles boraxobius
CCTACACTGTCATGTCTGAAAGGAAATTGAGCAGCTATGGATGACTTATTACTACAATTTATGATTTTAAATCACTATACAGGACCAGTAACACAATTTTCCTCTCAACACACATCACATCATGTACAACAGCCAGCCAGTTTTGCAGCATGACCTAGAGGAGAATGTGTGCAAACAGTTAGACAGGTGGAGCATGCCTGTGTGAGCTGTGTTAACCGCTGCCCCTTCGAGACCTTCAATCATCTACACCATCAGCCCTGAATGAGTCATTTTCTGTGTGTCCATTTCATTACTGCAGGAAGAGAGCCACCTGTATTTCAAAAACCTCCACTCAACAGTACACCCATTCTCAGACAGATGGTGGGTGATATGTGATTGGGAAAGAGGTGGCATCTCGGAAATAAAGCAGTTCTGACGGCAGCAAGAAACCGATTGTTGTTCTTCTTCCTCGTGAATGGCTCAGGATTAAGCATGAAGTTTGCTTGTTCCTCTACAGACCTGGTTACATGATTTATTGCTTAAGTGCTTAAAATTTGCAGCACACTATCATTGCAGTACTAAGGCCACATTTCATTAGCTTCCCCTTGAATTTCAGAGGCGCTGGGGCTCTAATCTCGTATCCTGACTTAGAAAGGTTTTGTTGCATGCTATGCAGTGTAAAATATATAGGTTATCCACTGGTAGATAACCATCCACAATGAATAGCTAAGAATGACAAATAAGACAATAACACAGTTGAAATAGATAATTTTGCTTCAGCCCAGTATTTATAAACCTGATTTGCATTCTCTCTCTTCTGTTCAGTTAATGTTAACTTAATCAGCCTGTGATGTTGCACAATTAATCATATTAGAACATGTATGATCTGGCTAACTTCCTTTATATGGAGTAAACGTAAGCCTAGATTAAAAATGTCAGTACTCTATCTGCCGTGTTCTATGGGGGGATTGGATTTTCCAAATATCAAGAAGTATCAGTTAAGTTCTCATCTGAAATACATTGCAGAGTGGGTCAGGAAGGATTCTTCCTCTACTTGGTTGGATATCGAATCTTCCTTTTCACAATTTCCTTTAAGAGCTTTTCTTTTTGTTAAGAGTTTATAAAAAATAAAAGAGATATATGACAAACCAATTATAGTAAATACTCTGAAAGCATGGAGATCAGTATGTAGGCTTGAAGGTAGATCTAAATTGACTTCTTTCTTTACCCCATACTAAATAATCCTGATTTCACCCCAGGAATTTTGGATGATGGTTTTAAACGATGGTGTTGTTTGGGACTTAGTAAGCTTGGGGATATTTTTTCAGACAATAAATTAATGTCATTTGAGGAGTTAACTCAGAAGTATCATTTGTCCAAATTAGATTTTTTTTCGTTTCCTCCAATTGAGACATTATATTACTAACAACACAACACTGGTTAGAAGTTGTGAAATTTCTTCTACTGAAAGGTTATTTTTTTATCATCAGGAAAAATGTCTCTGGGTAGGATTTATGGTTCCCTTTCGTTGTCACTCCAGTATTACAAAACGAGCCAATGGCAAAGAAATGCCATGGGTCTGCGGAATTTGCATAGCGTATCTCCGCCTTACCTCGTGGGTATAAAAGGAGGACGCCGGCAACATGCAGATATGTTTTTTCGCTTCGGAGCCAAGAGTATTTCTTCACTCCACAGTCATCTCTGACTTCGCTCTACGAGACGAGCTTCTCTCTCCGGTGTTGGTGTGACGGCGATCTGCAGCGAGCTCACAGTGCCTGCTGATCTGTGCAGTGATCTGCCAGTGTGTGTGTGTGTCTCCCTGTGTGCTTCAACATTGCGGAGTTTTTTTCTCCTCTCATAAAAGAGCTTGCACGCGGCACGTCTTTTTAAAGACGGCTTGCCCGTGCATATCTGGTTGCAGCAGACTGGTATCGGATTCTGATGGGCACGAGCGCTGTCTAGTGTGTTTGGGCTTTGATCATGCTTGAACAGCGCTCGTGGATGACTCATGTTCTCGCTGGGAACGTGATCATCGCGTCATATATAGGTCGAGACTCGGTGAACTCGCAAGAGTGAGAGTCCCCTCATCCACCCCCCGATCCTCGGCTGGTGGCCAGGGTGACCTGAGGGTTACGGTCTGGATCAAGGCGCCGACTATGTGTCCGCGACCCCAGCCCCCCTCTTCAATGACGGTGCCCGCTAGTGAACTGCTGATTCCCGCGAGTCTACCCTCTGGTGGCCCGCGTGTTTCAGTTGAAGCTACAGAGGAAGATGCCATGTCTGTTGCAGCATCACTAGGTGGGTTTGAGTCTTCTGGAAGTGAGGGCTCGTCACAGCTGCCACCTTCCGGTGTGCATACGGCTGTGCCTGAGTCTGATCCGGAGATGACGAACATGCTTTCCTGGGACGATGGGTTTGGGGTGAGGCCGCCGACCCTCGTCAACGGCAAACCCCAATACCTCTCTTCCCGGACGTGCATGATGAGATCTCGAAGTCCAAGAAGACCCCCTTGTCTTCTCGGGACCGCTCGCTGATCTCATCCGCCTTTCCTCCCCTCGATGGGACCGCTGCCCATGGGTAGATGCTCATGGACCTGCACGAGGGCGGGACTGACCCAGGGCTCTTCACTGAGCTGCGCGCCGCCACTGACCTTGCTCTCTGAGTGACGAAAGTGGCCGTACACTCCCTGGGTCAGGTGATGCTCACCATTCTGTGGCCGAACCTGTCTGATGTGCTGGATGTCGCGCGGACCCATCTGTCCGACATTCCCATATCCCAGGTCGGCCTCTTCGGCGGTGCGGTTGAGGGCTTGCCCAACAGCTCTCAGCCGCCCATGAGCAGACTGACATTGATTCTGTCCCGACGGCCCCGCCGTCCGCTCAGATCCCTCGGTCTGCCCACCGCCAAAGGCGCCCCTCCGCGGCTCCCACCCCGCCCGTTCACGGGCCGGCTCTGGGGGCCGCGGGCGGATGCCAAAGTCCTCTCCAGCCCCGCACCCCGCTACACGCCGGGTTAAGCGGCGCTCTTGAGATGGGCTCCTCAGAGATGGGACTCAGTTCTTTCCAGGAGTTGGTAGCAGGACCACTCCTTTCCCCGGGGGAGGGCCGGGGAAGAATCCTTATTCTCCAAAGAGCTGACTCTCCCGTCTCTGAGCACAGAGAGTTCTCGGACGTCACAGAGCGCCGCCCACAAGCCGTGCTCTCCTCGTCCCCCTCTGTCCCAGAGGTGGTTGACATGGCGTGCCGTCCACGGACCGCTTCGCCCCTGTCCCCCTCTATCGCCAGACCCCTGGCAGACCAGGCCCCCGCGGGACGACCAGCCTGGTCCTCCCCTGGCCCCCTCTGCCAGGGCGCGTTTGCTAACTGTGCCCCCACATCGGGCCGCTATGCTGTCCACGTCTGGGCCAGTTACTCCGCTTCGCTGCCCCTCCGGGGGGACGCCTGTGGTCCCGCTGGTTCAGTTCCTGGGAGCCTGGTTAGAGCTTCCCCGTCTGTCCCGCTGGGTCGCGCGGACCATCAGGCTCGGCTATGCGATTCAGTTCGCACGGTCTCCTCCCCGCTTGGGGAGTCCGCTCCACTTTTGTCGGTGGCTATGCCCCCATCATGAGAGCAGAGATTGCCACCCTGCTGGCGAAGGGTGCAATCGAAACTGTCCCTCCAGACGAGATGAGGTCCGGCTTCTACAGCCCCTACTTCATTGTCCCCAAGAAAACCGGTGGGTTACGGCCAATCCTGGACTTGCGCGTGCTGAACCGCTCCCTTCACAGGATGCCGTTCAAGATGTTCAAACGCATTTTCGAATGCATACGGCCCAAGGATTGGTTTGCAGCGATCGACCTGAAGGACGCCTACTTTCATGTCTCCATTCTCCATGACACAGACCGTTCCTTCGGTTTTCTTTCGAGGGGCAGGCATCCAGTACGCGGTTTTCCCTTTCGGGCTAGCCCTGTCTCCTCGCGTCTTTACGAAGGTTGTCGAGGCTGCCCTTGTTCCCCTTCGGAAACACGGGGTTCGCATCCTGAGTTATATCGACGACTGGCTGATCATAGCTCACTCTCGAGTTCAGGTTTGCGAACACAGGGACCTAGTGCTTCAGCACCTAGCTCGTCTGGGCCTTCGGGTCAACTGGGAGAAGAGCAAACTTTGCCCCGTGCAGAGGATCTCTTTTCTCTGTATGGATATCGACTCGGTCGCCATGTCCGCGCAGCTTACAAGCGAGCGCGCGCAGTCACTGCTGACTTGCCTGAGACAGTTCGAGGGCAAGAGTGCGGTTCCACTGAAACTTTTTCAGAGGCTCCTGGGGCATATGGCTTCTGCAGCCGCGGCAACGCCGCTCGGATTGCTTCATATGAGACCGCTTCAGCTTTGGCTTCGCGACCGAGTCCCGAGGTGGGCATGGCAACACCACGGCACCCTCCGAGTAACAGTTACTCCGACCTGCCGTCAGACCTTCACCCCGTGGTCGAACCTCAGTTTTCTATGGGCCGGAGTGCCCCTGGAACGAGCTTCGCGGCATGTTGTTGTAACGACGGATGCCTCCTCCACGGGCTGGGGTGCCATGTGCAATGGACGTGCTGCCGCGGGCTCCTGGACAGGACCCCGTCGCCTCTGGCATGTCAATTGCCTCGAGTTGCTGGCCGTACGTCTTGCTTTGCGCCGCTTCCGGGCCGTGCTCAAGAACCAACACGTACTAGTTCGCTCAGACAATACCGCCACTGTAGCGTACTTCAACCATCAAGGTGGTCTACGCTCCCGCTGTATGTCGCAACTCGCTCGCCACCTCCTCATATGGAGTCAGAAGCATCTGAGGTCGCTTCATGCCATTTATGTCCCGGAGCCCTGAACTCTGCAGCCGACGAGCTCTCACGGCTTCAGCCACTCCCTGGAGAGTGGCGACTCCATCCCCAGTCGGTCAGGCTGATTTGGGACCAGTTCGGGGACGCACAGATAGATCTGTTTGCCTTCCACGACTCGACCCATTGCGCCCAGTTTTATTCCCTGACCGAGGGCACGCTCGGCACGGATGCTCTGGCGCACAGCTGGCAGCAGGGCCGCAAGTATGCGTTTCCCCCAGTGAGCCTTCTTGCGCAGACCTTGCGCAAGGTCAGGGAGGACGAGGAGCAGGTCATTCTGGTCGCGCCGTACTGGCCTTCCCGGACCTGGTTCTCCGAACTAGTACTCCTCGCGACAGCACCTCCCTGGCCGATCCCTCTGAGGAAGAACCTTCTGCATTACTTGATGCATTACTTCGTCTGCTAATAAGAAATTGTATAATATTCTATCCTTTGCTGCCAGGAAAAATATTTTACTTAATTTGATCAGTGATAAATCTCCATCCCTTAAAGGATGGCACAAGATCATTTTGAGTTGATTCCCCTGGAGCGCCTTACCTATGCATTACATGGGAAAACAGGCCAGTTTCACAAAGTCTGGACTCCATATATGGACGCTTTGGAACCTTGTCTTCGCCCTATTATTTTACAAGCAACATTGTAACTGTAACTTTCTGGACATTTGACCATTTTTTTGTCATTCTCTTCATCTTTTGGAAATGTTATTTTATACATGTTATACATTATATAAATGTTGTTTTTTCCTTTTTGTATATCTGCCTTATTATGGTATGGTCCTGTTTTATATATAAATCTGAGTTATCCTGTTTTTTTTTTTTGTTTTTGTTTTTTTGGTTGATGTCTTGTTATATTTGTATTTTAAGAAAATTCAATAAACATAATTATAAGAAAAAAAAAGAACATGTATGATGAATCCAAAAATATAACTCTGTAACGTCCAATTTGCATGATGTTTATGGATATTATATCAGTGATGTTGTTGTGCCTGTATGTGATAGTGTTATTAGATCATGCTTGTATTTGTCAAAAGTTGACAACTGACATTTCAGTTTAACCCTGTAGCAAATTAGCTCTATGAAATATTAATAACCAGTCATAACTTGTTATAATTGATTATGAATATTTGGGTCAGTTAATCATATTAACTTGATGTAGCTACATTAACATTACAACCATGTGTGAGCTTGTTAAGGTGCATTTTCCTAATCTCTCTGGTCTCGCTTTTTCAAGTTTCAGTGCTGTTGATTTTGATTTTATTTCCAAATTTGTTTTGTCAATGAATTCTACTACTTGCATACTTGATTCACTCCCTACGACTGTAGGCCTGATGCAGAGAGGCTTATCCATGCCTTCATAACGTCAAGGCTTGATTACTATAATTCTCTCTTTGCTGGTTTACCAGCAAATTCTATTAAGAGGTTGCAATATATACAGAACTCTGCCGCACGTGTTTGGACTCATACATCCTCACGCCATCATATTACACCCTTGCTCCAGTAACTGCATTGGCCTCCAGTTCAGCCACGTATTGATTTAAAAATTCTGATTTTAACCTATAAAGCAGTACATGGGTTGGCTCCAGATTACATCGGTGATTTGGATACTCCATCCATTCCCGCTCGCTCTCTCCGTTCTGCCGGCTCCCTCTCTCTGTATCAGCCTCGTTGTAAATTGAAAACCATGGGGGGAAAAGCCTTTTCCTATAACGCGCTTAAGTTCAGTCCCTCCAGAAAAACGCGATTATGCGATCGCATGATTTAGTGCATAATCAGCCAAAGTCTGCATATTCATGCGGGGGCCGCATTTTTTCAAATACACTGCACTTTCGCCGCATAAATTGCCGATTTCCGCGCAAAATATGCAGGGCTTGCATGATTTCATAATCCCCGCATTTTCATTGCAAAAAAGACATATCTTAGCAGAGAGTTGAAAGATGTTGCGTTTACTTCACACAAGAGCAGCCATTTCCCCCTGTTGCCATGGGAACGTTATGAAGTGATGTAATTACGCGACGTGAACATCATCGAAAAGCTGCAAACTCCGCGACGAAGCCATGATGAAGCCCGCAAATCATCAGTCTCATTTGCCAACAAAAATAAGTGCAAAAGACCGCACACAGCAGTTTCCCGGTGTGTTACATGAAAATTTGTGCATGGGAAGCACTTATTTTAACAGAAGATGTCTGTTTTGTATAGCTACCTCTGTAAAACAGGAAGCACACATTTTATTTTTTTATATTGTATTTTTTTATATTTTATTTTATTTTTTATGATTTATTTATTAAATTTTACAGAAGTTGTAGCATATTCATTTTGTAAAGCTACAAAACTTGTTTGACTCAATGTTTTGGTAAGTTTGTGATTAACACCACGTGTTTATTAAGGTCTGAAATAAAAAAAGATGAGAACTTAAATATTCCCAACACTTTCTGTGATGTAGTATGCTTGATTATCATAGGAAGTAATAAGAAATGACCCTTACATTAAGGTAGTAGCCTAGTGAGAACAGGGTGTTGGGGAATCACTCTTTTTTTTTATCAAACAGTTTTTGCAAGTTCGCGCAGTTTTTGCAAGTTCCTGCAATTTCATCGCATAAAATTGCATAAATATCCCGCATATTCCAGCGCATTTTTCAAGAAAACATGCCGCATAATCAAGGATTTTTGCCCGCAACAATCACAAAAAAAATCTTTTTCTGGAAGGACTGTAAGTTATAGAACATACTACCCACATCTATTAGGGATGCTGCATCTGTGGATTGTTTTAAGAAACTTCTTAAGACACATATTTTTAGTCAAGCTTTTAATTCATAATTTTATTATTTTTGTGTATTTTTTGATACTTCTCTATATATTTTTTACTTCCATGTTTGATTATTTTGTTCTGTACATGCTGTAGCGCTTTGAGTCTGAGAAAGGCGCATTAAAAATAAAATGTATTATTATTATTATTATTATTACAACCAATTACTCTACCAGAAAGACTCTGGAGATATAATGATGTAACAAAGCATTAATTTATTGACAGCCTAGCAAGCAATTATTTATAAAGTTCTTTGGCGTAGTCCGTAGTTCATAATCTGAGGGTAGCGGATCTGCATTTCCTGCCTGAAGACAAAGGCAGGGGCGCAGCCGACCCCCCTGGGAGGTATGGACAGGACCATCGTGGTGGTGGTGGGGTGGGGTGGATGGAGGTAGTTGTCGCGACAGCATCTGTAAACTCAAACGTGTGTAGATACCAATCTTTTATACAGAGAGTATAAGGACGTGATTGGATAGATGTGAAGGTAATAAGTGACGTAGTAATTAAGTCTTCATGGCAGAACTTTATGCTAATGCTTTAATTTCTACCAGAAAGACTCGGGAGATATAATTATGTAACAAAGCATTCATTTATTGACAGCCCAGCAAGCAATTATTTATTAAGGTTCTTTGGCGTATGCCCCGTCCGTAGTTCATAATCCGAGGGTAGCGGATCTGCATTTCCTGACTGAAGTCGAAAGCAGGGGCCCAGCCGACCCCCAAAAGTAGGTGGATTATGGATCCACCGGGACAGGGCCAGCCCACCCCCATAAAATGGCAATGGAAAGTATACCCCCCAGTCATGAATCCTGTGGTTCCTGAAAAATAGGAAAGGGAGTTACCATAAGCATGATGGACGTTAGATGTGGATGCCTCGTAGGCCTGTAGCATAATTAGACGAGGAAGCCACTTTAGTTTTTGTAAAACATTGACCTGTAAGGTACGGCGTGGAGCCATGGAATTTTTTTTATCCAAAAAAAATGGATTGCTTTTATCCAACGACTTACGTAGAATTCAATGTACTTTTTATGTAATTATCAGTTCCACTCCTAAGGACACGCAGAGACGAGGCCGCATTGGACCATACAGAACAGTGCCAGATTGAGCCATACATAAACAGGCCTCATTAGACCATACATAACGGTGCCACATTGAGCCATACATAGACCGGCCTCGTTTGACCTCACAGCGCAGGCCACCTGGGGCCACACATAGTCAGGCCACATTGTACCACACGGAGCAGGCCTCATTGGACCGTAACACTGGCCACATTGGACCACACGGCCATGATAGACCACAGAGAGAAGGCCCCGATGAGCCACACGGCCATGATAGATCACAGAGACATGGCTCTGATGAGCCACACGACCATGATACACCACAGAGACAAGGCCCCGATAAGCCACACGGCCATGATAGACCACATAGACAAGGCCCCAATGAGCCACACGGCCATGATAGACCACATAGACAAGGCCCCAATGAGCCACACGGCCATGATAGACCACATAGACAAGGCCCCGAGGAGCCACACGGCCATGATAGACCACATAGACAAGGCCCCGATGAGTCACACGGCCATGATAGACCACAAAGACAAGGCCTCGATGAGCCACAATGGCCACTAACGCCACACTGAACATAAAATAAGGCCACGAGGGCCACAATATCGTTAGGCCACACTAAGACAAGTACACACAAAGAAAACGGCCACTAGGCCTACAGGATAAGGCCACGTTAGGCTACACGGTCACAGTAGACCACACTGAACATATATCGTACTCTTGCATTTTTAAAATTTATTTGTAAAATTTATTTATTTTTATTAATTATTACAGCGACATAAAGACAAGACCTCACTGGAACAGGCCACTGCCACACATAGACGACAGTCCACTAGCCGCGCATTGACGATGACTCATTAGTCGGTAATGAGAATGAAATAGCATAACACCACCACCAGTCTTTGCATAGGTATTTAACTGATTTGTTACTGTTGCTGAGCTTCAAGAATGGTTTTGAATCGGGTCTGATATATGATTCGGATGCAGAGGAAGACCATCTGCCCATGATCTTAATAGCTGGTGTAGAGATTCCTCGTTCAGCTGCTGTAGTAGCTAGCCCCGATTCTGAAGAAATGGTCGGTATAGGGAGAGGGGGATATACTGCAGCTTTAATAACAATAGATAAATGGGTCCTGAGCCAGGCCTTAGAAAGAGGTGCTCCATTTGGTAATATGAAAAGCTGTGCGTGGTTTGAAGTTCTAGGCGGATTTTAAGAATTCTAAACATTGATGTGATAAAAAGGGACAAAAATTGTTATTGATTTTGGAGTGTTAGGGTGACACCAGAGCGTGATGGGCGTCATTCTTAGAGTGCTAAAGAAGATTAAAGAAATTAGGTGAGAAGCATAATAGAAAGGAAAACCACAGCAGGATTGAAATATTAAATTTCTGAGATGAAATCCCCAGGCATATGAAGCCGTGAAAGCAGATAAAACAAGGCTTTTAGCAGAATATGCATATAGGGAAAAGGGATTATAGTGGATAGAGATGATTAATAATCGCGAAAGAGCAAGGTAATAGGCAGTTGTTTATCTGGAGGTGCTAGAAGATTTATCTATGCCTTTGATTTTACGTAAAGTTAGCAATCCTAATTCCCAAGTCTTTTCACTGCAAACTTTCGTTCGCTTATTACTTGAATACCTGCGAGCAATCTAGTAATGCGAGAATATTTAATTACGATTTCTGTAATTGTAGATGAGACAGGAACCACCGGCCATTATCGAGATGGGAATTAGAGGAATCTGGAAGAAAAGCAAGACGTTATAAACTGAACAAAGCAGAAGTATGAGCTTTTAAGGTGGAGGGAGCCATGCCTTCGTGAAGTTCGGTCTAGCTAGATTTTGCAGATCATCTAATTTAACATTTCTGTTATTTCTCACAACGTGACTGACTTCAGATCTTGACAAATCACGTGAAGCAAGCAGTCGGCCCGCCATTTCAGAATTCGCTTCTCAACGGACGAAAAAGCTGTCTGAAGCTTGCAGCTACCACCTGACAGTAACAGTTTTTTTTCCTTCCCCAATACATTTATGTTGTTAATAAATGACAATAAATTATTGTTGTACCCACGATATCTCCAAGTTTTGTTTTTCACTATAGAAAACTCAAGAGAGTAAGAGAGTACCGGCACCCTTTTTTTTCAGAAATGGCATACTCGTCTGACAGAAAGATCTGCCTTTATGATGGCAACTTTGCTTCCTTAGCACAAGCAACATATGTTTAGCGACCAAGTCAAGCCACAAAAGACAGAGTGACGGCTATATGGACAATTTTTTTTTTGGGTGAAGCGCAGGTGAAACTAAGCTTGAGTGAGCTTGGTAATTTCATCTGGCCTTTACAGATCTGGGTATCCAAATCTGAGATCGGACATACACCCTTCGTCTAAACATATGTCGTGGAAATTCTTAATACTAATATAACCAACAAAACTGACTTAATACGATGCTTAACTGAAGTAAGGTGACGGTGTCCTGTCAAGAAGCTACTATCGATACCTCAATGATGCTTGATGATCCGTTGTTTTAAAGGAGCTGTATGTAAGAAATTTATTTTAATTAATCATAAAATGGCCCTAATATGTCAATAGACATTAAAAAATCATGTTAATTTCAAATACTTATATCAATGACAACAGTAGCCCGGCCAGGATATTTTCATTTAAACAGTGAAGTTGCAGACCTTAACTGATGTTGATGTTGTCATGTTGTGTTTTGGTCTGATGCGCCACCCTCCACCTATCTACCAATCACAAAGTCAATAGTGTTGCGGCATCCGGGTTGCCAGCTCTGCTCTAGTTACCACAGCTGCAGCTACAAACGTCTCGGAATCGGATAAAAAAAATGTCTAACGTTGCGAAACCAAAAAAAACTCGTTATGAATCCGAAATACTTTGTGAGAAAGTCCGAAATAAAACAAGGATCTGTATAGGAGATGCCTTTGAAAGATGGAGACGGCTGAAAACGGAGAAGAATTTGAAGACAGACGCCAACGTTGCTAATTTTCTCCTGGACAGGTAAGATTCATCTATTTTCGGCTAACTTGTACTTGATGTAAATGGACATTTCAAATATTCATGACAGTCGAACAAAGTTATGCTTGTTCATGCAAAGTAACGTTACGTTAGCTCATATGGAGGAGGTGGGTCATCGAATTGAAAAGGTAAGGAATTGTTTGGGTAATAAAAATGGCCAGTCGTCATTGCTGACATTAGCAATGCATTATCAGAGCCCATTTCTTTGTCATGCTTAATGAAAACACCAATGAAAAGCACATTGTAGCCTATGATGTGAATAATTTGTCCCACTTGGAACGTTTTGTAGCCTAGATACAGGAACGTTTAATCATACGGTTGAGTAAAAACGATAGCTGTGTCCCAATGTGAAGGCTGCGTCCTCCGAAGGCCGTATTTGAAGGCTGCTTGGCCGCATTTGAAGGCCGATTGCGTCACAGCGGCGCGACGAAGGATGTCCCAATTCAAAGGCTGCATCTTCGAAGGCCGCATTTGAAGACCGATTGCGTCACCGCGGCGCGATGGAGGCTGTCCCAATTCAATTTCGCATCCTTCGAAGGCCGTATTCAAAGGCCGGTTGCGTCATCGCGGCGCGACGAAGGCTACCCTGATTCAAAAGCGACGCCATATGCACCCTTCGTTTCCCCGTGAAAGGAAGGATGCATAAATGGATCCTTCGCGGTCTATCCTACCCGATCCTACCCCATAAGTCATTGCGGGCCGGCGATGACACCACTTTTATTCAAAAAGATGACGGATGATTGTTCTTGTCGCCTAGCAACTGTGACAGCTACCGATGAAGAGCGGGAGTAACTTTGAACTGCACTTTTTTATATTCAACTGGGTTTTATATTCCCGTAGTACGCAGCCCGGAAAGTCTCTTATGGGGGAAAAAACAATCCGTGGCCACGGTTGTGCAATCCTTCCCCTCAGTTTATAAACTGTAGGCCTACTCACGAATTCTTAAACTTCCCTTGGTTTAACAAATCGTGCCCACGATGATTCAACCAGGCCACCTGTTTATAAGGGATGCTTTGCATAAACTTTTAAAAATGGAAAAAAAAATAAAATTGAAAATTTCTTCAATTTCTAAAACGAAAAAAGCTCAGTATAATAGAATAAGCAAAAAAAGACTCCACATATAAACAAGAAATATAACACAAACACAAGTTTAGGTTTTATATAAAAATAAAACATTCATATATTATTTTATGATTAACATATTACTGTCTTCAGTGAATTCATTTATAGTTATAATTATAAACACAAATAATAATAATTATCATTATTATTAGTACATTTAGGCTGCATAGAAGCCGCTTTTATCTAAAAAAAGGAACAAAGCAATTTGTCAAATGTCAGTCATAATAAATGGTTAGACAATAATAATACAAGGCTAAGATTGTCATAAATAGCCTAACACAAGATTTTGACGCATATCCAAGTGTGTGTGTGGAGTGTGGCTGTGGAGGCCCGGACTCAACAACATGCATTTTTATGTCAACAGTGGAAAGAACTTACTCTATCATTTCTGGTCATACAGAAAAGAATAATACATCATTCACAACTAGCCTACTTTTATTTGTGCAAAAACGAACGGACGCAAAAGTACACGGACCCAAGACTAACTTTTTCTACAAATAGCCAACATTATTTGAAATATAATAATAAGGTCCGTGTACCTTTGCGTCCACTCGTTTTTCTTTTTTTAACCCGTAATTGAAAAACGAAAAATGAACGGTTGTTAGGCTATTTTTGGCCAGGTCTTCTCATAACATTAAGATAACATGTTCTTTCTTTAAAGGAGAGGACACTTTAATCTAATAGTAAAGTAAAGACTTTAGCTAAAAAATAGCCACTTAAACTATTGGTTCCAATGACCCCTATATGTTTTAACACATGTTGAAGACCTTTCTCAAACAAAACTAGTCCATATTTAATTCCTGGAACCCGGGCTAAATGAGCAAGCACTGTAACTGCATTCATGGCATGGGACCCTTCAGTCAGCTCTTAGATATTTAATTCAGACATTAGAGAATACATGAGAAGAACATTTTCGATAATCACAGTGGTAACTTCTATAACAAAGTAAAATTGCATAAGCTTAGAGAAGTCATTCAACTCATTTGATATTTAGAACGAAAAATATTGATTAATACCTTGATTATAATCACTCATTAGATATATATTGAAACAGCAATGGATTCCAAATTCCACCCCTTCTAACCTTTGATGAGTAATGTAGTACAAATGTAAAAACATTTGTTGTATAAGGCAAATAAAATGTGTTATTTTACGGTAATCAGAGCACAGAACAGTAACACAGACATTTGCTCAGAAATGAAGGAAATTATGATTACTCTGACTGCAGTTATAAGGAAACTGGACACCTGGTGTAGGTGATTTGGATGACAACCTAATTTGCATATCAAACTTTGCGATAAATATTTATACTCTCATATTTCTTTCATGCTGAAACTTTTTTTTAAAAGTCCAGATATTCCAAAGCTCTTTCATTATTTAGTCATAAACATTATTAATATGCTAAATAAATATTACCATATAGCAGTCAAATACCAGTTGTTCTGGTGAATAACTTGGAGGTCACCTTTGGCAAACCTTCCACTTCAGCTGTCTCTCCCTTTTAAGACATGTAATGTTTTACATCTGATCTGACAAATGAGCTTTTGCAGCCTTTCTCTCATTAGCATTTCAAAAGGTGTGGTTGCCTCTCCGATCTGTGATAAAGGCTGGAGAGATTACAGAAGGGTTTTGGAGCTGCCAAATGGTTTCAAGAAGAAATCACTTCAGACAACAGCACTGCTCTTTGAAGAGAGTTTCCAGGGATTAAGGCTGTAGTAACTCTGCCTCCCCGCAACCTGGTTTAATGCAGGTCAGCACACAAGAGTCCCTATATGTTTTTGAGTAATGTTTGAGTAAACCTATGCTGCTTGACTGAAGCTTCAATAAATTAAAGGTTGAATGGCCTTCAAATGGTGTCGGAAATTCTCCTGCAATGAAATTGAAGGAGTAACCCGTTTGTGAATTCGCATAATTAGATTCTCAATTATTGTGAACACAATTCAATTAATAAGTGTGGTTGTAGTAACTATATCTCAGACCAAAACACTTTTACTCTCATATTTACAAACAAGATCATTTACTGGTTGGTCCAGAAAAACTGACATTTGAGTGTTTAATCTTCTGACTTGGATAACAAACATGGTAGCATTTACAGTTGTAATCAAAATTATTTAAGGGCTCCATTTAATAAAAACGAATCAATGGCTTCTGTTGTAGATTTTCCCCTAAACCTAACTGCGAATCTAACCTGGAATCTAATTATTGAACACTATCACTTTTGATCGATAGTAAGGTCTCTAGTGTTTTTAAATTGAACACTATCACTTGAGACTAGTAGTAAGGTTTTTAGTTCACTTTTATCTGGGGCGCCCAGTTAAATCGCTCAAGCGTCTACTAATCGACGCTTAAATCCTATAGATCAGCGAGTCTACAAATCGACTACAGCATCCGTTTAAATCCTATACTCCAGCGAGTCTACTAATCGACTACAGCATCCGTTTAATTCCTATACTCCAGCGAGTCTACTAATCGACTACAGCCGAGTTTACATTGTATTAATTCTAACTTGTTTTCTAACTTACCCTAAACCTAGCCTGCTGTGCAGCAGAAAATAACAGACAGGCTCCAGCAAATGTCCTTTAAATGCTTTAATCACAGCCAGGAGAGTTCTCCAGCAGTTCTCAGAGAATCTCCCTAGAAGAAAGTAAGGCCGGTGGATCTCTGACAAATCCCATTGAGAATCCCACCAGTCAACACAAATACAACAGTTTTAATAATATGATATGATATATTATCACATGCTTTCAAACCCAGACATCTCAAAACAGAATCATCATGACTAACATATCACACTCTCCATCATCACGATTGGTTACATTGTCAAAGCAAGTCCCCGTTTTATTTACCCTTTGTTAGTAACATCAGCAAAATATCCCGTGTCATCAAAAAACATTGTGAGGGGTTAATATTTCAATCAATCATTTCACAATATAACGGTTAGTCCAATTTCAAAGTTCCTTTGAACAAAGTTATATTAAGTCAAAAGTTAGGAGGTTAGAGTTTGTCTGCTACATCCTAGAAGAAAAAGGAAGTAAGCTCACTTTAGATTTATTGTTAAAATCAGGAATGGAAGTTTTAGTCATCTTTAGACATAGGACCAAAGGAAGTGTTATAACTTATCACAAGATGTTAGTATAATTCATATCTTTATGGTTAGATGTTAAAAACATTGTTAATTTAATATTCAGTTTAAAATCTCCACCACACTTCAGGTGTGCTTGAGCTACATCACATGAAATGCAGAGGTGGGAGTAAGTCACACATGTTCAAGTCACAAGTAAGTCTCAAGTCCTATACCATCAAGTCTCAAGCAAGTCTAAGTCGCATGTACACGCAACCAAGTCAAGTCAAGTCAAGTCAATGGTTCACTTCAAGCAAGTCAAGTCGAGTCCTGCTAAGGGCCAATTCAAGTCCAAGTCAAGTTACAATACCAAACAGAAAAAAAGTTTATATTGGCCTCAACCTTATTTATTTTTGATTACCTGATTACCTTTCTTATACATTTATATCGTAATATTAATAATATTCGTATAATTTATTACAGCATGTATTTATGATTATCAAAATTTGGAATTATTATGATTATAATAAAAATTATATGAAAAATGTTGAAGATAAAACATTTGAAGGCAAATTCACAAGCGTGATGCATTTAATTATATTGGTTTTATAGTAAATGTCGTATGTTTAACTTTGCTTATATATTTTTTTATGCAATATCACCCAGACATTAACTTTACCATTAATAGCCCATATTTGACCCCTTAAATTGATCTCCAGGGGCATTTTTTTCTAACTATGTTCTAACCATTTTTTTTCTATCCATGCATTTACACTGCAAACACAACACCATAAATAATGTTATGAGATTAATTATTTCAAATATAATCATTTTAATATAGAAAAAAATAGATGCTAAAAAATAATTATATTTTTTTAATTATAAGGAACTTGCAATTTAAAATGAATGTTTATTAACACACAACGTTTCGGTCACACGACCTTCATCAGGAGTATACAAATGTTCAAAATCATCTCTTTTCAGATATTTCTCAAAAAGAACTATCTGATGACCAAATTGTGGTTTTATCTAAAGGACTATCTTTTGTGCCTACTAGTGGTGTTAATTGTTTTGGTCTAAAGGTGGATCTGTTCAAATGTTTTAGACAAATGAAACTACGGTAATTTTTCTCGAAATCAGAGTCGGGTGCATCTAGGACACCCTTTAGACCTAAAAGTAATTTTTGCCCTAATGTGTCTAATCACACCATTCATACTTTTTGTCGTTTGGTTGAACAAGAGGTGATGGAAGCTTGCTCTTCTAGTAATAAAATCTCTCATAATTTTTCATTGAACGAGAAAAAAGCTTTGACCGAATTGATAAGTGACCCAAGTATCATTATAAAACCTGCTGATAAAGGAGGGGCAATTGTAGTCCAAGATTCGAAAAAATACCAACACGAAATTCTTGCACAATAACAGAATATATAGTTTTATAAAAAACTCCCCGGTGACCCTACCAATACTTATCGATCTGAGATATTGTCATTTTTAACAAATGCTAAAATGGAGGGTTGGATATCTCAATCGGAGTTTAAATTCTTGTATTGTCAACACCCGATTAGACCTGTTTTTTACACTCTTCCTAAAATTCATAAGAGACTTATTGACCCTCTGGTCTTCCGATTGTGGCACAGAATAATTCCCTCTTATCTCCTTTATCTCAGTATGTGGATTATTTTATAAAACCTTTTGTTTATTCGTTACCATCTTACATTCGAGATTCTACTGATTTCATCAATAATATCTCTGAGTTACATGATTTACCGGACATTTCTGTATTATTAACTTTGGACATAACAAGTTTATATACTAACATTTCACATGAAACTTATTGCCCTCAGACTTATTGCCCTCAGACATTATCTTTCGTTACGCAAGGACTTTAGTCCACCTTCAGACCTTATCATCGAGAGGTACCTTTTGAAATATTATTTTAGTTTTGATAATGATTTTTTTCTTCAGACAAGTGGGACAGCAATGGGCTCGAACTTTGCCCCCAACTATGCCAATCTATTCATGTTTTTTTTTAAAGAAAGTTACGTATTGAATACAGAAAATAACCCTTTCTATTCACAGATCATCAAATGGTAGGCTGATACATTGACGATATATTTTGTATTTTTTTGGGTGATCACGATGATGCTCGAGAATTTGTTACATTTTTAAATAACTTGGTTGATGATTTGGAATTTACCTCTGAAATTAATTCGGTTAAAGTACATTTCCTCGATATGTGGGTACAGAAGAACGATCGCTACCAGTTTTCATCCTATTTTTTTTTTTAAAAAGGACTGCCTAAGAGTCAGTTCTACAGATTGAGGAGGATTTGTCATTCTGATTCCGACTTTTTTGAGAAATCTAAAATCATGAAAAATAAATTTTTGAACAGAGGTTACCCTTTAGATTGGGTTGATGAAGCATTTAATACAGCTTTTAAAAAGACACGGTCTGAACTGTTAAAAAAGAAGACAAAAAAATCAAGAAAGTATTATTTTTCTTGTATTACAACACATTCACCTAAGTCTTACATGATAAAATCAATTTTTAAAAAACACTAGCATTTGTTGTCTTCTGATCCAGAGTTGAGGGATATTTTTAGACATCCTCCTTCGATTGTATACAAACTGTGCTAGTTTGTGCTAGTGCTAGTCCTCGTACATCTCAGAGCTTACTTAGTCCTAGAAGGGCAACTATCGTTGTGGGAATTGCGCTCAGTGTAATAATACTTTTAAAACATCATTTTTCTGTCACCCTAGAACTGGCAAAAAATATTGTTTTAAATCTGTGATTACTTGTGTTTCCACTCATGTGGTTTATTTGATTCGTTGTCCTTTTGGTATTGGCTACGTGGGAAAAACGTCACTTCTATTAAAACAAAGAATTATTGAACATAAGAGTTCGATCAGAAGAAAAGATATGAATTATCCAGTTGCGGCACATTTTGTAACTTTGAATCAAGATGTTACCTCTTTACGGTTTTGTGGGATTGAGAAAGTGACTTTGCCGCCTAGAGGTGGCGACATTGAATTACTCCTACAGAGACGTGAATTGTTTAGGATTTACACTCTTCAAGCTTTATCACCTAGGGGTATGAACGAGAAGCATTATTTAATGTAATGTTATAGTGATTTTGTAGTGTTTTGAATGACATGTTGTTTCTACTAGGTATTTACAATGAGTTTGAGTGGCTAAGGAGCCTGACTGTTGCAACTGTTTAGAATTAGCCTACAATTTGATGCTGTTTGATGATGACGTGTTGATTATGTATTTTGGATGATCTTGTTAACCTACAGGGTGATCTTTATTGATTGTTGTAACTATTAAAATTTGTAATTGTTTGTGATGTGGTGCTAAGTATGTACTTCCAATGAGCTTAATTGTTTACAGATGCAGTTCTGGTAATTGGTCATGTTTTTTATCTGAAAAGAGATGATTTTGAACATTTGTATACTCCTGACGAAGGTTGTGTGACCGAAACGTTGTGTGTTAATAAACATTCATTTTAAATTGCAAGTTACGATAGTGTGCGGGAGTTCCTTATCTGCTAAAACGACTAACTTGTTTGGTCCTATTATCCAACGAACCTATCACCTGCAGGTATGCGATGGAGTTTGTTCACTATTTTTTTAATTATGAAATTAAAACCGCCAATAGGTGGAGCCAAATCAACGTCTTAATGTACGAGTCATAGAAGCATTCATTCAACTGATTCGTTCAAAGCGGCAGATTCAATATGGAACTAAGCAACCAGGTCACTCAATCACAAAAACCCTGCTGGATTTACTCTTTTTCTGTGGCTTGTTTGAAACTACTGTCATTGGAGAAATTGAGCAAAAACAGAGAATATTTACAATATTACGTCTAAAATGTCACACCACAATATTCACTCTTTGTTTACTGGACTGTTGTAGCCTGTAAAATCATTATCAAATTTGCAATCGTGCCAATATTCTGGAAATATTTTTTAATATCATATGTAATAACTCATCTAGCCTAGGGACATTTTTTCCACATCTTGAATTTTGGGTACATATTAATTCTGCTCACATTGCCCCCCAACCCCCTGATAACATATGACCCTGCTTCAAGAGGAACATAAAAGACGACAAAACATCATTAACAGTTTTCTATGCTGTTTTTCGTCATTGGAAATAGCGACATATTTGGCTTTAAAGCATGATTTGAAAGAAACCGTGGCAAATGTCTGCGTGAATTTATGCACGTTATACAAAACATGCCACCATTAATTATCTTTTGAATCTATTGACAGCCTTAAGCTATATTTGAAAAGATAATATTGTATAAAGAGGCATGGTGTTTTAACCACTATTCTTTCTAGATTTAACGTTAGTCAAATTAACTATAACAAACAGGTTAAACAAGCCATAGCTTACTTTTAGACGTGGTGAATGAAGTTCGAGTTTGTGATGGTCGTGTCCGATATCCCTTGCCAGTTAAATCTTCTTGTATGAATATGGTCAATTTCTAGTGTTTATATCCAAAGAGAAACGATGCTGGGAGATGTTTTTTTTTATTTAGCGCGCTCACTGAGGTGTATGTATTTTCTGTGCGTCACGCAATCGAGCAGAATCTGATGACTGGCATCAATGGTTTCGTTGCTTTCATTTTGTTCATCAATATTGTGACGATTTATATAAAAATGTATATGAAGTCATTTTCGAGTCATACAGTTCAAGTCAAGTCAAGTCTCGAGTCATTGGATCTCAAGTCAAAGTCAACTCAAGTCATTTACTTAATTTAGTCAAGCAAGTCTCAAGTCCTTAAATTTGCGACTCGAGTCAGACTCGAGTCAAGTCATGTGACTCGAGTCCCCCATCTCTGAATACTTGAGTGTCACATTTGACTGCATGTTAGAAATAAGTCAAAAGAATTGTCCAAAAAGTTAAGAGAAGATACCAAGATTGCCCTTCACAAAGAAGGCAGAGGATATAAAAAAATAGCATATACACTTAATTTTCCTAGAGACACCGTTGGAAGCATAGTTCAAAGTTAAAGGAACAATGGTCTGGCACTTGAAACCTACAGTGTGTGGAAGGCAAGATGGATTCTATGAAGTTTTAGGAAATTATAGGAGAACACGTCATGCCGTCAGTGAGGAAACTAAAGCTTTGGTGTCATTGGACCTTCTAACAGGTGTAGGGTATGGACCACTCAGACACACACTAATTATTCATTATATACAAAGGTTTATGAAACTCCAAAACTAACAGCCCAAATGAACGAACACAAGGGCAGAAACAGTGTCATGTTACAGGGCATGATAAGGAGATTTTACGACCTCCAAGGAATTTGGCCACATGCACAAGAGAGAGATACAATGGGAACACAGAAACCCTCTTTAAAACAGACTTTGCTGCATTAATCATAGACTAACTGATCTATAAATGAACATGCATAAAACTGTGATGACTATTGTGACTATTATGGGACTGTGTGACTATTATGTATGGTATGTACCCTGATATACCACCAACTAACAATCAATGTAAACCTCACCTGTATCATGCCTCCTACTTAATTAATCCTCATTTAATGACTCACACTTTGATCTACATCACCTTCTTCTAGAATGCAGTGTGGATGTGTTATAGCTATCTGAGCATTAATGAAGGTATAACCACGCTTCGGACAAAGACTCGTAAATCAACTAAGAGCCATTTTCCCTCTCACACATGTCACCCTTCTTATTGGTCGAGTTCATGTCACAATGTCTGGTTTGTGTTCCCTGGGTTTTCTAGAGGTTAATTCCCTGATCGTCACATTTCCTCATGTACTACATTTCCCATCATCCTGTTCTGTCACTCATCACTGATCATTACACACAGCTGTTCCCACTGACATTGTTTGCATTGGTCTATTTATACCCTGTCTGTTTCTGTGTTAGTTGTCGAGTCCTTGCTTAATGTCTGTTTGCACTTCGGAGTTTCTTGTCTGGTTTGTTTCTTGTTTTGGACTGCTTTATATGATTTTGAACCTTTGCCTGGCTGACTATGGATTTGGATTACCCCAATAAACTACTACACTTGGACCTAACCTTTTGTGTGTGAGTCGTGACAGAAGGACTCGACCATGAATGGATCCAGCAGCACGGGGCCCAAATCTTTATTTTATTATTTTGCCATGGCGGCCCGGAGGACTGAGGAGATCATGGCCGGCGGGTTCGTGCAAGAGGCAGTACATTCTCCCGAGCCCCCTTCCATTGGACCGTCTTTTGAAGGAACACTTCTGGCTAGGTTTTCTGGAACCCGTAGAGGTCTCAGGAGAGGAGGTGCTAGAGGTGAGCGCCGGTACCACTCTCCACTTCGGTCCCTCCTCGACCCTGGGCTGGTGATGTCCAGCCCAGAGATCCATCCGCCGCTGAGTCCGTCAAGCCCAGAGCCTGCACATCGCCATCAGAAATGGCGGAGAACGGGGAAGACCTCCAGCCCCCCCAAGAACCCGGAGGTCGTGCCCGAGCAGCCCGCTGTTTTCCTGGAGTTCGTGCCTGGGCAGCCTGCTGTATTCCCAGAGGACCCGACTTCCAGCCCAGAGCCTTCACCGCTGGTCCCGTCCAGCCCAGCGCCCTCTCGCCCTCGGAGACGGAAGAGGAAGAGGACTTCCTGTGTCCAACAATGGCCGGAGGTCCTTCCTGAGCCTCCAGTCAGCCCAGAGGCTGTCTCCATACTCCTTGCCCTGCCGGCGCCACCCAAGCTCCTGGCCCTGCCGGCGCCACCCAAGCTCCTGGCCCTGCCGCCGCCACCCAAGCTCCTGGCCCTGCCGGCGCCGCCCAAGCTCCTGGCCCTGCCGGCACCACCCATTCCAACCATCAAGGCCAATACTGCCCAGCCTGAGCCGGTGTCTGTTCCTGTGCCTGAGCCGGTGTCTGTTCCTGAGCCAGGGTCTGTTCCTGTTCCACCGCCCTGGCCGCCCGAAGGGACTTCACCGCCCTGGCCGCCCGAAGGGACTTCACCGCCCTGGCCGCCCGAAGGGACTTCACCGCCCTGGCCGCCCAAAGGGTCTTCACCGCCCTGGCCGCCCGAAGGGTCTTCACCGCCCTGGCCGCCCGAAGGGTCTTCACCGCCCTGGCCGCCCGAAGGGTCTTCACCGCCCTGGCCGCCCGAAGGACTGTCGTCTGCTTCGCCCTGGCCGCCCAATGGGTCGTCTGCTTCGCCCTGGCCGCCTTAAGGACTGTTGTCTGCTTCGCCCTGGCCGCCCGATGGACTGTCTGCTTCGCCCTGGCCGCCCGATGGACTTTCTGCTTCGCCCTGGCCGCCCGATGGACTGTCTGCTTCGCCCTGGCCGCCCGATGGACTTTCTGCTTCGCCCTGGCCGCCCGATGGACTGTCTGCTTCACCCTGGCCGCCCGATGGACTGTCTGCTTCGCCCTGGCCGCCCGATGGACTCTCTGTTTCGCCCTGGCCGCCGGCTAAGCCGTCACCCCTTGTTCCTGTTCCCCTTCATGGACCTGGCCCCCCATCCCTCCCCCTGGTCCTCCACCATTCCACCTCCCTCCTGGACTTTTGTTTTGTTTTTTAGTGATGTCTTGTAGCGTCTGGTAGCCGCTCCGTAGAGGGGGAGTTATGTCACGGTGTCTGGTTTGTGTTCCCTGGGTTTTCTAGAGGTTAATTCCCTGATCGTCACATTTCCTCATGTACTACAATGTCTGTTTGCACTTCGGAGTTTCTTGTCTGGTTTGTTTCTTGTTTTGGACTGCTTTATATGATTTTGAACCTTTGCCTGGCTGACTATGGATTTGGATTACCCCAATAAACTACTGCACTTGGACCTAGCCTTTTGTGTGTGAGTCGTGACAGTTCAACCCTTGGGGGTGGATCCTTTCCAGCCTTTATTAGAGACAGTCCACATGTGACCTCCCTCTCTTAGTTCTTTCATCCAGCTGCAACACTGTTCTGGTGATACTGGGGAACCCCCTCCACGGGGGCCCCAGGGCCCAGCAGGCCTCAATCCAACCAGATATGGGCTTAGGCAGGAGAGAGAAGACTCTCTCACAAAGAACCAAGGACAATCTCAGGAGTTTTGGAACAAAGACTCCAACCAACAACGACTCCAATCACCCACTCTTCCGACATCCTCACTTCTCCTGGGTGCTCGGCGTGGCCTCAACAGGGCTTCAGGCCTTGAACAAACCAGCAATGCGTTCCTGGAGAAAGAGAACTCTCAACCAACTTCCACTTGACACTACCGGAACCATCAACGACTTAAATGTTCAACAACTTCAAGAATTGTTCCCACTACAAATACTAGTATTTAATTCAATGAAATGTGAAAATGAAATTCTGATGGTTCTTCTCATAGTCCCTTTTTCCGGTTTCCAATTTAATCCTATAACTAACCTATTTCTGCATTTCTGTATAAATGTGTGTTTAGTTTATTTATGTTTATGTTTTAGTTAATAAAACGTATGCACTTTATGTATTTGGTTCTGATTCGCTTGCAATACGAAGTCTCTTTACGGTTTGTTCTTGCTACATGCTTAAAACGCTGTACATGCTAAGAAATAATTATTCTTATATGGCCAGGGAAGATACACTTTTCTTAGAATAAATTAATAATCAAAAGAGTTCGTTGGACGAACTGATTAATTGATTGTAATATTTATTTAGCCATGTCAAGTTAATCCAATTAACTGACCCAAATATTCATAATTAATCATAACAAGTTATTATTGATTATTAATATTTCATATAGCTAGGTTCCTTACACAGGACAATGATCCCAAGCATACCTCAAATTCCACCAAGGCTTGGTTGCAGAAGAGGTTCTGGAAGGTTCTACAGCTGTTATCACAGTCACCTGACTTGAAACCCATAGAGAATCTCTGGTGGGATTTGAAGAAGGCGGTTGCAGCACAAAAACCCAATAATATAACTGAACTGGAGGCCATTGCTCATGAGGAATGCTCACCCTCGCTGCTGCATCCTGGATCAGTTTCAAAGGCTTGATATTACATGCCGGAAGGCCCACTAAGAGAGCATTACAATAGTCCAGTCTGGAGAGAACAAGAGCTTGGACAAGGATTTGTGTGGCCTGCTCTGATAGGAAGTGTTTAATCTTCCTAAAGTTGTATAAAGCAAATCTGCAGGACCTGGCTGTTGTAGTAATATGGTCTGTGAAGCTTAACTGATCATCAGTCACAACTCCCAAGATTCCTGGCTGTCCTGGAAGGAGTTATGGTTGACAAACCTAGCTGAATGGAGAGGTTTGTGCTGAAGTGTTGGGTTGGCTGAGACCACAAGCAGCTCTGTCTTAGCAAGGTTGAGTTGAAGGTGATGGTCCATGATCCAGCAAGAAATGTCTGTCAGACAGGCTGCAATGCGAGCAGGTACCATTGGATCATCTGGTTGGAATGAGAAGTAGAGTTCTACTTAATAATAGATACATTTTTCTTTTAACTTTTCACTTTTTCATAGACCCCTTGCACTCCTAAGCATGTTATTATAAAGACAACAATAAAATATTTATTTATTATTTATACATTATTTTCCACTGAACTTTTCCACTGGCCCTCTGATGCTTACAAGGGGTCCTTAAACCCAGTTTGAAAACACCTAATAAATGACTCAATCATTTTTTAATCATTTAGACCATTTCGGCTGGATCTTGGATCTTTTTTGCAAATAATATTGTGGCGAACAGGACAGCCGAGGGACGTGAGAGAACGGCGCGAGGCCGGTGGTGCGATTGCTAATGAGCAACACCTGTGAAGCACACCGGTCTCGCATCTCTCATGGAGGAGCGGAAGCATAAAGGAGGAGCGACGACGTTGATGATCGAGAGAGGAACAGGCCTGTATTTTAGTTGAGTTTTGTTTTTTGTATTTGTGTTTTATTTTAGCCAGCAGTCGTCCGCGAGGGGCTGCTGGCCGTTGTGTTTATTTTGGGTAAACAAGCAGTCGTCCGCTGCTCAAGTTTGGTGAACTCTGACCTGTGAATTCGCATCACGTGAAGACGTGTGACCAGTAGAAGATCGATACATCACGACTTGATCTTTTGGCTGAATTAAAAGAATGTCTCGGTTAGAACAGAGACGTTACGTTGTGACGATGAATGGGTTTTCACTTAGAAAGCCTATCAACTTAGAGTATTACAAAATGAGCCAATGGCAGAGAAATGCCATGGGTCTGCCGAATTTGCATAGCATATCTCCGCTACACCTCGTGGGTATAAAAGGAGGATCCGGGCAACATGCAGATATATTTCTTCACTGAGCTGCCAAGACTTAACTCATGCTTTCCCCGCGGGACAGCGGAAGTGGCAGGAAGACGGAACGTCTCCGTTCCCTACTCAGGGAACGAGGGTTACATACATTACCAAAACGTTCCCTTCTGTAGTCACTACGAGTTCCATCGTGACGACGAATGGAGTTCCAGTCTAATCACGCCACCTTCTGGGCTGTCTTCCAGTGCCCTGTGTAAGTCTGAGGTCCCTGTCGTGAGACTGGCACGGACGAAGGTCTCCTACTTAACACAGGAATACCAAGGTACACTGGGAAGCATATCGGGAAATATGCAAATAATGCCAACCCGAATGGGGGGACATAATAATACACATATGACCCAGAAGGGGGCTGCATACGGAGAAACACGATGCTCTAGTGGAAATGATGGTAGCCACCACCAAAGGGTGCCCTGTCCCTGAGAAAGAAGGTCCTTCCTCAGAGGAATTGGCCAGGGAGGTGCTGTCGCGAAGAGTACAAGTTCGGAGAAGCAAGTCCAGGTGGGCCAGTAAGGCGCAACCAAAATGACCTGCTCCTCATCCTCCCTGATCTTGCACAGGGTCTGTGCAAGAAGGCTCACTGGGGGAAACATATACTTGCGGAGGCCCCGCGGCCAGCTGTGCCCCAGTGCGTCCGTGCAGAGCGCGCCCTCAGTCAGGGAGTAATACAGGTCGCAATGGGATGAGTTGTGGGAGGCAAACAGGTCTGCCTCAGCGTCCCCGAACTGATCCCAAATCAGCTGAACCGACTGAGGATGGTTTCGCCATTCTCCATGAAGGGGCTGAAACCGTGAGAGCTTGTTGGCTGCAGAGTTCAGGGTTCCCGGAATAGAAATGGCTCAAAGTGACCTCAGATGCTTCTGACTCCATTAGAGGAGGTGGCGGGCAAGTTGCGACATACGGTGGGAGCGTAGACCACCTTGTCGGTTGATGTACGCTACAGTCGCGGTATTGTCTGAGCGGACTAGTACGAGTTGACCCTTGAGCAGTGCAAGAAAGCGGTGCAAGATAGCGGTGCAGAGCAAGGTGTACTGCCAGCAACTTGAGGCAATTGACATGCCAAAGGCGCTGGGGTCCTGTCTAGGAGCCCGCGGCAGCATGTCCATTGCACATGGCGCCCCAGCCCGTGGTGAAGGCATCTGTTGAGACAACAACATGCCTGGAAACTCGTTCCAGGGGCACTCCGGCCCGTAGAAACCTGAGATTCGACCACGGGGTAAAGGTCTGACGGCAGGTCGGAGTAACTGGTACTCGGAGCGTGCCGTGTTGCCATGAGCTGAAGCGGTCTCATATGAAGCAATCAGAGTGGTGTCGCTGCTGCCATATGCCCAAGGAGCCTCTGAAATAATTTCAGTGAAACCACACTCGAACTTTCTCAGGCAAGTCAGGAGTGACTGTGCGTGCTCGCTTGTAAGCTGCGCGACATGGTGACCAAGTTGATTTCCATACCGAGAAAAGAGATCCTCTGCACGGGGCAAAGTTTGCTCTTCTCCCAGTTGACCCGAAGGCCCAGGCGAGCTAGTGCCGGAGCACTAGGTCCCTGTGTTTGCAAACCTGGTCTCGAGAGTGAGCTAGGATTAGCCAGTCGTCTAGATAGTTCAGGATGCGAACCCCGTGTTCGTGTAGGGGAACAAGGGCTGCCTCGACGACCTTCATGAAGACGCGAGGAGACAGGGCTAGCCTGAATGGGAGAACCGCTAACTGATATGCCTGCCCCTCGAAAGCAAACCGCAGAAACGGTCTGTGTCGAGGGAGAAAGGAGACATGAAAGTAGGCGTCCTTCAGGTCAATCGCTGCAGACCAATCCTGTGGCCGCACACATTCGAAAATGCGTTTGGCCGTGAGCATCTTGAACAGCAGCCTCTGAAGGGAGCGGTTCAAGACGCGCAGGTCGAGGATTGGTCGTTTTCATGGGTACAATGAAGTAGGGGCTGTAGAAGCCGGACCTCATTTCGGCTGGAGGGACAGTGTCGATCGCACCCTTTGCCAGTAGGGTGACCACCTCCGCTCACATGACAGGGGCATTGCCACCGACCATAGTGATTCGGACTTCCCTGACGCGGGGAGGAGACGGTGAGAACTGAATCGAATCGCATAGCCAAGCCTGATGGTTCTCGCGACCCAGCGGGGCAGGTTCGGAAGCTCTAGCCAGTAGGGATGTGCATCTCCATAACTGAGGCTGATGCGATATGCATCTCGATGCATAGCCAACAATACGATACGTTAAAGATACATATAAGCAGCTACCGATGCGATGCAATACGATTCACTACTATTAAGCCCCCTTTCCACTGCACACGACATTCGGACACACGACTGTTGAAATTCTCCCCCTAGTGGCAGTTGCACGGAACTTTCATTACGATCATACACGGCAACATGGGAGAGATGATTCTTGCAGTCTCCGAACACCCCATTCTGTATGATATAAAGTGTTTTGGATCAAGTATGAATGATTCTCAACTTGCACACACTGATTTGATTGGGCTACATTGGGATACATCACATCCGGTCGGTCGGCAGGTCGCATACGGTCTTTTCGCAGAAGTTCAGATATTTCAATGGATCCAAAGCTCAAATCGGATCCGAATTTTCCGCATACGCATATGATCGGAACTCCCTGCAGCTCCCGTACGACTCTCCATTGGAAATGAAAGACTTCTGGTCCGACAGCTGTCGTTTGTAGTGTGCAGTGGAAAGGCGGCTTTACGATGTGGTGCGATCCGATTTCGATTCGATTCACCGCTATGCTATTCAATGTATTACATACAATACAATGGAGAAAAATATGCCATGCAATTCAATATGGTATAGGTAAGTTAACTTTTATTTCTTTTGTTCAGACATACATAAAATCATAAAGTAGCTTAAGTGCCATCTGACTTTTAACGCATGACTCTTTCACAAACAAAATATTTGGTTTTCACAAAACCAAAAGATAAAAAAAAAACAGACATTCTTCTCCTGTCCTGTCTCCAGTTACACTTTTAACAGCTCACACATTTAACAGTGAAAAAAATGTAGGGATGCTCAGGGATAAACAATGAATAAATGTTCCATAACTTGCCAGCAGGCTAATGTGATTTCAGCAGGTAGGCTAACCCCCAATTTCCACCAACTGCGGGACGGCTGTGGATCGACTCCGCTGCATGTCAGCTCCGTGCTCCGCCATCCTTCGATACCTACCAGATCCAGATTTGTTGCGGAACGGCTGCGGCCATGACTAACAGCTGAAGTCATGAGGGCACACAATATCTAGCGAATTTACTTATGATCGTGCAATATAACAGGATGTAGTTTCTATAAACAGAACCACAATACCAGTAACAGTTTGTTTCCATCCAGAGGAGTAGAGGGGAAACAACTCTGTGCTGACCTGCTGATCTCCCTTTTTTGTGGAGATGATTGTGATTCTACCATGGGTAAGTACAATATTTATAATTATTTAATCAACTTATAAAATGCTTAATGTTAATTTTGGGTTCCTTTTTGAATGTATTGGGAAAGTAGTAGGCTGTGTAAATAAAGTAAATAAACTATTGTTCTTGATGGAAAAGGAAAACGTATATGAAACAAAATCTCCGCCCATTATGACCGTTTAAAGTTGTAGTGCAGGAAAATACAATCCGCCGTGAGCAAGGGGTATTTTATTTTGAAAATAACCGGATGTTTTATTTTGTTTCTGTGCTCAACTTCCTGTGGCACTCTCCGGCATTCGGCAAAAATAGAAGCTCTGCATATCTGCTCCTGAGGGCTGCGGTCGCCGGAGCTGGGACGGAGTCCGAACGCAGCCATTCCACAGTCAGTGAAAATACACACATTGACTTTAATGGAAACCTATTGACACCGCCGCCGTTCCGGAGTGGATCCACAGCCGTTCCGCAGTTGGTGGAATTGGGGGGCTCCGTGAGCAGAAAGCAGGTGCTGTTTTAACATAAACAATAGTAAATAAATAAAAAAACTTTTCACAAACAGGTATTTCATAACTGTATAAAAAAATACTGTATGAAATGTAATATATATATGAAAAACATTTACATTTATTAATTCAGACATCCCAAGTCTCCCTTAAGTTCCGGGAGTCTCCCACATATTGATAGCGGCTCCCTGATGCCCGCAAATTAGTTAATCTCACGGAATCTAGAGCGAGCGAGCAAGAGTGTGCATGCGAGACAGAACAGACTGTGCTCAAAACCGGGTAGCGCGCGCACGGCAGAGAGGGAGAGAGCGAGAGACCGTGTGTGATTGGCCTGTTTCGGCAAGTCAACCAATCAACCAACAATTTATAATTATTTGGTGGAAGATAGAGCTCTGCCATGTTGATCTGTTCTAGGTAGGTGACTGTAGTGTTGTGAAATGTCATATTCACTTAGCAGCAGCAGTGGTGTTGAGAGAATGCGCTTGAGCAACAGTTCAGAAAAGAGAAATCAATCTAACAGTTACATAAAATATTGGTCACTTTCTAAATAGTAAAAGTAGCCTATAGCACATCTACTAATAATTATATATGAATAAATTGTTTTTTACCGATGCAGATATGTTAAAACCGATGCATCGCGATACAAGTGCCAACTTGTATCCGATGCACACTTATTTAAATAGATGCATGGCATCGTTAGCTTTTATGCCGATGCACCGATGCGAATCGGTGAATCTTACCATCCCTACCAGCCAGGCTCCCAAGAACTGTGCAAGTGGGGTCATGCGAACCATAGACATACTCTCGGTGGTGCAGCGAGGTGGATTGACCGGCCCGGACAGGGGAGGCATAGCATCCCGGAGTGGGAGCACGGTCATTAGCCGCGTCCTGCCAGAGGAGGCCAGGGAAGGACTAGCACTCTGGCCGGTGTCTGGCGACAGAGGTGGACGAGAGTGGCAAGGCTCTTGGGCGGCACACACTGTCATCCGGGACCTCTGGGGGCTCAGAGATGGAAGTGTCAATTCTTTCTGTTAACCACAATAGGGCGCTGCCCGCACAGGGGTGAGCAGCAGGGAGTGGAGAACAAAAGATTCTCCCCCGGCCCTCCACTAGGGGAAGGAGTTGCCCTGCTACCAGCTCCTGTGAAGAATTGACTGCCACAGGAAGAAGCGCTCTGAGGACACAGCTGCATCGCAACAGAACGTTCAACCTGGGGAACCCCAGTGTACCCTTTAGCAGCGGCCCCATCAAGGGGAGGAAAGGCGGAGAAGGTCACCAAATGATCACGGGAAGACAAGGGTGTCTTTCAGGACCTTGTGACCTCCTCATACACGTCCGGAAAGAAAGGTATTGGGGTTGGACGCCGACGAGGATCAGCGGCCACACACAAAAACCAATCGTCCAGCCGCGAGGGCTCAGGATGGGGCGGAGGGTTCCACTCCAACCCGATGCTCGCGGCTGCCCGGGAAAGCATGGCAGTCGACTTGGGATCTGACTCGGGCAATGCTGGCACACCGGAAGGCGGCAGCACAGCCGAATCATCATCTCCCGAGGACTCCTGCCCACCTTGTGATGCAGCAATCGACATGGTCGCTACGTCTGGAACGCTGGTGTGGATGAGGGGACTCTCCCTCTGACGAGGTCATTGAGTCTTGACCGAAGTGTTGCGATGGTCATTCATGGTCTGCAGTGAGAACATGAAGCATCCACAAACGCTGCCTTAGCGTGATCTAAGCCCAAAAACGCAAGACTTAAATTTAGAAACATGCTGACCGCAACCAGAATTGCACGAGCGAGACATCTTTAAAAAGATGTGCCACGCGCAAGCTCTTTTGTGAGAGGAAAAAACTTTGCAGACCCCATCTAGCAGATCATTAAAATCTCTCTGGGAGCAGGACTTAAGTATTTTGTTAGAAGATGAAACCTGGGACACTATCTTAAAAAGAATATACTCTTCTTCAGTTAGCTCTAGGCATAGGCTTATTCAATTTAAGGTAGTGCATTGTATCCATTGGTCTAGGTTGCAACTCTGCAAGATATTTCCTGATTTAGACCCCACCTGCCCACGCTGTGTTGTGGAGCCAGCCTCTCTGTTTCATTCTTTTTGGTCCTGTCCTAAGTTATTAAGGTTTTGGGGGGGGGGATTTTTAGTTGTTTCTCAGAAATTCTTACCACAGTAATAGATCCCAACCCATTGACAGCTTTTTTTGGAGTTCTTCCGGAAAATGTTAAACTTACATCTTTAGAGATGGATAATATTGCACTTTGCACATTGTTGGCTAGACGACTTATACTAATTAATTGGAAGCTGCAATCTCCACCAACCTACCGTCAGTGGGTTTTTGACCTGCTTTTGGGCCTCAGACTTGAAAAGATTAAATTTGAAATTTGAGATGAGCTCTGGATAAACTTTTTTTATTCTTCTTTTTTTCACTCTGGTTTATTTAGTTGTTTATATGTATATGCATATGCCACTGTGATTATATGTTATTATTATATGTTATATGTTAGTATGTGATTATTATATTAGTATATGAGCATTTACTATGCATGTTTAATTTTAAAAATTTTCCCTTTATTTAATTATGTAACAATTTGATGATTGTACTGTGCTTGAGATGCTTTTCTTAATAATAATAAAAAAATAAAATAAAAATAAAACTTTGCAGGGTGTTGAGGCGACCAGGGAGAAAACACACACACACTGGCAGATCACTGCACAGATTAGCAGGGAATGTGCACTCGCTGGAACTCGCCGTCACACCAACACCTGGAGAGAAGCTCTTCTCAAAGAGAGTAGATGGCTTGTGGAGTGAAGTGATACACTTGGCTCCAAAGCGAAAACATATCTGCATGTTACCAGCATCCTTCCTTTTATACCCACGAGGTGGGGCGGAGTTACGCTATGCAAAATCCGCAGACCCATGGCTTTTCTTTGCTATTGGCTCGTTTTGTAATAATCGAAGTTGATAGGCTTTCTAAGCGAAACCCCATTCGTCGTCACGACGTAACTCGTAGTGACTACGAAAGGGAACAATGTTTTTGCAGTAAAGTCGAGTAGATTTATGTTGAATTCATGTTTGTAAAAAAGAGCGTGTCATCATATCACGGCCATTACAGTGTCCGAAGTAAGTTTGCATGCTCAAAGTGTAGTGTGACCGTGGCTTGAGGCTTATTCATTTCACTTTTGGTGTGAAAGGACCTTTACATTTGCTGTTGTCCTCATGAGCATTTTTTTGTTGTTGTTATTAAAGCAAGAGCAGGTGAGAAAAGGGACACTATTAATTACCTTTTTTAGGAAGTCACGCAATATTGTAACGCATTACTCTTAAAAGTAACTTTCCCCAACACTGGTTACAACAATAATGATAAACATTCCAATCATGCATTCTAATCATACCGGGTATGCTGATAATTTTCGGGAGAAATTTACAGTGATCACACTATGGTCAACACACAGGTTCTCCTCTTCTGACTTCACTGTGTGTGGCAGACTACTGGGTCAGTGCTAAACTTACACATCTGACACCCTTACTAAAAGCCAAAATAATCTTATCACCAAGAATTACAGACAGCAATCGTGCTGACAGCCATCTCTGAGAGTTGAAGTTAACTATTCAGTATCGGTTTTGCTTATCCTTAACAGACAAATGCTCTCTCCTCTTTTGCCCACAGGCACCGTTCCTGCTGGACACTGATAAATAGCAGTCACAGCTATTGCAATTTGCCTGGAAAGACAAGAGCTGACACAGACTGAATCGCTCCCTGACGAGAAATCTGCACTTTGTGGGCAGTTGAAAAGAATATGATAACCCTGACGTCACCTCAATTTCGAAATTCTCGTCCGCTCCCTGCTGCCTGCTCCCACGTCTTGACAGAGGTTGCTAAAGTTATAAATTATCCACAAGTCTATGGCCCTTTCGATAGGGCCATATTATTATTTGAAGTGTAGTCTGATAGAAGGAACGCTATTGTGCCCCATATGTGAGATGTATAACAGCTCGCAACTTGACTTCATATAGAAGAGGTCGGAGTTCACATCCACTTATTTCTCAAACATTTGCTGAGACAGGTGTGCAAAATAGTAAATTATCCCTTTTGATAATTGTACATCTGCAGAACACATGCTAGCATTGTACAGCATCATTTGTCCTCTGCAGTTTAGCTGCCAAGAGACTTCTTTGTTGACAATCAAACACCTGCACAACCTAATTTTTCTGTTTTGTTTCCTTATATTCCTTCATCATCTTCCAAGAATCGGTCAAACAAACACTTTATGATGGAATGTCTGTGATATCAAGATTCCACATCCAATTTTAAATGTAAAGCTAGAGGTAAGGTATATAACACCAAATAGTATAAAGCAGAAAATATTTTTTCCGGCACTAACAAAAAGTTCAATAGAAACTAAATAGAATAAATACTACTATTAAAACAAACCCTGCAGATCTGCATCTAATAGGCTAATTGAGAGCAGATTAAACTGAGTTATGAACATTGTAAATGGATCTCTGTATCTCACACTAAAGTATAGGACCAATTGCTCTGAATATCTAAATTGTATCTAAATGGTCTACTTTCAGCTGTGGCATTGTGTATCTCATTAAAAGAGGTGGCATTGGCCGTCTTATTTTTTTCAGTAAACGCAGCAGTTTTTTTTAACCTTCATAAGTTGTCTCATCATCTTTTGCATTGCATACCCTTATGCATAAATACCTAGATTTCATGAACGACATTGGTAAGGAAGACACTGTTGCCATACTGTAGGTATAATCTGAGAGCAGAGACAGGGGGGACAAAGCTCAAAGCTCCGTTCTGCTCTGTTAGTACATTACCATGACACAGCAGACAGGGGGTTAGACAAGATATACACAAAGTCCCTAGAGTCTGGAAGAGAATCAGTCGCTGACATTACAGGCAACAAACACAATATGGTCAGCAGATAAAACTGCTTTTTTTCTGATCTTTGTCTGTGGCTATCCTGGTTTCAGACCCATGTACAGACCCAGCTGCATTTGTACACAGGTGATTGCATCAAGTGATGCTAGCAGAAAACAGAAGCAGATAACCCTCTACATTCACTGAAGAAATAACAGTAACACAGAGAATTATCTATGAAAGGAGAAAACAAACAATAATATCTCATCCAAAAATGTAGTCACTGTAGCAATGTTCAGGGAAGAAGGAGGCGGGAACCGGCAAACAATCAAAATGTACTTTATTTAAAATAAAATAAGCAAACCAAAATACCGCCAGCAACCCCTCGCGGACGACTGCTAGCTACCAAAAATAAATATATCTGCCAACAGCCCCTCGTGGACGACTGCTGGCTAAAATAAAATACAAATACAAAAACCAAACACAACTAAAACACAGGCTCATTAGCAATCGCACCACCGGCCTCGCGCCATTCTCTCACGTCCCTCGGCCGTCCTTCGCCACAGTCACTATTTACTCACCCTCATAAAAGGAGAATTTGTGAATAATCTCAGACCCAGTGGTCTGCCTCTAGATCTGCCTGGTTTTCAAGTTAACAGCTCATCTGCAGTGAATAATAGCTTAAATTTCTGTTCCTAACACAAAGCTATCGTATGACATCAGAATACATTTAGTCCCTTTTGGGATCTTAAAAGCTTTTGTCACTAGGCATCGTATGCAAGACCTCTGCTTGAAAATGCATTACAAATCAACAGAAGAAAGTAAAGGAAATGAAGGTGAATAAAATATTACAGAATTTTCATTTTTGGGTGAACTATCCCTTTAAAGACAAACAGAACCAAAAAAAAAAAAAAAACCCTGCCTGACATTATAGGTATTGTGTGCCATCAGTTAAAACAGTTAAATAAGTGGACACAGTGAATTCAAAGCATGAGAGGACTTGTTTCGCTTCGCTGCTCTGATGTGGAATAGAAAGACAGCTGCAGTCTGCTGTTACTGTAAAGAGCATTACAGCATTTTCTGATTTTTATCCACCTTCGTGATGGATTTTCATATTTTAAGATTGAAAGTCCTGGTCTGGGATATGGGTAAAATCAAAAATGATATCCATAAACACATACAATTTTAATGTGACCTTCTGTAACACGGTGGCACAGACAAAGTGAGGCAAGGATCTATAAATGCAGCAAAAGTTTAATAAAAAAAACATGAACAAAGATAATAAAATAAGACAGGAATCATGACACATAAAATAATCCACAAAAAAAAAAAAAATATATATATATATATATATTTTTAAATCAACCCCTGTAACATAAAAACACCCAACGTTGAAGAAAACCCCAGAGGAATTATGAGAAAGGAGACTAAATTAAACAAAAGATTAACACTTGACAGGTTATGGTAATTGTCAGTGTTTGACTGCAGTAATGGTGGTGGCATCAGAATTCGTGTCTGTTATCTTTTCACTTTGTCCCCTCATGGCCCCCACTTGGTAATTCAAAAGGGATAGAAGCAGCATAAATACTGGAGCTTAACATTTTGATTGAATCTCTGGAGGGCAACAAATGGGACGAGGAGAAAGGGATATAACTTCATCTACCTGTCACCATTTCTCTCAGTGAAAATCAATCACAATGAAAAAGGAGGGGAAATTGAGATGGTAACATATTATTTTTCCTCCTCTTCTTCCTCAGGATGCATCATCTGTCAGGATCTCCAGTAAAAGGCCCGATAAACTATTTGCAGGGCAGATCAGAAGATGAGGACTTGGTACAGGTTGAGGGCTGGACCAAGGGCAGGCTGTGTAGTTAGAGACATTCTTGGGTTTGGGGGGCTACAAAGGGAGAATGATGTGAACAATAGTCATGCGTGATCTGAGGGAGAAGTGAGCTGGAGGTCTGATTATTGTTACAAAAATCACTGGGCTCACTGGGTTCATGCAACGGTTGATATAATTCAAAGGCAGCTGGAACATGTGATAAGTCACTTCTGTCATGGCAAGTCTGTCAAGATATTACTATTCCAGCCATGTAGCCTGAACATAAACCATCTGTCAAAGCATATCCGCACACAGTGTGTGTACAAATTGCACTGTAGCTTCAGTGTTTTGCATGCTTCAGGCTCACCTGAATCCATTTGTATCAAAAATTCAGAATTCAAAAATTCTGAAATTAATCAAGTTTGGGGTCAGTAAGAGGTCTTCTGCTCACAAATCAAGGCTACATTTATTTGATCTAAAATGCAATAAAAAAAGATATATTGTGATGCATTATTACTATTTAAAATAAGTGTTTTCTGTTTGAATATATTTTAAAATGTAATTAATTCCTGATGTCAAAGCTGAATTTTCAGCATCATTAAACTTTAAGGTCACAAAACGTCTATGGTTACGTATGTAACCCTCGTTCCCTGAGTAGGGAACAGAGACGTTACGTCGGATAACTACGAATGGGGTTTCGCTTAGAAAGCCTATCAACTTTGAGTATTACAAAACGAGCCAATGACAAAGAAATGCCATGGGTCTGCGGAATTTGCATGGCATAACTCCGCCCCACCTCGTGGGTATAAAAGGAGGAAGCCGGCAACATGCAGATATGTTTCTTCGCTGAGGAGCCAAGACTGAGCTCAGGCGATCCCCGCGGTACAGCGGGAAGTGGCAGTCAGACGTAAAGTCTCCGTTCCCTACTCAGGGAACGAGGGTTACATACGTAACCATAGATGTTCCCTTTTGTTGTCACTCCGAGTTCCCTTTCAGTCGAGAACGTCAGACGTAGTCGACGGTCGACTGAATTGGGATATCGCTAGAGAGCCTGTCTTCTTCGAGTACTATTGAACGAGCCAATGTAATTGGCGTGCGTGATTCGCATCACACACTCCGCCCCCGCGGCGCGGGTATAAATACGGAAGTGGATGCACGCACTAGTTGCCTTTCGCTTCGGAGCCGATCGTTTGATGTCTCTGAGAGTGCTGTTGTCTACAACGAGTGAGTGTGTCGGTGTTCTTCAGGAAGACTCTCCCAGTGCTGGTGTTCTACAGCGCGAGTGCAGCGGTGATCGCGAGCTTTGAGCTCTCAACTGCTGTTTTAACAGCAACAAATTTCTAAATGTTTGTGTGTGTTGATGGCTGGTTAGAGGGCGGAAAAGTGAGTGCTTCACTGTTTCAGTTCTCTGTTCAGTGTTGCCGCGGTCAGTTCCCTGTGTGCTCCGGCACTGGTGACGGTCCTATTTTCTGAAAGAGTAACACGGGTGCGTTTGCGTCTTTTTCAAGATGTCATTCCGCCCGTGCGTTTCTGGGTGCGGTCGTTCCCTGTCTCTCTCTGATGGTCACAACTGTTGTGTCACGTGTTTGAAATACAGCACGCTGAGACAGCTTTTGTGGACAGCTCATGTTTTCACTGTGGGAACATGACTGTCGCAGTGTTGAGGGCGAGACTCGCCTTCGTTAAACGCGGAGAGCGAGTCCCCATTACCATGCCCCACCCTGCACGGGTGCTGTGTGGGATGGGTGACCGGAGGATAGTGTTGGATGTCCCGCCCGGTAACCATTCCCTGTGGGCTCCTCACTCCTCCCTTCCACTGCAACCACTGGAGCCTTTGGTGTTGTCTACTGGTCCATCTGTAATGGGTGGGCCAGCGGTTTCACTCGGGGCTCCCCTGGAGGACAGGACGTCGATTGCAGCATCGGAGGGTGAGCTGACTTCTAGAGATGATGACTCGGCTGCATTGGCTCCCTCCCGGGAGTTCAATGTGGCCCGAGCCGGATCCAGAATTATCAGCTATGCTGAAACGGGCCGCCGAGGCTGCCGGGCTCGAGTGGAACCTCCACCGTGTCCCGTTCAGTCTCGGTTGGAATCTGGAGTTTGGTGTCTTGGGGCGGGCCGCGCTGGTTCTCAGCTCGCCGTCCCCAGTGCCTTTCTTTCCCGAAATGCATGGAGAGCTTATCAGGTGGTGAACAGCATCTTTCTCTGCCAGAAACTACCTGAATAGCTTTTCCCCCTCATTACCCTTGATGGAGGAACGGTGAAGGGTTGCGAAGGGTCCCTCCATTGGAGCGGTCTGTCGACACAGGTGCACCTGTGTCCGGCGGCCGCTGCCTTTTGGGGGGATCCTCGTCTCCCCCCCTAAGGCCTGTGAGTTTCGTCCGTTCTAACGGGCAGAGCTTAAAAAGCCTGTGGGCAAGCTGTTTCCTCTTGCATGCCAGGGCGTTGCTGCAGGCTAGGGCACCCATGGCATGCACGAGGGTAATCCAGACCGTGCGCTCATAGGTGAGCACCGCACTGCATCCGACCTCACCCTCCGGGGCACGAGTGTCGTAGCGTGCGTGATCGGTCTGGCGATGTCCACCGTGGTGGTCCAGTAGCGCCTTCGTTGGCTCAGCCTGGTTGGTATGGCGGATGCGGACAAGGTTCGGTTCCTGGTCTCCCCAATTTCCCAGGTTGGGCTGGTCGGCGACGCAGTGGAGAACTGCATCCAACAGTTCTCTGCCGCTCAAGCGCAGACGGAGGTCATCCGGCACATCCTGCCCCGGTGGCCAGCTGCTGCCTCCACCAGCCGCCGGTGGCAGCTCCTCCGCCTGCTCGTCGCCGTGGGCGTTCCCCGGCCGCCGCTCCTGCTGGGCCTCCGCAGCAGCCTCCACCCAGGCCTCAGCATGGAGCCGGCCGCAGTAGAGACGCCCAGCCCGCTCCAGGCGCTGCCAAGCCAGGTGGCAAGCGACAGCGAAAGCATTCCGGAGCGGGCCGCCCAGGAATGGATGAGATGCTCTTGGAGTGGCACGATCACTCCCTCCCCCCGGGTGAGGGCCGGGTGGAGCCTTTTGTTTGTGTGTGTGTCTGTTCCGCCGCTGGCTCCCTAAAAAAAAAAAAGCGGAGCAAGCGGTACCCACACTTCAAAGAGAGAGCAATTTCATCTGTTCCTGGGTCCCAAGAGGGCCAGTCTGGCGGGTGTGACCCTGTATAGCCTTACACCCCTCAGCTCCCCCTTGGTCGCCAGCAGGCAGCTTGGTGCGTTCGAGGACCCGGTCATCCGCCTTCTCACGCGCCCCCTGCCGCTTGTGGAGACAGGTAAGTGTTGCACAGCACACTAACACCACTCTCTCTACTTTGCTGCCCCACCTCAGACTCGGCTACCCCGCTCAAGTCAGTGATAGTCATCACATTAGGTGTTGAGCAGACGTGCTCCTGAAAATTCAGTGATATTCATCACACCGAGTGTTGAGCAGTGCTCCTGACTTGTGCGTGCTTATCTTATCCTGCTGGCGAAGGATTTGATATAGCCGCTCCTCCAGCCGGTACGAAGGCCAGTTGTAAACTCGTTCTTCGTGCTACTAGGTGGTGGGTCGTGACCATCTTGGCCCAAGATTGGTCTGCAGCTTTGACCTGAAAGACATGTGCTTCAGATCTCTACCTCCCGCACCGCAGGCCATCCTGTGTGTTGCGTCTAAGGGTGGAGGATCAGTACAGTGTCCTTCCCCTCGAGTGCTCCAGAGCCCGTTGGGTCTTCAGGTCAACTGGAAGAGAGTAATCTCGCCCACGGGCTGAGTATCTCTTTTTTAGTTTTGGAGAGGTACTCGGTCCAACATGTCTCTCCAATGAGAATGTGTTCAGCTGGTGTTGAAGTGAGAAAGGGTCCCACTGAAAGAACTTTCAGAGGCTCCTGGGGTATATGGTAGTCGCAGCCTTTGGCTTCCTCCATATGTGACCGCTTCAGCGCTAGCTTCACGATCGAGTCCCGAGGTGACCGTGGCAGAGCAGCTCACCCTGTGTGACTATAGTTCATCCCGGTCTGCTGCCAAACCGTCTTCAACAGAGGGGCCATGTACAAAGGGCGTGTTTTAACGGGGGCCTGGGCGACCCCCGACTACACGGGCATTCGTGCCTCGAGTTGTTAGACATTGCGACCGTTGCGCAAGCTTCCCCTGCATGTCACAAACTCACCCGTCACCTCCTCCTTGGAGTCAGACGCTTCTGAGGGCGCCTTGTTCCACTCCTCCCGCTTACTCAATCGTGCCGCCATCGAGCCTCACGACAGTTATAGCCAGGGCAAGTGGAGACTCCATCCCCTGGGTCCGGCTGGGTCATGACCATTCCGGGGCCGCTCAGTTGCCCCCCCCGGTTTTATTTTTCCGCCAGTGTTTGGGTAAACCGAGCGGACTACCCTTGGACAAACACTGGGTCTCAGCTGCCCCAGGGGCCCGCAGAAATGCGTTTAACCCCAGTGAGCCTTCTAAAAGTGACTGCGACTCATGGTCGCCTTACGCCTGCTCAAGTCAGTGAAATCATCACTCTTCATGTTGAGCAGAATTGCTCCTGAAACTCAGTGAAGTTCATCGCACTCAGGTGTTGAGCAGCAATGCTCCTGTAGCTCTGTGAGTTCATCACAGGTAGCTCAGTGAATTCGTCACACTCAAGTGCTGAGCAGAAATGCTCCTGTCGCTCAGTGAAGTTCTTCGCACTCAAGTGTTGAGCAGAAATGCTCCTGAAGCTCGGTGAGTTTATCTCACTCAGGTGTTGAGCAGGAATGCTCCTGAAGCTCAGTGAACTTGTCACACCCAAGTGCTGAGCAGAAAATGCTCCTGAAGCCCAGTGATCTTCACATGTTGTGTTGAGCAATGCTCCTGTCTTTTGCGCCCATCGCTTGCACCTACGTGCCAAGTCAGGAGAGGAACAGGTCTTCATAGTTGCCCCTTATTGGCCCAACTAGACCTGGTTCCCTTCAACAGCCTTCCTGACTTCCCCTGAAAACACTTTCGGGGACGGGGCACGATGGCACACGCGTTCTTCCCCCGGAGATTCCGGGCGGTCTTACATCTGAACGCGGAGGTTCAGGTGGCTATCACAAGAACATGTGATAGTTACCATCACTTCTGCGAGCACCCCCTAGAATTGGGTAGCGTGCATACGCCTTTAGAAGTGGAACCTAGTCGTTGAGTGCGTCTTCTCTCCAGAGGAGATCCTGAAAGCTTTCGATCACTTCAGTGCTCTCTTTCCTGCAGGAGGCAGATTCAGCCCTGGCTTCTCTGTCCGTTCGCTTGGACGTGTACAGAATGCAAGTCATAGACCTCAGACCAGCTCTTCAAATATCTGTTGGAATTCAGCAGAGAGGGAAGGCTGTTTCCATGCAAAGTTGCACTTAGTGCTTGCCTTCATTTCGGCAAAGATCCGAGATGCAACATGTCCACTTAGGTGTTGAGCTCCTCTATGATGAGTGTAAAGTGCTCCGCCTGGGCGTTGACGATATGCTTTGCTAAAACAGATTCTAGAGTTGGGGGCTGGACGACACCTAGTTGAACCGCTGCCTCACGTGGGCTCCCTTCTCATGAAGCCAGTTTCACCGTGAGCCCGGTTCAAGTGTCGGCTTGCTGCGCCATTCCCCTCCTATGGACTGGATACGTGCGCCTTTCTACTCCAGTTGAGTTCCCTTAAAATTGAACCCTGTTGAGTTCCTCCACACCCCTCCAATGTCGGACGTGCGGAACGTCTGGTGTTAGGCCTACCACTCGTAAGCAGTGTGGAACCTGTGTTAGGCTGGGTCCATATGTTGCGGTCCCTTCGGTGACCCCATAGGTGTATTCTTCCACGATACGGCTCCCTGCGGTGAGCCCGTGTCTTCCCTCGGCAGAGTCTCTCTGCCGTCACTGTCCGGTGTGTCTCCCCCCGTCTTAGGCTGGAGCCACCCCAGTGACATTCCATATGTTAGACTGCCCGGTTTCCGCCCAGTTCATATGGGTATTCTCCACATTACCTCCCTCTGGGTTGGATGTGACTTCCGCAGCGTCCCTTCCTTCCAACGTACGGGGTACGCTTTCCCAGTGGTCCTGTAGGAACAGCAGTGACTTCCCTGGCCTAAGCCCTGTCCTTCCCCGCCTTAAGTTTGCGGGGGCATCAGGAGGCTTTGGTTTAGGCACTGGAAGGTGGGCGTTAGTGGCGTGTTCAATGGGTGATCCCAATTCAGTCGACCGTCGACTACGTCTGACATTCTCGACTGAAAGGGAACGTCCTGGTTGCGTATGCAACCCACCGTTCCCTGAAGGAGGGAACGGAGGACGTAGTCCCCTTGCCACTACCGCTGGACCACCGCTGACCCCAGGTTACTCTCGGCTCCTCAGCGAAAAGCAACTAGTGCGTGCATCCACTTCCGTATTTATACCCGCGCCACGGCGGCGGAGTGTGTGATGCGAATCACGCACGCCAATTACATTGGCTCGTTCAATAGTACTCGAAGAAGACAGGCTCTCTAGCGATATCCCAATTCAGTCGACCGTCGACTACGTCCTCCGTTCCCTCCTTCAGGGGGATACGTTTGGGGGATACACATATGACCTGAAGGAAGCATATGGAAACACTGGGGTGTCCAGCCGCAGGTGGAATATTTCAACCCCAGGGGTGGCAAGGTGGCTTGCCAAGGGAAAGACACATGCTCAGAGAGGCTTACAGTGGAAATACACATGTGGGGGTCGCTCAAAGGAGGGACCATGCACACGGGAGGCACCTAGCCGACGCGCAGGCAATAGACACTGGCGCCGATGTCAGGAGTGCTGGAGGAGCTCCCCAGCTGGCATTTTAACATTGATTCACCGGTGAATCTACATCAGGGACCAAGGTTGAAACGAAATTGAATTATGTTTCGATTTTGCAAATCTAATCAACGTTGATTTTGCAAAGTTGTTTCACCGTTAATATCATGATGTTGTTTCACTGTTGATGTCGCGACATTGTTTCACTGTCTCTTCTTTCAATATGGGTGAATAAAAGTTGTATGTCGACATTGAACCAACATTGAATTATGCTTCGGTTTTGCAAATTGATTCAACGTTGCTATTGTGACGTTGCTTCACTGTCTTACCTTTCAATATGGGAGAATACAATTGTACATTCAATTTCAACGTAGTTTGAATTTGGAACACGAGTCATGACAATGCTTACTGAATTAGTGATTAACTGTACATACTGCAGCCTACACTAAAAATTTGTTAAATGACTGGCAGCAATGGCTTAATTACAAACAAATTTAATAAAGAGTTAACATGCTCAAGATTGTAAAACCAGTTTTATTTTGTAAAACAAAACAAAAAAAAGTCTAAAAATACTTTCTACATCTCAAACTTTAACTTGCAGTGTGTTTTCAACGTAATGTTAAAAACCTGTAGAAGTACAAATCTGAATGGAATATTTAAAGAGTTTTTTGTTCAATTACAGTAAAACTTAAATGAAATGCATTTAATATTTAAAATGTACAGTAACAGTGGAAAAAGCTTAGATTCTCAATAAAATGCGACAGCCTTGTGTATTGCTCTAGCAGAGTCCCAGCTCGAGGTCCGTTCCGATGCCATCGCTTCCTCTCGTTTCCTCTTCACTTCTTGTCCGCTCTCTGTACGATCCTGTATAAATAAAAGCAAAAACAGTTAAAACTGAATACAAAATAATGTACAAGATTTTCACTTTACTGTTCAATTACAGTCGAGTTGAAAAAGTATACAACACTATCCATTCTAAAACGCATATCTTACGTATTCAGATGTTAATTTACAATATCAACCATTAGTCACAAGCAGTTCTTCAAAGCCCCAAGGTGGAATTGATTTTTTAAATTTGTTTTATGATATTACTCCATGTGCCAGTTACGGTTACTATCATCATAAGGTCATGATTTCATCTTTGAAATCAACAAATTGTGGTGTTGAGCTTAGATGGTTGTTGTCTGTTGTTCTTTCGCTTATATCTTTCAATGCAGAGTTATATTGTTTCAACAATTTTCGTTTGACCCCTTTGGGGCTCCGTATATTTCTGATAATATTTGTGGAGAAACATTACACTATTTTAGTTCAAAATCGTTAATAAAAAAAGTACACTGCTGTTCAAATGTTTGGGGTCAGTAAGATTTTTAAAAGAAGTCTCTTCTGCTCACCAAGGCTGCATTTATTTGATTAAAAATAAAAAACAAACCCAGTAATATTGTGAAATATTGTTTCAATGTAAATCGGCCGTTTTCTATGTGAATATATAGTAAAGTGTAATTTATTCCTGTGATCAAAGCTGAATTTTCAGCATCATTACTCCAGTCTTCAGTGTCACATGATCCTTCAGAAATCAGTATAATATGATGAGTTGATGCTCAAGAAACATTTATGATTATTATCACAGTTGAAAACAGTTGTGCTGCTTAATATTTTTGTGCAAACCGTGATCAATTTTTTCAAGATTCTTTGAAAGTTCAAGAGAAAAGCATTTAATTAAAAAATAAATATTTTGCATTATTATAAATGTCTTGACTGTCACTTTTGATCAATTCAATGCGTCCTTTCTGAAAAAAAGTATTAATTTCTTAAAAATAAAAGATAAATCATATTGACCCCAAACTTTTGAACGGTAGTGTACATTTTTATTAAATTGAGTAAAATCAAATCATATCACAAAAGGTCAATGAATCCGTACCAGAAGTGATAGCAGCTAAAGAAAAATAGTTTGCCATTATAACACATTCACACAACATGAACAGAGTACTGTCATCTTTGAGACTGTTAATTATTACATGATTAAAATGTAAACGTACACTTAAAAGCATGGCAATCCCATCAGAAAAATGTGTATCATAGAAAGGGAAGCACACAAAAAAGCCAATTGGTACACCAAAATCAAGCCATATAATGTTACCTGCAGCCTTTATCCTGTTATGACATGTCTGAGGGTCTTTCCCTTCATGTTTTCCAGTGAATTAAATAAAGGACTGATGAAGGTGACATGAATCCCCTTTCACTGCACCACTTCAGAGGAAGAAAGACAAAAGTACAAGAAGTTACTCAGACTTTCTATCAGTAAATGTCTTACTTTGATGAGAATCATACTTAATACTTTAGGATACGAAAGAGTGGGTAAAATTGACAAAAAACAAAACTTACTGTAGTTGGTGGATTTGTCTCTATTTGGGTGTTCTCCCCCGAAAAAAAATCGTTTTCCAATGCTTGACCTAAAAAATGTAAACAAATATATTCATTGGCAGTTATCAGTGTTCGAAGGGGTTATGTACTTCTAACGAATAAATTACGGTTTTAACACTTTATTCATTCCGAGACTAATTACCTCTCATGCGTTTGAGTTTTAAACTGGCTGACAACATTAACACAAACCAACAACAACACACAGCAGCATGAATGAGTGCTAATAATATCTCTAGCGCGCTTCTCTAAAGCAGTACAAAAACACTCACAGAGGTAACTTATTTGCAGGCTGCAGTAGGCCCATGTCCGTTACCAGTTTGTAAAACTCTTGTGTACAGACAGTAAAAAAAAAAATGAAGTTATGATCTTCATTAAGGGGTGATTATCCGCTTATAGCATTATTTAATCTAACGTAACCCACAAACTAGCTACATTTACACTCTATTCAACAGATTTCAATCAATGTAATACCTTTTAAACATTATTGATATTTGTTAACATATTTATTTATCTCATATGAAACTGGGGTAACGTACAAACATTAAGGACATGGACATAACGTTTACGTTAGACTGTTAAAGAATGAAAAATGTGTTCTTACCTGAAGTGATATCGCCAGTATTTTTACAGACCACATAACGTTACAACCCCTTCCTCTGTTCACATTCCAGCTTTTGGCCTTCAATTGACATATCACAACTCATTCGCTCAAAATAAGAATTTAACAAGAATTTATAAAATAATCCTTGTCCGACCGGGTAATATAATCAGCAGCAGCTGCTCACCTCACCGACTCAAACAGTAACGGACGTATTTTCAAACTTAAAATAGGCGCGCATATTGTCATTGGCCAGTTTCCTGGATGACAAAAAGATTAACCAATCATGATCAAAGTAAAACGGTGAAACAACCAATAACAGTAGTTTCAGTGTGGTAATGTAGCGAAATGTGTATAGTGTATTTAGTTTTATTTGCAGTCTGTATTTATTTAATTAATTGGTCAGGTGGTGTTTTCATGACAGTGTATGAATACAAAATTAATAATGCATGGTAAACTGTTAGGCAAGCACGCAGTATTGTAAATCCACACAAAATCACGTAAAGCAAAAAGTTTCTGCTGCACTGCTCTCTTGAGGTTGAAATTATTGGAGAGTTGTCTATAATGATAATAATTATATTTTAACATATCCATTGAAAGGCTGTATTATGATCAGAATATCATTAACTGCTAATGATCATAATAATACTTTATAAGGCAGATATGTTGTATGTTGTTGAAAACATTACGTTGTTTCAACGTCCAGATCTTGTAAAAATTCCAACGTTGATTTAGAAGTGTTTTATTAACATTTTTCAACCATTTAGTGTAACCCCCCTTCACCCGGGTCCCACTCGACCCGCTCCGAGCGGGCCTCGAACCCGGGTCTCCGGCATGAAAGTCAGGCGCTCTAACAAGGAGGCTAAAGACTGCAGCCTCTAGCATCTGTCGCTAGAGAGCCTTTTGAGATCAGAGGAGTGAGGTTTACTCGCACAGCAACTACTAGCTGGCCTCCGTTACACTCACCCCCCTTAACCTCACTCCCATCCGGGTCACGGCACCAATTTAACCTCCCACTCGATCCGCTCCGAGCGGGCCTCGAACCCGGGTCTCCGGCATGAGAGTCAGGCGCTCTAACAAGGAGGCTAAAGACTGCAGCCTCTAGCATCTGTCGCTAGAGAGCCTTTTTATTCATTAGCATTAAACGTTATATCAACGTTGTTTCAACGTTGAAACAACAACTGACATTATTTCAACAATATTTCAACGTTGAAGGTCGGTCATATGTTTCAAAAAAATTCACAACTTGTTTGAGACAAACAATGCCAACTTGACTGCTGTTAGAGAATGTTTTCCAGGTAATTAGCATCAGTTTTTCATGAGTGTCTGTAACTTACCCAACAGTCTTGCCTGTCTTTAAAACTTGAGAGCCCTGTCAATCAGACTGGAGTTGCTCTCAAAGTACGCCGGGAGATGTAGAAAGCGCTTTTATCACGACTCAACAAACGTTTAATTCAGAGTTGATCTTTCAACGTTGTATCATTATTCATGTATCAACACTTTTTCAACAGTTAATTGAAAAGCATTGTTTCGATGTTGGAACAACGTTATTTTTCTACTGATATATTTCAACAAAATAATTAAAAGTCTTGGTTGTAAAAATAATGTTGATTTGACGTACAACTCAAATTTTTAAAATATTTTTATGTTGAATCTGTAGTGAGTTAACAACACCACTACAACTATTTGGTCTTCAACGTTGTTTTGACGTTGAATTAATGTTTTTTCATAAACTGACATTAATTCAACAACATTTAAACGTTTAACGTCAGTCAAATGCCAGCTGGGTCGGGGCTTTCGGGGAAGCTCACCTGAGGAGAATATCGCACGTATCCAGTCCGTGGTGTGGAATGGCGAGCAAGCGAAAACACCTGAGCGGGTCCGGTACTAGCTGGTTGAAGCGAGTACATGAGAGGACACAGGCTCCACTCGGAGATTATAGAATCTGGCGAATGTGTTAGGTGTCGCCCAGCCTGCAGCTCTGCAGATGTCTGTTAGCGAGGCGCCATGCGCTAGAGCCCAAGAGGACGCCACACTCCGGGTGGAGTGGGCAGTCACACCAAGGGGGCACGGTCGACCTTGCTGCGTTTATGCCAAAGCAATGGCGTCCACTATCCAGTTAGACAACCTTTGCTTGGAGAGAGCCTTTCCCTTCAGCTTCCCACCATAACAGACAAAGAGCTGGTCTGAGGTCCTGAAACACTGTGTTCTGTCTACATAGGTGCGGAGAGCGCGTCCTAGACAGAGCAGTGCCAAGGCTGGGTCTGCCTCCTCCAGGGGCAGCGCTTGCAGGTTCACCACCTGGTCCCGGAAGGGAGTGGTAGGAACCTTGGGCACGTATCCAGGCCGGGGTCTCAGGATCACGTGAGAGTAAGCCGGCCCGAATTCCAGGCACGCTTCGTCAACAGAGAATGCCTGCAGGTCCCCTACCTTCTTGATGGAGGCCAGTGCAACCAGGAGCGCTGTCTTCATAGACAGGAATTTAAGCTTGACTGATTGCAGGGTCTCAAATGGAGCACTCTTCAGGGCAGTTAGAACCACTGAGAGGTCCCAAGAGGGAACGAGAGGAGGGCGAGGCGGATTTAGTCTCCTCGCTCCTCTCAGGAACCTGATGACCAGGTCGTGGTTCCCCACCGACTTACCTTCGATGAGGTCATGGTGTGCGGCAATGGCGGCAACATAGACCTTCAGGGTGGAGGTAGACAGCCTTCGCTCCAGCCGCTGTTGAAGGAAGGAAAGCACAACGCTGATAAAGCATCTCCGGGGGTCTTCTCGGTGAGAAGGGCACCAGCTGACAAAGATGTTCCACTTCAACGCATAGACGTGTCTCGTGGACGACGCCCTAGCGGAAGTGATGGTAGCCACCACCGCTGGTGGTAGGGTACTCAAAGCTGCCTCGTCCCATCCAGGAGCCACACGTGGAGGTTCCAGAGATCGGGACGAGGGTGCCATAGGGTGCCCGTCCCTGAGAAAGAAGGTTCTTCCTCAGAGGGATCGGCCAGGGAGGTGCTGTCGCGAGGAGTACTAGTTCGGGGAACCAGGTCCGGTTGGGCCAGTAAGGGGCAACCAGGATGACCTGCTCCTCGTCCTCCCTGACCTTGCGCAAGGTCTGCGCAAGAAGGCTCACTGGGGGAAACGCATACTTGCGGCCCTGCGGCCTGCTGTGCGCCAGAGCATCCGTGCTGAGCGTGCCCTCGGTCAGGGAATAAAACTGGGTGCAATGGGTCGAGTCGTGAGAGGCAAACAGATCTATCTGTGCGTCCCCGAACTGGTCCCAAATCAGCTGAACCGACTGGGGATGGAGTCGCCATTTTCCAGGGAGTGGCTGAAGCCGTGAGAGCTCGTCGGCTGCACAGTTCAGCGCTCCAGGAATGAAAATGGCTCGAAGCGACCTCAGATGCTTCTGACTCCATAGGAGGAGGTGGCGAGCGAGTTGTGACATACGGCGGGAGCGTAGACCAACCTGATGGTTGATGTATGCTACAGTGGCGGTATTGTCTGAGCGGACTAGTACGTGTTGACCCCTGAGCAACGCCCGGAAGCGGTGCAGGGCAAGGCGTACTGCCAACAACTCGAGCCAATTGACATGCCATAGCCGCTGGGGTCCTGTCCAGGAGCCCGCAGCAGCATGTCCATTGCACATGGCGCCCCAGCCTGTGGTGGAGGCATCTGTTGAGACAACAACATGCCGGGAAGCTCGTTCCAGGGGGACACCCGCCCTGAGAAAACTGAGGTTCGACCACGGGGTGAAGAACTGACGGCAGGTCGGAGTAACTGGTACTCGGAGCGTGCCGTGTTGCCATGCCCACCTCGGGACTCGATCGCGAAGCCAAAGCTGAATCGGTCTCATATGAAGTAATCCGATCGGCGTGACCGCGGCTGCAGATGCCATATGCCCCAGGAGCCTCTGAAAGAGTTTCAGTGGAACTGCACTCCTGCCCTCGAATTGTCTCAGGCAAGTCAGCAGTGACTGCGTGCGCTTGCTCGTTAGCTGCGCGGACATGACGACCGAGTCAATTTCCATACCATGAAAAGAGATCCAGAGAGTCTAGAGATCGAGATCTAGAGAGTGAGCTAGGATCAGACAGTCGTCGATATAACTCAGGATGCGAACCCCGTGTTCCCGAAGGGGAACAAGGGTAGCCTCGACGACCTTCGTGAAGATGCGAGGAGACAGGGCTAGCCCGAAAGGGAGAACCGCATACTGGTATGCCTGCCCCTCGAAAGCAAACCGAAGGAACGGTCTGTGTCGAGGAAGAATGGAGACATGAAAGTAGGCGTCCTTCAGGTTGATCGCTGCAAACCAATCCTGGGGCCGTATGCATTTGAAAACGCGTTTGGCGGTGAGCATCTTGAACGGCATCCTGTGAAGGGAGCGGTTCAGCACGCGCAAGTCCAGGATTGGCCGTAACCCACCAGTTTTCTTGGGGACCCAGAAGTAGGGGCTGTAGAAGCCGGACCTCATCTCGGCTGGAGGGACAGTCTCGATTGCACCCTTCGCCAGCAGGGTGGCAATCTCTGCTCTCATGATGGGGGCATTGGCACCGACCAAAGTGGAGCGGACTCCCCTGAAGCGGGGAGGAGACCGTGCAAACTTAATCACATAGCCGAGCCTGACGGTCCGCGCGATCCAGCGGGACAGACGGGGAAGCTCTAGCCAGGCTCCCAGGAACTGAACCAGCGGGATCATGCGAACCACAGGCGTCCCCCCGGAGGGGCAGCGAAGCGGAGTAACTGGCCCAGACGTGGACGGCATGGCGGCCCGGTGTGGGGGCACAGTTAGCAACCGCGCCCTGGCAGAGGGGGCCAGGGGAGGACCAGGCTGGTCGTCCCGCGGGTGCCTGCTCTGCCAGGGGTCTGGCGACAGAGGGGGACAGGTGCGAAGCGGTCCGTGGACGGGACGCCGTGTCAACTCCCTCTGGGACAGAGGGGGGCGAGGAGAGCACGGCTTGTGGGCGGTGCACTGTGTCGCCCGAGAACTCTGCGAGCTCAGGGAAGAGGGAATTGTTTCTGTTTTTAACCACATTAGGGTGCTGCCCGGGTGAGAAGCGGGGAGGGGAGAACAAAAGATTCTCCCCCGGCCCTCCACCGGGGTAAGGAGTGGTCCTGCTACCACCTCCTGAGAAACAACCATCATCCCTGAGCAGCCCGTCTCAGGAGTGCCGCTTGGCCCGGCGTTTAGCGGGGGGCGGGGCAGGAGTGGGCTGTGGCGCCTTCTTGCGGCTTCCTCCGTGACCGGCCCTGGGTGGAGGCTGCTGCGTGGTCCGGGCGGGAGCCGCAGGAGGGCGCCCTCGGCGGGAAACAGGTCGAGGCGTCTGCCCGGCCGGCTGGGTGGAGGCAGCAGCGGGCCGGCAGGGCAGAATGTGTCTGATGGCCTCGGTCTGTTTCTGGGCAGTTGAAAACTGTTGGGCAAAATCTTCAACTGCACCGCCAAAGAGGCCGGCCTTGGACAAGGGGGCGTTAAGCAGACGGGTCCGCTCGGCGTCCCGCATGTCAGCCAGGTTCAGCCACAGATGTCTCTCCTGGACCACAGCTGTGGACATCACCAAACCCAGGGAGCTCATCAAAGAGCCCTGGGTTTGTCCTACCCTCGTGCATGTCTCTGAGCATCTGGGCCTGTAGACTTAGAGAGTGGCCATAGCATGCAGTGAAGCAGCTGCCTGTCCCGCCGCTCTGTAAGACTTCGCCACCAGGGTCGACGAAAATCTACAGGCTTTGGATGGGTGCTTAGGCTCGCCCCGAGAAGAAGCACTCTGAGGACATAGTTGCATGGCAACAGAGCGTTCAACCGGGGGAAGCCCAGTGTACCCACGTGCAGCTGCCTCATCGAGGGGAGGAAAGGCGGATGAGACCAGCGAGCGGTCCCGAGAAGACAGGGGGGTCTTCCAGGACTTCGAGATCTCATCATGCACATCCGGGAAGAAAGGTATTGGGGTTTGCCGAGGACGAGGGTCGGCGTACTTACCCAAAAACTAATCGTCCAGCCGCGAGCGCTCGGGACAGGGTGGAGGCCTCCACTCAAGTCCGATTCTCGCAGCTGCCCGGGAAAGCATGGCCGTCATCTCCGGATCAGACTCGAGCACAGCCGTATGCACACCGGAAGGTGGCAGCTGTGACGAGCCCTCACTTCCAGAAGACTCAAACCCACCTAGTGATGCTGCAACAGACATGGCATCTTCCTCTGTAGCTTTAACTGAAACACGCGGGCCACCAGAGGGTAGACCCGCGGGAATCAGCAGTTCACTAGCGGGCACCGTCATTGAAGAGGGGGGCTGGGGTCACGGACACATAGTCGGCGCCTTGTTCCAGACCGTAACCCTCAGGTCACCCTGGCCACCAGCCGCAGGACGGGGGGTGGATGAGTGGACTCTCACTCTTGCGAGTTCACGGAGTCTCGACCGTAATGACGCGATGGTCATGTTCCCACAGAGAGAACATTAGTCATCCACGAGCACTGCTCTAGCATGATCAATGCCCAAACATACTATGCAACGCTCGTGCCCATCAGAGTCCGATACCAATCTGCCGCAACCAGAAGTACAAGGGCGAGCCATCAAAAAGACGTGCCACGTGTAAGCTCTTTTAGTGAGAGAAAACTCAAGTGTTGAAGCACCCGGGGAGAAACGCACCGACTGGCAGACCACTGCAACAGATCAGCAGGAAGCACGCTCTCGCCGTAGATCACCGTAACACCAACACTCGAGGTACTCGTTTGTGAAGCTGACAATTCAGAGATGGCTTGTGGAGAGAAGAATACACTTGGCTCCGAAGCGAAAACATATCTGCATGTTGCCGGCTTCCTCCTTTTATACCCACGAGGTGGGGCGGAGTTACGCCATGCAAATTCTGCAGACCCATGGCATTTCTTTGCCATCCGCTCGTTTTGTAATACTCGAAGTTGATAGGCTTTCTAAGCGAAACCCCATTCGTCGTCATCCGACGTAACTCGGAGTGACAACGAAAGGGAACTATGGACTTTTGGTAGTACCTAGAGTAGCAAAGTCCACTAAAGGAGGTAGATTTTTTAAATCTTTATCTCCTATACTCTGGAATAGCTATCCCGATAATATTCAGGGCTCAGACACACTCCCCCAATTAAAATCTATATTAAAGACATACTCTCTATGTCTTTGCATAATCCAGAACATAGTCTTTAATGCTGCATATTTCGGCTAGCGAGGTCCCTGAGGGTGGTTACAGGGCACTGTGTCTGTCACTCGGGATGTTCATCCAGAGGCCAGCCTCGAGAGGCTGGTTCCCTTAGTAGAGTTCCTGGCGGAATGGGAAATGCTTCCCAATGTTTCTCAGTGGGTCCTGAATATTATCAAGAACGGGTACGCTATTCAGTTCAGAACGGGTCCACCTCGGTTCAGAGGGGTTCTGCCTACTGTGGTGGGCTCCGAGCAGGCTCTGGTACTAGAACAGGAGGTAAAAACTACCTTTTTATAGCAAAAAGAGGCTATAGAACGGGTTCTTCCACCCAGCAGGGAGTTAGGATATTACAGCCGGTACTTCATCGTTCCGAAAAAAGATGGAGGCCTGCGTCCCATTCTAGATCTGCGTCTCTTAAATCGCACTGTTGGGAAGCTCAAATTCAAAATGCTCACTCTCAAGCAGATCGTTTCACAAATCAGATCCAAGTACTGGTTTGTCACGATAGATCTAAAGGACGCTTAATTCCATGTGTCTATCCTCCCTCAACACAGGAAGTTCCTGAGGTTCGCTTTCGGGGGCGAAGCGTACCAATATCGTGTTCTTCCTTTCGGCCTAGCACTGTCACCCCGCACGTTCACGAAGTGTATGGATGCAGCTATAGCTCCGCTCAGGCTGCAGGGCATCCGTATTCTGAACTATATGGACGATTGGTTAATTCTAGCTCAATCGGAACAGCAGGCGGTTCGGCATCGAGATGTTGTTCTTGCTCACATCAAGAGATTGGGGTTGAGGCTCAATGCCAAGAAGAGTGTTCTTTCTCCATTACAGAGAACCACTTTTCTCGGTGTAGTATGGGATTCGACGACGATGCAGGCACGATTGTCACCTGCTCGTGTTGCTTCAATTCTTGCCGCAGTAGATCAGGTCAAGCTAGGCCACTCATCCACTGTAAAACAGTTCCAGAGACTGTTAGGTCTCATGGCAGCTGCGTCCAACGTGATACCTTTTGGCCTCCTGCACATGAGACCGTTACAGTGGTGGCTCAGAACCAGGGGATTCTCCCCGAGGGGAAATCCGCTTCGCATGATCATGAGTTCGCGACGGTGTCATCGCGCCCTGGTTATGTGGAAAGATCCTCGGTTTCTGTCCCAAGGACCTGTGTTGGGAGCTCCTTGTTGTCGCATTATGCTAACGACAGATGCCTCTCTCGCGGGGTGGGGGGCGATCATGAGTGGTCGCCCAGCTCAGGGTCTGTGGGAGGATCATCACCGTCTATGGCACATAAATTGTCTAGAGATGTTGGCAGTGTTTCAGGCACTGAAACATTTCCTCCCAAACCTAAGGGGCCATCATGTTCTTGTCCGGACAGACAACACATCGGTGGTCTCTTATATCAACCTGTATCAACCTGAACTGTGGTTCTGTCTAAGCCAGCCAGCCCCACTGGGGTTAGACGCGATGGTACATCATTGGCCGAGGTCAAGTTTGTACGCTTTTCCCCCGATCACTCTGCTCCCGGGAGTTCTGGAGAGGGTTCGCCGGGACGGGCTCAGTCTTCTGCTAATAGCCCCGTTCTAGCCGGCCCGAGTATGGTTTGCGGACCTAGTGTCTCTCCTCGACGGCTCTCCCCTGGAGATACCGATCAGGAGAGATCTACTCTCTCAGGCGAGTGGGTCGATCCTTCACCCCCGCCCAGAACTATGGAGGCTGTGGGCTTGGCCTCTGAGGGGGCCCAGCTCATAGATTCTGGTCTCTCGACTGAGGTCGTTGAGACCATCCTCCAATCCAGAGCTCCCGCCACGAGGAAGTTATATAGCGCAAGGTGGAAACTTTTCACCTCTTGGTGTGGAGAGCGCCAGCAGGACCCAGTTAACTGCCCGGTTGGTACAGTGCTGGATTTCCTGCAGGACCGTCTCTCCACAGGGTTATCCCACTCCACACTGAAGGTGTACGTGGCGGCCTTAGCTGCTTACCACGCCCCTTCGAGCGGAGGTTCTCTCGGGAGACACCCACTTATATCTCGCTTCCTTGATGGCGCCTTTAGGCTGAGGCCTGCAGTTCGCACGAGGGTACCAGCTTGGGATCTGGCCATCGTCTTAGAGGGTCTCTCCCTAGCTCCTTTCGAGCCCATCGAGGAAGTTTCGGAAAAGTTTCTTACATTAAAGACTATCCTTCTTCTCGCTATCTCATCTCTGAAAAGAATTGGAGATATTCAAGCACTTTTGGTGGCTCCCTCGTGCCTGGAATTTGCTCCTGGTATGGTTAAGGCCTTTCTTTGTCCGAGACCAGGTTATGTTCCTAAGGTGCCAACTACTTTTGTTAGACCTATAGTTCTGAAGGCTTACTGTCCTCCGCCTTTTCTGACGTCAGACCAGAAGAAACTTAATTTGCTGTGCCCCGTTAGGGCTTTAGATGCTTATGTCCACAGAGCTGCCCTTTTGAGGAGATCGGAGCAACTGTTTGTCTGTTTTGGGTCACCTAAGAAAGGGTGTCCTGCATCTAAGCAAAGGATGAGCAAGTGGGTGGTCGAGGCCATCTCGCTTGCTTACGGTTCGGCCCATCAGCCTTCACCTTTGGCTGTAAGGGCTCATTCCACCAGGAGTATGGCTGCCTCTACAGCTCTTCTTTCAGGAGCTTCTGATCAGGACGTTTGTGATGCGGCAGGCTGGTCCTCACCGCACACTTTCGTTAGATTTTATTCCCTTGATCTTAGCTCCACTCCCGGGGCTCAGGTTCTCTCGTCGGTTTTTGTCTCCTAATGACACACGACGGGGATTTGGTCGTATGGAGATGTGGGTATTGCGTTCCCACTGCGATTTCACGCAGCGGTAGTCCCTGAAGGGGAACGTCCCGGGTTACGTATGTAACCCTAGTTCCCCGAAGGGACGGACGCTGCGTGTCCTGCCATACTCCCGGCATCCCCTTGGGGCGCTTGCTTCAGTAACATTAGAAGCTGGCGGCTTGTGTATTCAGGGGATATTTATAGCTTCCTGGTCAATGACTTCACTTGCTGTGACGCTCCATCTCTCCATTGACTGATTTCATTCATGCTTCAGATGCGTTACTCTGGGGGCGTTCCCACTGCGATTTCACGCAGCGTCCGTCCCTTCGGGGAACTAGGGTTACATACGTAACCCGGGACGTTTTCAGGTGTTTCGGACAAATATGCCTATGCAAAGTATGTCAATGAACTGCATCATATATGATCAAGCTCATTTTTAATAATCTGGCGTGCACTGCGGACATCTATTAAATTGCATATACTGTAGATTAAAATCAATATCCTAATATTTGGCCTGTTAGACACATAGTTTTTTTGAGTTTTTTTTGTAGAGCTTATAAAGCTTGATGTCATTTGTTCATTCCAGCTTTCTGGCTTCTCTATTAGTCTTTAATTTCTCTAATGTTGTATTTCAGTAGTCACTTCATTAAACACTGCAGGTTTGTCCATTATATATTTTTTGCTCTAATATAACAACTTTTTGACTTAAAATATTCAGATGGCATTGCGTGTTTTGGTTTACCAAAAACATTGAATGCATAATGAATGGTGTTTTATCTTTGAGATGATGAACGGACTGACTGCCTTGAAAAGTGAACTGCTTGGCTCAGGTAAACATGTGCGGGTGTGAGTAGTTGACTGTCTTCCAGATTTAGTGTGTTGTGTGGAGTGGACATAATGTTCCAGTTGTCAACAATGTGATTTAAAGGACCCTGTAGACACTACATTCTCCTCAAGTCTTTCTGGTTTCCTATGGCATTGCTCCATGAATTAAACGTTGATAAGTACAAATGCCGTGCCTTATCATACACCATTTTTGGTTTCAGCCTTTAGGCTTGTAATCTTGCAAAAAACAGATTGTTTCAGGCAGTAGGTCTGGTGTCATCCTCCATGTGTAGACCTTGGAGTCCCTGTCATCATAGAGTTTTAATACAATAACAGTTTGACCTCTTGCTGTTAACCAATTTTTGTTCTTTCTCCCTGCCTGTCTGCTTCCAGACACGCATGGAGGGGCTGGGGAATAGAATAACAAGTAAGAGACATTCTTAAATAATAATATATGTAGCACTCTGTGGCAAACATGCCGTTTCACAATGTGCATCGAAGCGTCTGTTACCTCAGCATGTAAATTAAGTTAAAATATTTTTAAGTTCTATGTTTCCTGATTTTTACCTCAGTGTGTTCTTCCTCCCGTTGATGGGCAGACCTTACCTTCATGATGCTAATGGCACACATTTGCACACTGCCATGATGCCCGGGGACATTTGGAGATAGAGATAAACAAAAATTATTACAAGGGAAAACAATACCAGGTAATTGCCAACTTCACCGCACAGGTATAAACAGCTCACATCCGAACAAACAGCTTTGTGGTGCCAAATAATGTTTTTTGTTGGTAATTGCTTAATTGTTATTCCTCTCAGTTTTGGCAGGCTCATGCTTTTCTGAGGCGGTCAGAGCAAGAGCAGTGGCTCAGTTCTCCTTGAGATGATGTCTTGTGTGTTTACAGTCCTCAGGCTGTCACAGCATAGATATATCCTATGGAAAAAATAGCTTAAGTGAGTGTGTTTTTCCACATCCGTTACATAAGCTTATTTAACAGTATTATTTGCACAATGTTTTGTTTTAGTAATAGTTTTAGTCAAAAATTTACATTAAATACAATCATTATTTTGTCATGTCATATTCATTCTTTTTAGTGTGTTTTATTCTGACTGAAATGAGAAAACAACATTTTATATAATGCAAAAGAGCAAGATGGCAACATTGTAAATGTCCATTTAAAACTCATGATTTGGTTCGATACTTGATACAAAACATCTCAGGTTACGTATGTAACCCTGGTTCCCTGATAGGGAACGAGACGCTGCGTTTGAGACGCGATGGGAACGCTCTGCGTGATTACGTCGTGAAGCACGTGTAAAATCAGTCCAATGGAAGCCCACTACGACATAGGTGACGTCATAGACCAGGAAACTATATAGCAGCCCTGAAATCAGACCGCGACAGCTTCTGAAAAACCTGAAGCAAGTCGATCAGGGCATGCAGGAAGTATGGCAGGCAAACGCAGCGTCTCGTTCCCTATCAGGGAACCAGGGTTACATACGTAACCTGAGACGTTCCCTTTCAAGGGAACTCGAGCTGCGTTTGAGACGCGATGGGAACCCCATACCCACTACGCCATAGTGACAAATGCCCGTTCTGTGTGAAGTCCTGCGCACACTAAGAAGCAAGCAACCTCGCCCCAGGAGTGGAGATGTCAAGGTCATAAAACCTGACAAATGTATGCGGAGAGGAACCATCCTGCCGCATTACACACGTCAAGAAGGGAAACTCCCGAAATTAAGGCCATAGAGGCCGCCATACTCCGAGTAGAATGGGCCCGCACAGCCATAGGTGAAGGCTGTCCCGCCGCTTCACAAGCCAATGAATAGCCTCGACTATCCATTTACTCATCACCTGTTTAGATGCAGGGCATCCTCTCTTGAGTGACCCAAAACAAACAAATAATTGCTCAGATTTACGCAACAGAGAAGCTCTGGGAATGTAGGCATCTAAAGCCCGGACTGGACATAACAGGTTAAGCTGTTCCTGATCTGGGGTATTAAAGGGAGGAGGATAAAAGGCCTGCCGCACTATTGGGCCCCCAACATTTAGTGGGACCTTAGGAATATTACCCGGTCTAGGGTAGAGGAATGCTTTCACCATACTAGGTGCAAATTCCAGACATGAAGGAGCAACCGACAGAGCATGTAAATCACCAATTCTCTTGATAGACGAAATAGCAAGGAAAAATATAATCTTTAGAGTGAGTAATTTTTCTGAAACCTCCTCGATGGGCTCGAAGGGAGCCAAGGCCAGACCCTCAAGTACAATGGCCAAATCCCAAGCCGGTGCTCTAGATTGCAGTGCAGGCCTGAGCCTCAATGTATCACGGAGAAAACAAATAATAAGAGGATCTCTCCCAAGAGAAGAAGCCCCGAGAGGGGTGATAAGCAGATATAGCCGCTACGAACACCTTTAAGGTGGAGGGAGATAATCCAGCAGAGAAACGGTCTTGAGGAAATCGAGAACTGTACCAACCGGGCAGTTAACAAGATTTAAAAAACGTTCTCCACGCCATGTAGAGAACAGTTTCCATTTCAATGTACATAGTTTTCTCGTGGAAGGAGCTCTGGATTGAAGGACGGTCTCAACGACCTCAGTCGAGAGACCGGATTCTATGAGCTGGGCCCCCTCAGAGGCCAAGCCCACCGTTTACACAACTCCGTTTAACCCTTTTCTATTATGTGCAGGACCCATAGAGAAATATTTGGCAGAAGTTTCCACACTGCCAGAAATTCCGATAAGGGAACCAGTCTCTCGAGACTGGCCTCTGGATTTGATTGAACAATCATTTCGGCGCCCTGAAGCGGCGAACCGGCAGGGAACAACCGAACTGACCGTTCTACAACCCTCCTCAGAGGATTGCACGGGGACGCTGACACCTCGGCGCCCTGAAGCGGTGAACCGGCAGGGAAAAACCGAAGTGGCAGCGCTGCGACCCTCCTCAGAGAGTCGCACCCCAGCAGAACTCCCGGGAGCATTGATAACGGGGGGAATGTGTACAGGTGCAGCCTCGGCCACACCTGCACCATAGCGTCCAGTCCGAGAGGAGCTGGATATGTGAGGGAAAACCATAGCGAAAAGATCGACCTGACCTTGACCAAAGATTTCCCATAGGAGCTCCACCACCACGGGGTGAAGTCTCCATTCCCCGGGCCTCAGCCCCTGCCTCAACAGGATATCTGCTCTGATTTACGAGATCGTCAGTGTGTTGTCCGGACCCTCCGCCGAGCGACCACTCATGATCACTTCCGACTTGTGAGGGAAGCATCCGTCGATAGCATAATGCGTCAACAAGAAACCCCCAACACTGGGCCTGGGCGAGGAACCAAGGTTCTTCCACATGACCGAGGCACGTAGGCATAGCCGCGTGACCTTGATCATGTGAAAACGGATTTCCCCTCGGAGAAAACCCCTTGGTCCTGAGCCACCACTGCAGGGGTCTCATGTACAGAAGGCCAAAAGTAATTACGTTGAACGCAGCTGACATGAGACCCACAGTCTGAAACTGTTTCACAGTGAGTGACTGGCCTAGATAAACCCATATTACACCTAGAAAAGTGGTCCTCTGAGCTGGGAGGATCACACTCTTCTGGCGTTGAGTGGCAACCCCAACATCTTTAAATGAGACAGAACGACATCTCGATGCCGAACTGCCATATGCTTAAATTGAGCTAGGATCAACCAATCGTCGATATAATACAATACGCGAATGCCCTGGAATCTCAAAGGAACCAGAGCTGCATCCACGCATTTTGTAAAGGTGTGGGGTGATAAACCTAGGCCAAATGGAAGAACCCGATACTGGTATGCTTCGCCCCGTTTTTAAAGCGAACCTCAGGAACTTCCTGTGATGAATAGATTCTTGGAAGTACGCGTCCTTCAAGTCTATTGTGACAAACCAGTCCTCGGACTGAATCTGTGATACAATCTGTTTGAGTGTAAGCACTTCCTGCTCCATAACCAGAGCCTGCTGTGAGTCCACTACCGTAGGGAGGACCCCCTGAAATCTGGGCGGACGAGAACCGCTGTAACCCTTTTCTAATATGTGCAGGACCCACAGAGAAATATTTGGCAGAAGTTTCCACGCTGCCAGAAATTCAGATAAGGGGAACCAGTCTCTCGAGACTGGCCTCTGGATTTGCTTGAACAATCATTTCGGTGCCCTGAAGCGGCGAACCGGCAGGGAACAACCGAACCCACCGTTCTACAACCCTCCTCGGAGGATTGCACGGGGACGCTGACACCTCGGCGCCATGAAGCGGCGAACCGGCAGGGAACACCCGAACTGGCAGCGCTGCGACCCTCCTCAGAGAGTCGCACCCCAGTGGGAGCCGAGGAGAAACGATTTCTCAAAACCGTCCCTCCTTTTATTTTTTCGACAGGACTTCTTGTCTAAGCTTTATTAGAGATGACGACAGTCCTCTTTTTATTTAGATCTTGCCTACCTCTAACAGCTTAGTTCATACGACCCTCCTCGGAGGATCGTAGGAAAAAGCAGGCACCTCGGCACCCTGAAACGGCGAACCGGCAGGGAGACCGAACTGACTGCTCTACGACCCTCCTCGGAGGATCGTATGGGGACGCTGACACCTCGGTGCCCTGAACGGCGAACCGGCAGGGAACAACCGAACTGGCAGCGCTGCAACCCTCCTCAGAGAGTCGCACCCCAGAGGGCGCCGAGGAGAAACGATTTCTCAAAACCGTCCCTACCCCGGAGGGGACCACCCTTAGAAGCCTGATAGCCTCAGCATCAGGTCTTCTTCTTTGCACTCTATGCCAGTTTAAGGAACATAGATTGGTGAGGAAGAAACCTCTGGAACGCCGCTGAAAGGTTTAGTTTTCTTGAAAGCGGAGCGTCCAGAAGAACAGACATTTTTATCTTTCTTTTTCTTTATTCTTATATCAGAAAAACGTATACATATAAACATATATATATATATATATATATATATATATATATATATTCTCGAATATATTCTCGAATAGAGTCAATGCTGACATCCTCACATTCATCTATGTCCTTAAATACTTTACCCACCAGTACTGCCTCATAAAATTTATTTATTATTAAAGATGGCTGGTGGGTAACGTCGGGGTTAAAAATGATGACGCCGACTCGGGAGAGAGAAAGCTCGCAAGCGTCTCTATAATCCAAGGCACTGTCATACCATGATACTTAATACCCATAACATTACTCTAGTTAAGACGTTTGGGTATTAAACACATAAAATAGAAACCGGTTTATTCCACGATCTCAACACCTCAGTGTGGAGATAGGGAAAAACCAGTAGTCCCCGACGAGGAGGCTGAGATACAGAGTTTTCCTGTTTTTTTTAGATACATTTCATCTAATAAACTCTTTTTATTTTCACTCTCATAATGTTCAGCTGTCCAGTAAATATTCAACTAGCAACAGTATTAGAAAAACCTCCTTTAAAAAGCTCATCTTTTCTCAACAGAGTTATGAGCTGCCCATTTATTGAAAAATCAAACATCTGCCTTTTTCTTAATACTTTTATTTGTTTTGTTCACTTTTTCTTTAACAAAACACTAACGATACCAATTCCTCGGAACTGGAAATCGCAGCACACTGGATCTGCAGGTGAAAGCTAAGATAGGGCGGAGCCCGTCCCAACCCACGCTGTCAGATCCGTTTGCGAACCCCAAAATGCGAGTCGCCGCCTTGTCTAGGCAACAGCGGGACCCGCGCGGGTAGCGCGAACCGAACCATTCTCCTCAAAGAACGATCGGCGAGAGCGGAGCGTCTTCATAGATAGACTCATACAATGCACACAATCAGCCCCCTCGAGGACTGACTGGGCATGCTCCACTCCCAAACAAGCAACACCAAGCTGATATGTGTCCCCACCCGTAATATAACAAGGGCAGGGAACAACACACCGTCTATAATCTTGCTTGCTTGCCATAATAATGATAGATTGGGCTTGACAGACAACAATAAATAGACAAGGACAGATATACAGAGAGCGCTTGCTGAAGGTACAGAAGCTGTCGCGGTCTGATTTCAGGGCTGCTATATAGTTTCCTGGTCTATGACATCACCTATGTCGTAGTGGGCTTCCATTGGACTGATTTTACACGTGCTTCACGACGTAATCATGCAGAGCGTTCCCATCGCGTCTCAAACGCAGCTCGAGTTCCCTTGAAAGGGAACTCTCATGATACTTTGAACAAAGTTAAAACAGAGATGCAATGGCCAGTTTTTTAATCATTACTTCTAACACAAATGGTAAAGTCCTGTTCATTAAAATGCTAAATTTGGTATTAAATCAGGAGTGGATTTCAATAGGATTGAACTTGATTGGTCCTTCTCCCCCATGCAAATAAGGTAGTGGTGACACCAGAATAGAAATTCAAAATAAAAATAAAAGTAGTATAAGTTTTGAGAACTTTCATGGATTTTAACACAGCTACATTTGTCATTGTAGTCTACCTAGAAATGGTAAAATATAATCAGCTAGCCTCAATAAAATACCAACATAAAAACATTTAAGATATCTTGGAAGTTGGTGAAAACCTAGTGTCGCGTAGCCAGACCTTCAGATTTACGACAAAAGGTCTGGACTCCATCACAGCTTTCATTTTTCAAGGACCACCCAAGAGACCGACATTTAAAGCAACCACTCACAGTTTGTTTTGTTCCACATCATGTTTAGGGGCGTGAAAACAAAGCCACTTGAAGGCAAGCCTGCAACCTTAGCTGAACAAAGCATAATGCTTGCTAACGCTGCAGTACGTTGGGAAGACAAAAGGCTGTTTATTTAATGGATGTCAATATTAAAGAGGCGTCACTATGCTGAATTAACTGCTTTTGTGAGGGAATAGCTAATCTTTAACATATTTGCTCTTAAAGATTTGATCAATTTTCTTGGTTTACTCCAAAAAAAAAAATGCTGTTTTATAAGAGAAGCCACAGACAATTGTACGACAGGTATGATTTGGTTTACGGCACTTCTCATTCATTTCTGTGGTGTCCACAAACAGTGATTGACTGTTGCACAATGAAATTCAATGAACTCAAGGCTGTAATGTGATTGGTTGTCAAGGCACACGTGATCCAAGTTAGCATTATACTTTCTCTAATGGAAGAGCCACAGAGCCTTGTATCTCCCAATAATAAATATGTCCTCACAATGACAGACCAGCGTGCATCTAGTAAATGATTCATTCAAGTGCATTGTGCAATTTAACTGCAACAATGGCATCACAAACTTAAACTTTTGAAAATACAGCGTTTACTGTACTTGATCCTGATAAGTCACAGTTGTAAACAAGATGGCCTTCTTCTTCCAAGAGGGGGCTTGGTGTTATGACAGCTTTGTTTCCAGGTGGGCCGTTAAAGAACACGACACACACATCACCCGGAAAACCTGTAGAATTCAACCAATCAGATGATGACTTCAAAACTTTGAGCTTCTTCAAATTTAGCATTAGCTTCGCCCACTGCTTCAGAACTACTCCTACTAATAATAATAATAATAATTTGTTATATTTATATAACGCTTTTCTGGGTACTCAAAGCGCTATACACAGAACTTATACACAACCACCACCAATTTGCAGCATCCAATGCAGATGATGCGACGGCAGCCATATTTCGCCAGAATGCCCACCACACACCAGCTTATTGGTTGAGAGGAGAGAGCGATGAAGCCAATCAGTAAATGGAAATGATTAGACGGCCATGATGGACAGAGGCCAATGGGAAAATTTGGCCAGGATGCCGGGGTTAAACCCCTACTCTTTTTTCCGAAGAACATCCTGGGATTTTTAATGATCACAGAGAGTCATTAATTTTGTCATATTAACACTTCACAATCGAAACAATTATGCAGATGAAAGCTATTCACAGGAATGCTTGGCTTCTCAGAGATATTTTGATTTCCAGATATGAATTTGATGGTTAACAAACACATAATTCCAAATTTTGTAATCTACAGTTTGCACACTAGCCTCCTAATAGATTTAAAGGACCTCACGCTAAGCCACCAACAGTAATTCAATGCCATTTATTTTCAAAATCTCTTTGTAAAATAGAGAGATTTCCAGCAATTCACTTCCTGCTGTGACAATAAAAACAAGTATGTGTGAAAGGTTCTGAGAGAAGCTGAAGGACTGGACCGGCTCTGTTGAAAATCAGTGTAAGGAACTCAGCTTTTTGGAAATATTAATAATCAATAATATCTTGTTATTATTAATTATAAATATTTGGGTCAGTTAATTGGATTAACTTGATGTGGCTGAATTAATATTACAATCAATTAATCAGTTCTTCCAACGAACTCTTTCGATTATTAATTTATTCTTAGAAAAGGGTATCTTCCCTGGCCACATAAGAATAATTATTTCTTCGCCTGTACAGTACTTTGAGCCAGTAGCAAAAACCGTGATCGTAAAGTGACTTGTATTGCAAACAAAACAGAACCAAATACATATTATGTACAAGTTTTATTAACTAAATATAGATATTTATATGAATATAAATAAACTAAACAACATACACACATGAATACATAAATAGGTTAGTGATAGGATGAAATTGGAAACCGGAAGAGGGTCTATGAGAAGAACTATCAGAATTTCATTTTCACATTTCATTGAATTGAATACTTGCATTTGTAATGGGAACAATTCTTGAAGTTGTTGAAAATTGAAGTCGTTGATTGTTCCGGCAGTGTCAAGTGGAAGTTGGTTGAGCGTTCTCTTTCTCCAGGAACGCATGACTGGTTTGGTCAAGGCCTGGGACTCTGTTGAGGCCACGCCGAGCACCCAGGAGAAGTGAGGAAGTCGGAAGGATGGGTGATTGGAGTCGTTGTTGGTTGGAGTCTTTGTTCCAAAACTCTTGAGATTGTCCTTGGTTCTTTGTGAGAGAGTCATCTCTCTCCTGCCTGAGCCCATATCTGGTTGGAATCGAGGCCTGCTGGGCCCTGGGGCCCCGGTGTAGGGGGAGGGGGTTCCCCAGTATAACCAGAACAGTGTTGCGGCTGGATGAAAGAACTAAGAGAGGGAGGTCACATGTGGACTGTCTCTAATAAGGCCTGGAAAAGATCCTCCCCTAAGGGTTGAACTCGACCAATCAGAAAGGTGACATGTCTGAGAGGGAAAGTGGCTCTTAGTTGATTTACGGATCTTTGTCCCTAGCATGATTATACCTTCATTAATGCTCAGATAGCTATAACACATCCACACTGCATTCTAGAAGAAGGTGATGTACATCAAAGTGTGAGTCATTAAATGAGGATTAATTAGGTAGGAGGCATGATACAGGTGAGGTTACATTGATCGTTAGTTGGTTGTATACCAGGATACATACCATAATATATACCTAATAGTACACGAGACAGTAAACCATTTACACTGTTTCTTTCACAGTTTTATGCATGTTCATTTATAGATCAGTTAGTCTATGATTAATGCAGCAAAGTCTGTTTTAAAGAGGGTTTCTGTTTCATAGTCTCTCTCGAGTATGTGGCCACATTCCTCGGAGGTCGTAAAATCTCCTTATCATGCCCTGTAACATGACACTGTTTCTGCCCTTGTGTTTGTTCATTTGGGCTGTGTGAGGAGTTTCATAAACCTTTGTATATAAAGAATAATTAGTATGTGTCTGATTGGTCCATACCCTACAGATCCCCCCTTTCGATCGTTGTTGTCCCCCCTCAAGGACAACCACGAGCGAAGTTGGAAGTGCAGAGAGATCAGACACACACTTGTCATAGAAGGCTGGAAGGCCATGGTGGCCTCTGGTTGCTTGTGTCTTCTGGAGTGGTGGTCGTTCCACGGCTGGTGATGTGGACAGTAGCCAAGTCCAGGTCTCTGCAGCAGGTGTTGAGGCAGCAGGTGTTGGGGCATTCTGAAGTTCATTAGTTTTGGGGCAGGTGTTTCCTTGTAGTTGCAGGAAGTGGTTCGGCCTCTAAGTAGAATAGAGAGGTTTTCAAGCTGACCTGGTGCTGGTGGCCGGAGGTCAGAAGGTGGTTGTTAGCCTCTCAGTCACGAGAGGTCTGAAGGATTGAAATGTTGTTCTGTCCTTATGGTGGTGCCGACGCAAGCTTGCCTAAGCTGGGGTGGGCAAGGAGTCGGAAGCTTGTACCTTACAGGACTCCTCGGGTGAGTCCTGTGCAGGGAGCTATTTTGCGTGTGTCAGCGGCTCTAGTAACTCTGAGGCAGGTGCGTCCAGCTGTCCTTGCGGCACCTCAGATTGACACCTGTGTGAAGGGTATGGAAGAGGATGCTGTCGTTGACAGCCGTTTGTCCTCCTGTGGTGTTTGCAGGTTGAGGGTGGTGTCCTCCATGGCTTCTCAAAGGGGCTTGGCTGGTACCTGGGTTGTTGCCATGGTGACAGTTCTGTGCTGGTCCTGGGCATGCTCAGTCCAGCTGCATTGGATCTGGTTCGAACCTCAGTCTCTAGCTGGTCTGTATGGCTTTGGGCACAGGTCTGCTCCTTGTGGGATGCTGTGATCTATTATGTGAGGTTATTTACCTTCTGTTTTATACCCATAAGGTGGGGTAAGGAGATGATAATCTTGATCACCCCGGTGTGGCTGTAACTCTGGCTTGGGTCATGGGTCGTTTGTCTTCTTCTCTCATGGTGCAGTTCCGTTGGCTCTGGTGCCGTCGGATGTCAGCAGCCATGGGTGGAACAGTGTTCTTCGCGATGACTTGTCAGTCTTTTCGGTCTCCTGTCCGGTTAAGGTCAGGTTAAGCAGAGGATCTGCAACATTTAGGCACACTTGTGGAGAGAGATTAATGCATGACCCTAGAAAGTTCAGAGCCACGGTTTAATGGGTTCGCTAGATATGTAGCATAAAGCTAGGTATTTCATGTGTAGCTAGCTAGTGAAGTGTGTATTGTATCCTTATCATCTTAGCTGTGGATGTTAGGAGGCTAAGACTTGTGTGGTTCCGAGAGTATTTCCTGGAAAGGGCATAGCCGAGATGAAATAAATGACTTAAGATGGTTCTTATGACTAAAATATTTCTCTGGACTTAACTGGTGGTTCACTACGGCTTGACGAAGTGAAGAATAGGAGGAAAAAGGACAGCTTTCCTATTCAAATTATGCTTATTATCAATCCTCAGGACTATAGTTATGCCCTAGTAATCGTTGAAATTACTTGTGTTGCAGGGTCATAAAAATTAGTGCACTTGTTGAAAATAAACAAAATCCCAAATAAAGGCGTCTCTGGTTCCTTTCTGGGCCCTATGGGAAATGGAACCACATTTGAACAAGAGAGGAAATGGAAATAAATCATATACATGACAGAATAGACAAGTGAATAGCTGACTGCTATTATTATTGAAGTAAAATAAAAATAAAAAGGACTGAAGTGATCAAAACAGCGGGAATGGTCTGAAATTGAAAATAATCAATAGCACTAGTGACTAACCTTTAGATTTGCCTGGACCAACACTCCATAGTGGGTCACAGCTGTTGCGTGTTTAAGAACACACCGTGTGTGTCCCTCCAAAGGTTTAGTCAACATGCTGATGAAAATTCTCATAACTATAAGAATTCTTCTCTAGCTACACAACTTACATGTAATTAAACTTGGGTTTAATTGACAGGGCATCTGCAAATTTAGCCTACAGCGCTCAGCAAGGACTATGCCTAAACTAGTGAAGGTGAAATTCAGCTGAGAAGAATTGAAAGTAAGGAAAGAGAAAAATTAGAAACCCTAAATGGGGTTAAAGAAAGTATTTTAGAATACTTTGCGCTGTATACATAAAAGCTGTGATTAAGGCTTCAAGTAAATGATGCTAACCGCTAACTGCAGAAGTTATTATGTAGCTTAGCCTAAGCTGGATGGATGCTAGGTTAGCTTAGCTTAGCCTAAGCTGGATGGACGCTAGGTTAAGTTAGCTTAGCCACCTAGGCTGGTTTGTTTACAAAATGACGTCACGAGTTAGCATTTCCTGTGACAAGTCGTTTTCATGGGAACCAGTGCATGTCAGAACAATTCAACAGTCCATGAAGAATGTCTGCACATTTTAAATGAGTTATGCATGTTTAAACGGGTTAAAAGGGGGCGCCTATACTTTAAGTCTTTCAAGAACTTGATGTTACATTCAGTAAAATGAAAATGTGGTTTGGCATTTGCAAAATTTACTCATGGAACTCTTCTCTTTACTTTACGCAACTTATTCTATTTGTTTACAGAGTAAGGAAATAGATTTGCTGTAAGTCAAAGCTTGTCTAAGCCTATATAGTTACGTCCATCTCGTGCATAAATACTGACTTATCAGCGAGTGAACAGTTTTGATCGCTAGGTAGCTCTCTGCTTGTAGATGCAGCCAAAATTTAGGTGAATTACATCAATCTAACAATAATTTGTAAGGTCTTTACTTTGTAGAAAGGGGAGCATCACCCAAGTCTACGTGTATATAACACTGTACTGAGATTCCTTCGTCAGAAACAGATTAAGCAATACTGCAATTTGGATTACTTCAACCAAAGCAGACTAATAAACACCGGTACAGTTTGCATGCCGCTGAGATGAGATTCCTTTGTCAAACAGACTTACGCTTTAATGCTGAAATTACCGATACCAGTTAAGACCCCTTTTTTTTTAATTATTATTATTTTAAGTAGAGATGTCAATTCCAGCTATCGTTTTATCTGCATTTAGACAAGCCAGCAGCTAGTGATCAAAATGTGTATCACATATCATGTCCCATTTGGATCGGAATGATCAAATAAGCACTTTTAGGATAACAGTAGTTACGAAGGGGCTCTAGGTCATGCTAGTTTTCCCAGCTTAGGTGGTTTGCTTACTATCTGGCATTAGGGTGACGAATGCCCTATTTGGAGTTTGTATTTCCTGTAACAAGTCATTGTCATGGAAACTAATGTGCAGCGGTGTATATTTCAACCAGCGGGTGGCACAATGTCTGTATGTTTCAAAAAGCAGTGCATAGTCTGTTGGCACGTGAGGCTTACACCTGCATTCAAGATTTTCTTTAAATCAGTAAAATTAAAATTTTACTAATGCAAACTCTTGCTTCCTTTTGAGCACACATTTTCATCTACTTTAAAAGTTTTATGTCCTATGCTGACTAGGAACTTTGTAGCAGAGTCGTGCATTGTGGTCATGCCGTGTGTCTTCTGGGTTTTGAAGTTCAGAGTCAAAAGGTTCTCGAAGCTGGTGTCTTCCTCCATCACAGGTTCGTTGCACGCTCCGAGGTAGCTCGCTTGATGTCTGTGGTAGTAGCACAGGGACTTTCAGGGTTACCCTGGTTGGTGTCTGGGACCGCGCCCAGTCTACATTCAGACTCTTAAGTCTGAGAATCCTGTTGTGATGGCTTGTTCCAGCTGCTGGTAGTTAGACTGGATGTTTTCTGGCTGCCGAGCCAGAAAGCATCGCAACTCTGGGCTGGATGTGATCCAGATCAGATAGAGTCTAGCAAGCTCTGGTGTAAATGCAGGGATATGTCTGGCCATTCGGTTGAGGTCTTTGAGTGTCACTACGCGCGTCGTTTCAAGATTCTTCTGAATCAATCCTTTTCCTTCCACGGCTGCAGAAGCTTTAAGGAAATTGTCTGATGACATGTTAAGCAGAGGGGTTTGTCCCCCCCCCCCCCCTTTTGTGCAGGGCTGGGGAAGCCTACGCTGCTGATGCGAAGTTCAGCAGGGTACATCTTTCTCGTGGGGTCCATTTGCAGCTGGTTGGACTGTTTCAGTTCTATTTGGACCACATCGAGCTGGTCTATTATGTTGCAGCATCGCTGAGTCAGTGTTGGGACTTCAGCTCTGGCTGCAAGCCGATGGCTTCAGCGTCTCTCTCTTTGAGTTCAACCAGTTCCTCTCTCGTCTGTTGGCAGGTGCTCAGCAGCTGTCAGAGCCGCTTGAAAACTGGTGATCTCTTTCAGTTGCTCCACGCTGTCAGGGTCTCTGCATCTGTCCTGTGCCTTCTTCCGTTAAGCAGGGTTTGTTCTCTGTGGAGTCCTGTGGCTGGCAGCGTTAGTTCATTTACCTCCTGTTTGAGGCCTGCGGAGCATGGCCAAGGAGAAGATAATGCTGGTCAGCCCTTGGTGGCTCAGGCCGGGTGTCAGATGTCTGCTTTCGTTGTTGCCTAACTGTTCCTTCCTCTGCCGTGGCAGGTCGTTGCCTGCTTCAGGCTGAAGGATGTCCATGACACTGCTCTGCCGGGTCTTCGGGTGGTCCTGGTGGCAGGGCCGGGTGTCTGAGGCCTACTGGCACACTTGTGGGAACACGAGAGAGAAATGGCAAAGGCAAATGCAAGTTTCTACAGAGGTGGTGAGCTATCTGTGTGGGAGAATGGCTATGTGGAGCAGCTAAAATTTAGTGTTGGTGAGCACACACAACAACAAAAAAAGTTTTGAGTATCTTGCTTATAAGTTGACGTGCTTTAAGCAGCATCGACTGATGACTGGGCTCTTACATGTCATAACCTATTACTCAAAAATGCTGATGGTTCTTCTCACATGTTGTAGTAACAGATAGAGCAAAACCAAATAAAACAATAGGATGAAACCAGAAAAGAAGAGGAAGAAAGGAAACAATGGGAAGTGTTTCCAGTTCTGTCTGGGGCCTACTGTGCGTTTGTGTTTAGCCGTACTTCATGTATTTAGCTTGGTGCTAAGGAGTGAGGATGGGTAAAACACAGACAGGAAGTAGGATATTAATGACCTGTGTAACTCGCTATGGAAACAACAGTCGCTAGATATTGTAATCCTATAGAGAGAGAGAAGATGAGGATAGTGACTAGTGATCTAAAATAAGGTAAAGGTAAAGTTAGAATGTCCTTATAGCTCTAAGAAAACTAAAAGGAAAGGGAAGCGTATCAAGTAATTTAATTAAATTTCAAATTTAGTTAAGCCCTTTTTTTTTCTTTAACTGAATATAAGAATTCAGTCTGAAACAAAAGTAAATAACTAAATTGAAATAAAATAAAAAAAAAAATGTATGTAAATATTGTGTGTTCTCATAGCTCTGGTAACTAGGGGGGAACTTGAATAAGCAAATTGATTTAATTAAATTCCCAATTTAATTAAATTCAACTTAACTGAATAGGACGATTCAGGCTCAACAGGTGTAAATACACAAAATAAAATAGGGGTAGATTTAAGTAAAAATAAAAGAAACACAAATAAAAACCCAAAGTATCTGGGTTTCAATCTGAAAGTGAAACCAAGAGGAAGGGGTCGACAGAGAGAAAAGATGTCATGAATTTCAGGGAACGAACCCAATCGCAAACAGTATGCAAAACACAAAGTTTATTAAAGACAGAAAACAGGTAAAACAAAACCCACGAGGGGGCAAACAACACTGGTAGGGAAAAATAAAGACTAACAACACTAGACTAAGACTGGACAGTTAACTAGACTATAAACTCTCAGCAGATACAAGACTAAACAGCTCTTTGACAAAACTCTTAACAGGATACTCACGAGGGTGATTACAGAAGTATGAAACACAGGACAGCAAACACCAGGGGATTAAATGGGGGAACACTAATGACGAGAACAGGTGAAGCTGACTAAACAATAATGACAAGACGAGGATAACAAGGGGGGCGGGGTGACGTAACGAGACAACACAAGCACATGGCCAAGCGCTTGTACACAAAACATGATTCTGTCATGATCCTGCCACAAGACAAGAGGAATCAAAGACATGATGGCAGAATCATGACAGAACCCCCACCTTAAGGAGCGGCTACCAGACGCTCCTCAAGGGGACATCAAACACGGGACATGACAGGCTGAGATATCGACACAAACCAACAAAACATGACAAATAGCAATAACGGCAAACACGAATACATGACAACAGGGTTAGGGTGCATCAATAAGAACAACAAACACTGGAGGGGGGGCGGAGGAACAATAGAGTTTGTGGGAGGTAGTCCAGGGTGAAAAGGTGGACTGGGGTTCTTGGGCTTACAGGACGAGGGCTTGGAACGAGGATTCCGGGCGGACTTGGGTGGGGGCACATGAGGAGAAGCCATGGGAGAAACAGACTGGGGCAGAGTAGGTGACAGAACAGGACAAAAGACAGGAGAAGCTGTAGGCGGCTGTGTGGAGGTGGAAGACGACACTGTGGCTGGTCGCGGGACTGAAACGAGGTCAGCGCTCTCAGCAACAGAACCTGAACCAGCGCTCCTCACATCAGATACGGAGGAAGCACTCCACATATCAGCCTCGGAAATAGCGAGTTCTGCAGCTGACTCGGGAACCGCGTTGACTGCAGCTGACTCGGGAACCGCGTTGACTGCAGCTGACTCGGGAACCGCGTTGACTGCAGCTGACTCGGGAACCGCGTTGACTATTGCAGTTGTGGGTTGAAAAACCATCGCGGACTCAGGAGAAGATGGCGATGGGGAACAGGAAGCTCCCTTCTTCCTCCTCTTTCTCTTTGGCCGCGGGGCAGAGGCCGTAGCCGGACTTGTGACCGGTTGGGGAAGCACAGCAGGAACCGTGACTGTTGGTGGGAGGACAGTCTCAGGTAGGGTTGACTCCGTCGCGGAGGACTCCGAAGCAGACTCCCACGAGATCCGTCTCCCTCGTTTACCGCGGAGACTTACAGGTGCGGATGACGCCTCAGGAGTCGAAGTGGAGTGTACCTGGTTCCCCTGCGTAACAACGGCTATAACGCGACCCTCCGGGATCACTGGCAAACAGGCAGAGGGTGGAGGACTCGAGGAAGAAGCTTGTGGCTCCTCCCGGGAGAAATGATCCCAAAGTTTGGCATAATCTCTCAGGATCCGCTCACCCTGGGGCAGGACTGGAAGGTTGACCCCCTTTCTGTCGGTGGGAGCCGACAACCAGCATTGTTCACGGATCTCCAACTGTCGCTGGAGCTGAGAGGACATACTGCTTGCTGGGTTCTTCTTTGGCCGGTTCATTCTGTCATGAATTTCAGGGAACGAACCCAATCGCAAACAGTATGCAAAACACAAAGTTTCTTAAAGACAGAAAACAGGTAAAACAAAACCCACGAGGGGGCAAACAACACTGGTAGGGAAAAATAAAGACTAACAACACTAGACTAAGACTGGACAGTTAACTAGACTATAAACTCTCAGCAGATACAAGACTAAACAGCTCTTTGACAAAACAGGATACTCATGAGGGTGATTACAAAGGTATGAAACAATGAACCGGCACAGGACAGCAAACACCAGGGGATTAAATGGGGGAACACTAATGACGAGAACAGGTGAAGCTGACTAAACAATAATGACAAGACGAGGATAACAAGGGGGGCGGGGTGACGTAACGAGACAACACAAGCACATGGCCAAGCGCTTGTACACAAAACATGATTCTGTCATGATCCTGCCACAAGACAAGAGGAATCAAAGACATGATGGCAGAATCATGACAGAAAGAGGGTGGTTTAACCCTCTTATGAGACGTGCTTCGTGAAGCTCTGACACCAGGGTGAATCATTCGTCTCAAATCATTCGGAGTGCGTAATGTGTATCACTGCTAAGGTCACGTGATTTTATTAAACTGGGGTTCGTTACGCGTCATAGCTGTTTCGAAATTGTTTTAAATTTCAACGGTTCGTGAACCAGTGTGTATCTGGTCTCTATGTGATCTCGTATCACTTTATAGATTCGTACACATTTAATGACGCATTTGATAAAGGGTCTGATTGACTTTCAAGTCAAGCTTTCATAAAACGAGCCCTACAGTTTACTAAGATATTGTGCCTTGAAAGACACCTCATATTAAACGATATTAGGTAGCTCGCGGATTTCCATTACCTGATTACACCTTTTTATAAAATCTTTGCGATTGGTTTGTAAAAGGTATTCCGTTGATTTTAGTTTCCGCTACACTTCCACTGTTTTGACCAGCAGGGGTCGCCAGCGAGGGCGCTTCAAACAAAGAATCATTTGTGACGCAGTTGACTCCTTTGATTCAAAGCCTCGAAGAGCTTTGACTCTCATTACTCGTGTTAAAATCACTCAGTTCAAATCACGCAAAATCTATAGTCTTTGGTTTAAGGTTACACTTTACGCTCTAACGTGTCTAAGCTTTTAGGCGGTGCTAAAACTATCACTCGAGGTAGAGGGTTTTACTTGTAAGTTAGGATTGAGGGAGCTATTGGCTACAACCGTCGCTTGTTTACACGAGGGTCTGTGAGATTGGTGCTGTTGTCAGAAAAACTAGATAGGAACGCCTGCTCGCGTTCCGGACCCAATGCCAACCAACAACACAGATCGGCCGGAGCAGCGGCGAGCTGTGCTGACAGTTTGCACTGAGTCTCTCGCTTAGACACGACGTTGCGTGTGAGTGACTCTTTTTAACAAATCAAAACAGCACCGTTCTTTCACAGACAATGGCAAATTACTAGCTGGGCTAGAATTTATACCACTAATTCGATTGTTTCATATGAGCGCTTCAGCACCTTAATATGAATACAATGACGTAACGCATAATAAGGCCTTAATCGGTGATTGAGGAACATCGCTCAGATCACATTCAAAAATGCTGAAAATGGAGATTTCTTCGTCCATATCAGGTTAATTTGTTCTGGTACCATTTATGCGCGCGGCTAATCTGAGATTTCTTCGTCAGAGAAGGCTTATGCTCGATCTATATCTGAAATTAGGCTTTCTTCACTAATATCAGGAGTTTCTTATCGTACGATTTAAATATGCATTATAGCATTTCTCAATATAGTTCAATATAGAACTTTCTGCCATTTGTAGGAAGGCATATTCAAGCTATAGTTTTGCTGATTTACCCAGAAACTTGTACGTGCATGTATGAGATGTTAATAAAAACTTTTGGGACAACATATGATTTATTACTGTCTGCTTGCATACAGTGTTTAATACGATGCCTTAAAATTCCCCACCATATATGTAAGGAACTCAGCTTTTTGGAAATATTAATAATCAATAATATCTTGTTATTATTAATTATAAATATTTGGGTCAGTTAATTGGATTAACTTGATGTGGCTGAATTAATATTACAATCAATTATTCAGTTCTTCCAACGAACTCTTTCGATTATTAATTTATTCTAAGAAAAGGGTATCTTCCCTGGCCACAGAAGAATAATTATTTCTTCGCCTGTACAGTACTTTGAGCCAGTAGCAAAAACCGTGATCGTAAAGTGACTTGTATTGCAAACAAAACAGAACCAAATACATATTATGTACAAGTTTTATTAACTAAATATAGATATTTATATGAATATAAATAAACTAAACAACATACACACATGAATACATAAATAGGTTAGTGATAGGATGAAATTGGAAACCGGAAGAGGGTCTATGAGAAGAACCATCAGAATTTCATTTTCACATTTCATTGAATTGAATACTTGCATTTGTAATGGGAACAATTCTTGAAGTTGTTGAAAATTGAAGTCGTTGATGGTTCCGGCAGTGTCAAGTGGAAGTTGGTTGAGCGTTCTCTTTCTCCAGGAAACGCATGACTGGTTTGGTCAAGGCCTGGGACTCTGTTGAGGCCACGCCGAGCACCCAGGGTGGGTGATTGGAGTCGTTGTTGGTTGGAGTCTTTGTTCCAAAACTCTTGAGATTGTCCTTGGTTCTTTGTGAGAGAGTCATCTCTCTCCTGCCTGAGCCCATATCTGGTTGGAATCGAGGCCTGCTGGGCCCTGGGGCCCCCGTGTAGGGGGAGGGGGTTCCCCAGTATAACCAGAACAGTGTTGCGGCTGGATGAAAGAACTAAGAGAGGGAGGTCACATGTGGACTGTCTCTAATAGGGCCTGGAAAAGATCCTCCCCTAAGGGTTGAACTCGACCAATCAGAAAGGTGACATGTCTGAGAGGGAAAGTGGCTCTTAGTTGATTTACGGATCTTTGTCCCTAGCATGATTATACCTTCATTAATGCTCAGATAGCTATAACACATCCACACTGCATTCTAGAAGAAGGTGATGTACATCAAAGTGTGCGTCATTAAATGAGGATTAATTAGGTAGGAGGCATGATACAGGTGAGGTTACATTGATCGTTAGTTGGTTGTATACCAGGATACATACCATAATATATACCTAATAGTACACGAGACAGTAAACCATTTACACTGTTTCTTTCACAGTTTTATGCATGTTCATTTATTGATCAGTTAGTCTATGATTAATGCAGCAAAGTCTGTTTTAAAGAGGGTTTCTGTTTCATAGTCTCTCTCGAGTATGTGGCCACATTCCTCGGAGGTCGTAAAATCTCCTTATCATGCCATGTAACATGACAGTGTTTCTGCCCTTGTGTTTGTTCATTTGGGCTGTGTGAGGAGTTTCATAAACCTTTGTATATAAAGAATAATTAGTATGTGTCTGATTGGTCCATACCCTACATCAGCCTGCAGAAGTTGAGTGTAAGGCTTTGGCTAAAGCTGCTGAGTGTAATCTTGTGAGACTGGGTCAAGCTAGGGAATCATTAGTGCTACTGACAAGGCAGGATCTTGACTGCCTAACTCACTCATCAAATGGAGAACAGTGAGGGGAGCTGAAAGACAATGCGTCACAAACTTGTGCTTGATGTGTTGTGCACTTTCTGTTAAGGGACAACACCCAAGTATCTATGGCCAAAATAATGTATACTTGATCCTTAACTGCACACACTCACCATATTCAGCATTCCTACAGGTCAAACTAGTGTGGCACAAATAAAGTCAAGGTCATGAGTTTATTTCTTTTCTATGACAGCTGGAAAGATGCAGGCATTAATTCTGCGTACCATATGTGGCTGAGGTCTGAGGTCCTTGAATATCACAGATAAAACACAAATTAAGTGCTTGATTATCAAAAAGTTGCATAATTCAATTTAATTTAAGTTAATTACATGGCTTTTCACATGTTTTACTTTTCCTCAGTTGATTTCTTGTTATCCTCCATACTCTTCACTCACCTCCTAGAAGCCTGTAGTATGCAGGGTGCCAAGCAATTCTACATCTCTCCAGGGTCCTTTCAGACCAGCCGAGACACTCATCTCCAGAGGGTTAGGGTGCTTACTGTGTCGTGTTTGCTGTTGTGTCCTCTGTTGTGACTGATGACTCCACAGGGTTCTCAGCCTAGAGGCACAGTGGCCTCTTCACCAGACACCAAACTCACTGATCAACACAGGCTTAACGCAGCGGGAGAGTATTTGCCTTTAGTATCCTGAACACACATCTAGACAGAGAACACAACAGTTCAAGCGACACAATAACAGTGTTTTGATGTAGTTCAGATCAGTTGCTGATACAAACATTTAGAGACTGGAGTTTGAAACATTGCTGAGATTTTGAACTATTACTGTGCACATCTACAGTAAGTGCCATGTTTTAAAACACAACACAGCCTTACCTAAACCTTATGACTTTACCTAAACTACACACTGGCAAACAGATGGAGCAGTCTCATCTAAGGAAAAAAAAAGAGCATTCAGTCTCAGCTAAAATATTCATCAGTTCAAAGCAAGTTCTGGGGCAAGAAATTAAACTAAAACAACAACAAAAGGTCTTGGTTTGCCCCCCCCCCCCCCCCCTCTCTCTCTCTCTCTCTCTCTCTCTCTCTCTCTCTGTGTGTGTGTGTGTGTGTGTGTGTGTGTGTGTGTGTGTGTGTGTGTGTATGTGTTCTTATATGTACACTCAGATTTGACCTTTGACTGTCTTTTGACCTATTCTCATTTAATAGAAAAAGAATATTTGATGGTCTATATTTCACTGGTATAGATGGTCACAGGAATGGTCACAGGCTTGAGGGAAATACATGTTGACGTTTAAGCCAGCTGATAGATTTAATGTATGAAATGTAAATCCTTTGCTTCTCCAGATGCATCACATACAATTTAAATTCAAGGTCCAGAACAATTTCCCTTATATTTCTTATGACAAGACCCCATATAGTTGATATATTTACAGGCACAAATACATTGCTGCTGTTAAAAACAGCTATCAGCAGCTTCGATGTTCATTGACAGTTGGCATTGAATGCTATGTCAAATCGTTGCTAGGAGATCTCATCCATTGCTCTTACCCATCATCTCAAGATGCTGAATTTTAAAGCAGACTTTCTAAAGTGCTGAATGTCAGAGGTTTCTTTACTCTGCGAGCCGGAGACGATTTAATCAAATCCATGCTGCTGTGACTGAAATCTCAAAAGTGGCACAGTAGCAGGACAAAATGAGGGTGATACGTTTCAACGTCTGTAATTCAGTGAATTTTAAAGCTGTGCGCCTCAAACTTTGATATAATACACCCATACTCTTCAAATTATAGTTTAGAAAAATATATCCTAACCTCCCTAAACTGTGTATATTAACGTTAAATGCAAAGAGTACTGAACTTAAAACCTATACTTACTACAGTATTTGCGTGGGTTGCAATACTACTAGAAACCATTTGATATTTTTGTGCAATGAATTTATTGCGGTAAATGTTATAAAGAAGTCTTCCTACACAGTTGATTACTCTATAAGAAAAACAAAACAAAAACAAAGCGGTGAGTAGGGGAGAAAGCAAGGGCATTGGTCCATCTTAATGCAGTTTAGTGAACTGTGATTTCAGAGCCTGGAGCAAAAGGCTCGCTCACGGACTGATGTAGTCTGCATGGAGGCCAGTGCAGTGGGGAGCGGAAGGATTCGGGAAGCTCAGGTGGAGATCTCTCATGTGTGTAATTTGTGGCCTTGATACAGTATTGATGAAACATGGAGGCAGACGAAAATGAGGGTCGGAGGTTAAAGTAGCGGAGATTTGAGTCCAATGAAAGCCCAATGAGTCTCAGCCAGACAGCTTGATGGGATTCAGATTGCAGGCAAGGATGAATGCAATTCCTCTAAGGTTAGTTGGTAAGGGGTTTGGAGACATTTAAAACATAAAAATTACAGCATTCTTGATTTTTTCTCCTGTAAAAAAAACTAAGACTAAAGGCTCTGTTGAGACTCTGTTATACTTTATACATGCACAAGTAGTCCGTGTCCGCAGCTGCCTGTGTATGCGTCCAAACTGGAGTATAACAGAGCCTTTAGGATGTAGCCTGTGCTGTGTGTTCATTTAGAAATATCCTGTTCAAATGAGAGTGTCAGAACCAATTGCTATTTGTTTTAATATTTGGTTTTTGCAGCATACTTTGCTTGTCATAATACCCAGCCAAATTAATAATCAAGCAAGCAATATACACTATGTTTTATTCTTAAATTAATTATTGTTATGAATATAATATAATCGTTTGACAGAATGATTCAACGACCCATTCGTAAAAACAGACACTGGTCTAGTTCCGGGACGAATCAGTGTGTTTTGACAAATCGGCTGAATGTACGACTCAATGACGTATCAAAATAATATACAATACAAACAGTGAGATAGATAGATAGATAGATATATAGATAGATAGATAGATAGATAGATTCAAATCAGACAAGTTCCCGTGTAACTTCAATACAATACATTTTTAATTCTCTGGTCGGGCCCTCAGGTGTACAGGACCAAAAAATCCAATTCAATCAGTGAATATCTTGCATTTCTCATTTAGAGTGCTGCGAGTTAGCTTTAGTCCTTTATGATCCTCGATTACACAGAGGCTTGACAGCAAACGCTTGTGTCAGCTTAATTTGCTTAAAACACAGAAAACGTCTTTGGTTACGTATGTAACCCTCCTTCCCTGAGTAGGGAACGGAGACGTTACGTCGGAGTACGACGAATGGGGTTTCGCTTAGAACACCTATCGACTTCGAGTATTAAAAAACGAGCCAATGGCAAAGAAATGCCATGGGTCTGCGGAATTTGCATAGCGTATCTCCGCCTTACCTCGTGGGTATAAAAGGAGGACGCCGGCAACATGCAGATATGTTTCTTCGCTGAGGAGCCAAGACTGAGCTCAGGTGATCCCTGCGGTACAGCGGAAAGTGCCAGGAAGACGTAACGTCTCCGTTCCCTACTCAGGGAATGAGGGTTACATACGTAACCAAAGACGTTCCCTTTTGTTGTCACTCCGAGTTACGTCGGATGACGACGAATGGGGTTACCAGTCTAATCACGCAACCTTCTCAGCTGACTTCCAGTGCCCTGCGTAAATCGAGATCCCTGTCGTAGACTGGACGAAGGACTCATTTATCACAGGAATACCAAGGTACACTGGGAAGCATATCCCAAGCTAGGGGAAGTATGCAATTAATGCCAACCCAGAGGGGGTTGGGGGGGGGGGGGAGGTGGGGGGGACTTAGAGAATACACATATGACCCGAAGGAAACATATGGAGAACATTGGGGTATCCAGCCGCAGCTGGAATATTTCAACCCCAGGGGTGGCAAGGTGGCTTGCCAAGGGAAAGACACATGCTCAGAGAGGCTTACAGTGGAAATATACAATTGGGTGGTCGCTCAGAGGAGGGACCATGCACACGGGAGGCACCTAGCCGACGCGCAGGCAATAGACACTGGCGCCAACGTCAGGAGTGCTGGAGGAACTCAGGGCTTTCGGAGAAGCTCACCTGAGGAGAAATCGCACGTATCCAGTCCGTGGAGTGGAATGGCGAACAAGCACAGACACCTGAGCGGGTCCAGTAGTAGCTGGTTGAAGCGAGTACATTAGAGGACACTGGCTCCACTCGGAGATTGTAGAATCTGGCGAATGTGTTAGGTGTCGCCCAGCCTGCAGCTCTGCAGATGTCTGTTAGCGAGGCGCCATGCACTAGAGCCCAAGAGGACGCCACACTCCGGGTGGAGTGGGCAGTCACACCAAGAGGGCACGGTCGACCTTGCTGCTGGTAAGCCAAAGCAATGGCGTCCACTATCCAGTGAGACAACCTTTGCTTGGAGAGAGCCTTTCCCTTCAGCTTCCCACCATAACAGACAAAGAGCTGGTCTGAGGTCCTGAAACACTGCGTTCTGTCTACATAGGCGCGGAGAGCGCGTACTGGACAGAGCAGTTCTAAGGCTGGGTCTGCCTCCTCCAGGGGCAGCGCTTGCAGGTTCACCACCTGGTCCCGGAAGGGAGTGGTAGGAACCTTGGGCACATATCCAGGCCGGGGTCCCAGGAACACGTGAGAGTAAGCCGACTTGAATTCCAGGCACGCTTCGTCAACAGAGAATGCATGCAGGTCCCCTACCCTCTTGATGGAGGCCAGTGCAACCAGGAGCGCTGTCTTCATAGACAGGAATTTAAGCTCGACTGATTGCAGGGGCTCAAATGGAGCACTCTTCAGGGCAGTTAGAACCACTGAGAGGTCCCAAGAGGGAACGAGAGGAGGGCGAGGCGGATTTAGTCTCCTCGCTCCTCTCAGGAACCTGATGACCAGGTCGTGGTTCCCCACCGACTTACCTTCGATGAGGTCATGGTGTGCGGCAACAGTGGCAACATAGACCTTCAGGGTGGAGGGAGACAGCCTTCGCTCCAGCCCTTGTTGAAGGAAGGAAAGCACAACGCTGATCGAGCATCTCCGGGGGTCTTCTCGGTGAGAAGAGCACCAGCTGACGAAGAGGTTCCACTTCAACGCATAAACGTGTTTCGTGGACGACGCCCTAGCGGAAGGGATGGTAGCCACCACCGCTGGTGGTAGGGTACTCAAACCTTCCTCGTCCCATCGAGGAGCCACACGTGGAGGTTTCAGAGATCGGGACGAGGGTGCCATAGGGTGCCCCGTCCCTGAGAAAGAAGGTTCTTCCTCAGAGGGATCGGCCAGGGAGGTGCTGTCGCGAGGAGTACTAGTTCGGGGAACCAGGTCCGGTTGGGCCAGTAAGGGGCAACCAGGATCACCTGCTCCTCGTCCTCCCTGACCTTGCGCAAGGTCTGCGCAAGAAGGCTCACTGGGGGAATGCATATTTGCGGCCCCGCGGCCAGCAGTGCGCCAGTGCATCCGTGCCGAGCGTGCCCTCGGACAGGGAATAATACAGGTCACAAAGGGTCGAGTCGTGAGAGGCAAACAGATCTATCTGTGCGTCCCTGAACTGGTCCCAAATCAGCTGAACCGACTGGGGATGGAGTCGCCATTCTCCAGGGAGGGGCTGAAGCCGTGAGAGCTAATCGGCTGCACAGTTCAGGACTCCGGGAATGAAAATGGCTCGAAGCGACCTCAGATGCTTCTGACTCCATAAGAGGAGGTGGCGGGCGAGTTGCGACATACGGCGCGAGCGTAGACCACCTTGACGGTTGATGTACGCTACTGTGGCGGTACTGTCTGATCGGACAAGTACGTTTTGACCCCTGAGCAACGCCCGGAAGCGGTGCAGGGAAAGGCGTACTGCCAGCAACTCGAGGCAATAGACATGCCATACTGCTCAACACTACATGCGAGAATCACTGAGCTTCAGGAGCAAACTGGCTCAACACCTAAGTGTGAAGAAATTCACTGAACTTCAGGAGCATTTCTGCCCAACACCTGGGTGTGATAAATCTCACAGAATTTTTCAGGAGCATTTCTGCTCAACATGAGAGTGTGACAGCATGTCCATTGCGCATGGCGCCCCAGCCCGTGGAGGCATCTGTTGAGACAACAACATGCCGGGAAGCTCGTTCCAGGGGCACTCGGGCCCATAGTAAACTGAGGTTCGACCACGGGGTGAGTACTGAAGGCAGGTCGGAGTAACTGGTACTCGGAGGGTGCCCTGTTGCCATGCCCACTTCGGGACTCGGTCTCGAAGCCAAAGCTGAAGCGGTCTCATATGAAGCAATCTGAGCGGCGTACCGCGGCTGCGATGCCATATGCCCCAGGAGCCTCTGAAAAAACTCGAGTGGAACCGCACTCTTGCGCTTGATAGTCTCAGGCAAGTCAGCAATGGCTGAGTGGAGAAGGCGACCAAGTCCATACCGAGAAAAGAGCTCCTCTGCACGGGGCAAAGTTTACTCCTTTCCCAGTTGACCCGAAGGCCCAGACGAGCTAGGTGTCGGAGCACTGGGTCCCTGTATTCGCAAACCTGGTCTCAGGAGTGAGCTTAAGACAGCCAGTCACCGAGATAGTTCAGGATGCGAACCCCGTGTTCCCATGGAGGAACAAGGGCTGCCTCAACAACCTTTTTGAAGGCGCGAGGAGACAGGGCTAGCCCGAATGGGAGAACAGCGTACTGATATGCGCGTGCCCTGACAGCAAACCGTAGGTATGGTCTGAGTCGAAGGAGAATGGAGACATAAAAGTAGGCGTCCTTCAGGTCGATCGCTGCAAACCAATCCTGTGGCCGCACACATCGAGAAATGCGTTTGGCCAGGAGCATCTTGAACGGCAGCCTGTGAAGGGAGCGGTTCAGATGCGTAGGTCCAGGATTGGCCGTAACCCACCAGACTTCTCCGGGACAATGAGGTAGGGGCTGTAAACCCGGACCTCATTTCGGCTGGAGGAACAGTCTCAATCGCACCCATAGCCAGTAGGGTAGCAACCTCCGCTCTATGAAAGGGGCATAGCCACCGACCAAAGTGGAGCAGACTCCCCTGAAGCGGGGAGGAGACCGTGCGAACTGAATCGCAAGCCGACCCGACGGTTCGCGCGACCCAGCGGAACAGAAGGGAAGCTCTAGGCAGGCTCCCAACTGTGCCAGCGGCTCAAGAACCACATACGTCCCCCCGGTGGTGCAGCGAAGCGGAATGACCGGCCCAGACGTGGACGGCATAGCGGCCCGGTGTGGGGGCAAGTTCATAACCGCACCCTGACAGAGGAGGCCAGGGAAGGACCAGCATTCCACGGGGGCCTGCTCTGTCAGGGGTCTGGCGACAGAGGGGGACAGGGGCGAAGCGGTCCGTGGACGGCACGCCGTGTCAACCGCCTCTGGGACAGAGGGGGACGAGGAGAGCACGGCTTGTGGGCGGCGCTCTGTGTCATCCGAGAACTCTATATGCTCAGAGACGAGATTCAGTTCTTTCTGAATAAGGATTCTTCGCCAGCCCTCCACCGGGGAAAGGAGTGGCCCTGCTGCCAACTCCTGGAAAGAACTGAGTCTCATCTCTGAGCAGCCCATCTCAAAAGTGCCGCTTAACCCGGCGTTTAGCGGGGGGCGGGGCTGGAGAGGGCTGTGGCATCCCCCCTACGGTCTTCCAGAGCCAGGCCCGGGTGAACGGGCGGGGTTGGAACCGTAGGAGGGCACCTTCAGCGGTGGGCAGACTGAGGGATCTGAGCGGACGGCGGGGCCGTCGGGCAGAATAACCTCAATCTGCTCATGGGCAGTTGAGAACTGTTGGGCAGAAGCACTCAACCGCACCGCCGAAGAGGCCGACCTGGGAGATTGGGGTGTCGAGCAGACGGGTCCGCCCGACATCGTGCACATCAGACCGGTCAGCCCCAGAATGGTGAACATCACCTTACTCCGAGAGCGTACGGCCACTTTCGTCGCTCGGAGAGCAAGGTCAGTGGCGGCGGGCAGCTCACTGGAGAGCCTCGGGTCAGTCCCGCCCTCCTGCATGTCCATGAGCATCTGGGTCAGGTAGACCAGCAGAATGGTCATGGGATGCAGTGAGGCGGCTGCCTGTCCTATGGCACTATAGGATTTCGCCACAGATTAGTGTAGACGAAAAGAACTACAGGCTTTGGACGGGTGCTTAGGATTGCGCCGGTAAGTTCTCTGAGGACACAGTAGCATGGCAGCAGAGCGTTCAACCGGGGGGACCCCAGTGTACCCATGGGCAGCGGCCCCTGAGGGGAGGAAAAGCGGATGAGACCAACGAGCGGACACATGATCTCATCATGCACGTCCGGGAGGAAAGATATTGGGGTTTGCCGACGCGGGTCGGCGGCCTCACCCAAAAACCAATCGTCCCGGGAAAGCATGGCCGTCATCTCCGGATCAGACTCAGGCACAGCTGTATGCACACCAGAGGGTGGCAGCTGTGACGAGTCGTCATTTCCAGAAGAATCAAGCCCACCTAGTGATGCTGCTACAGACACAGCATCATCCTCTGTAGCTTCAAATGAAAACACACGGGCCACCCGAGGGTAGACTCATGGAATCATCAGTTCGCTAGCAGGCACCGTCATTAAAGAGGGGGGCTGGGGTCGCGGACACAGAGTCGGCGCCTTGTTCCAGACCAACATCCTCAGGTCACCCTGGCCACCAGCCGAAGATCGGGGGGTGGATGAGGGGACTCTCACTCTTGCGAGTTCACCGAGTCTCGACCTATATATGACCCGATGATCACGTTCCCAGAGAGAACATGAGTCATCCACGAGCGCTGTTCAAGCATGATCAAAGCCCAAACACACTAGACAGCGCTCGTGCCCATCAGAGTCCGATACCAGTCCGCTGCAACCAGAAATGCACGGGCAAGCCGTCTTTAAAAAGACGTGCCGCGTGCGAGCACTTTTAAGAGAGGAGAAAAAAACTCCGCGATGTTGAAGCACACAGGGAGACACACACACACTGGCAGATCACTGCACAGATCAGCAGGCACTGTGAGCTCGCTGCAGAACGCCGTCAAACCAACATCAGAGAGAGAAGCTCGTCTCGTAGAGCGAAGTCAGAGATGACTGTGGAGTGAAGAAATATTCTTGGCTCCGAAGCGAAAACATATCTGCATGTTGCCGGCGTCCTCCTTTTATACCCACGAGGGAAGGCGGAGATACGCTATGCAAATTCCGCAGACCCATGGCATTTCTTTGCCATTGGCTCGTTTTGTAATACTCGAAGTCGATAGGTGTTCTAAGCGAAACCCCATTCGTCGTCATCCGACGTAACTCGGAGTGACGACGAAAGGGAACTTCCCTTATTGTGCTCACTGAATAATGAATATCACAGATAATCTTTACTTTGGTGCGCACTGCATTGTATAGCATGTGCTATTAATAAAAGCAATAGAGAACTACCTTCATCGGATATGACCTTTGAATATGTCAACATTTTAATTTAATGCCATCCCTAATTCAGCATACACACAGAACCTTTTTCCCCCCAACTAAGTGGATTCTAAATGCAACTTCCTAAGATGACAATTGGTAACACTTTAACAATTGGTAACACGGGTGCACTTATATGCATTAATTCATGCTGAACTAATGCAGAGATAATCACGAGTTACAGTTTTTCTCTGTCGCTTTGGAGCATTTCTCAGAACACAATTGAAATTCTCAAAACCACTTGTTTAACCTCCACATCATAGTCACTTGTGAACATCATAAAAACAATTTATCATTCTTTTGAACAAATTGCAAATGCTTTTGATCATGCAATTGATTATTTACAATTGTCTGCTGTTTCGTACTTTATCAATCACTTGTGTCATGTTGATCAAAATATAATATACTGGTTCTCTGTTGAATAGTTGTACCCCTCAAAATTAATTTCTACCAGAAAGACCCGGGAGGCAAAATGATGTAACAAAGCATGCATTTATTAACGGCCCAGCAAGCAAGTATTGTGAAAGTACAAGTTCCTTGGCAATCCGAGGGTAACGGATCCTGCATTTCCTGCCTTAAGACGAAGGAAGGGGCACATCCGACCCCCTGGGAGGTATAGGAAGGGACCATCCTGGTGGGGGGGGGGGGGGGGGGGGGGTGGAGGTGAACGTTGGCGTCAGTATCTGCGAACTCAGACATGTGTAAGTACATATCATTTATACTACTAGTATCAAAACACATTTGGTTAGATGAGAAAGTAATAAGTGACATAACAATTGAGTCTTCCTGGCAGAACTTACACTAAAGCTTCCATTTCTAATATATATATATATATATATATATATATATATATATATATATATATATATTGTCAATTTGTCCTGAATTAATAAATTGCAGAGGTGAATTTTGAATTTCACTAATGAAGGGAAATGTAAAGGGCTAGATCTACCATTGATCATCCTGTTCTTGGAAATATACTGCAGACAGAGCACAACACAGTGGCACAACTGACAATGGAAGAAAAACATGGAAAAAAACAGGGTCAACAGCTGGGAAAAAAAGAGGAGTAAAGATGCGTGTGGAAGGGTAAGGAGGCAAAACAGAGGAAGGGGTAGAAGAGGCCAAGATTGTAGACATGTTTCTGATGAAATAAGGGCCAATATTGTGGATTATGTTCTCAATCATGACAATGGCTGAGGCAGGTTGAAAGGTACAGTTGAATGTTGGGAGAACAACTGTGTCCATTCAAATATTTGTAGACAGAACAGGTATGTAATCACTATAATGTAACACTGTACACTTACTGTAATCCTATATTGTAGTCCACTTGCATTTTGCGTTATATAGTAAATATACTTTATAGAGACATAATGTCATGCTCATCAATCACTGATCACTTCCGGTGTGAGAACGCTAGGCGCGCTGGTGCTGCCTCTTCACGCTGGTACCTTTTTGTCTGCTGTTGTTACATCTGTTTTTTGGATATGTTTTTTGTTGGAATTGACTTGGAATTCTTGGAGTATTCACTGGACTATCTTACACCCTCGAAACACTTCTTGGATTATTCACTGGACTATTTACATGCCTAAAAGTTTTTGGGTAACTTAACTGACCTGGCTGTTTCCGTGATCCTGTCACACTGATCGGCTACGAGCCCTCTCCATTCTTATCCTCATATCCCCCGCGACATCTGGTACTGTGAAACTCCCCTATCTTTATAATTTTGTTGTGTCAATCTTTGATATGGTTGGGAAGCCTTCCCTTCTGTGGATTGTGTGGATTGCGGGTCTGATACGGTTCTGGCTAACGTAGTTAAACCGATAAATTATTGTGTAGGTTGCGTTGGACATCACTGGACATGTCGTCACGGATCCACTTGCAGATTTAGTTTTTTGGTCTTTTTTGGTTTGTGCTGTTTTTGAACGACGTTAATCGATTTAGTTTCTCCGAGTTGGCTTTACAATTTTCTGCAGCCCATCTCAGAACATATAAATGGTGTGAACAACCTGGAGTTCCCTATCAGGGAACTCGAGCTGCGTGACAACGCTTTGGGAACGCCCCTGCGCGAGTGCGTCATGAAGCACGTATGAAATCAGTCCAATGGCGAGACGGAACGTCATAGGCGGGTGACGTCATCGACCAGGAAACTATATAAGCACCCCAAAACACAAGCGTGTCAGCTTCTGAGTCTTCAGCAAGCGCTCTGTGTGTGAATATATCAGCCTGTGTCTCAAAGTGTTTTTGTCTGTCCTTAGAAATTGCTAGGCAGAAGTTTTTCACATATAAAAAAACTATAAAGAGACGATATATATATATAATATGGCGAGCGAACAGCAGTTCAGAAAGTGTGTTCATCCCTGCCCACGTTATATCACGGGTGGGGACACTCAAGATCTGTGTGTTGTTTGTATGGGAGTACAGCATGCCCAGTCAGCTCTCGAGGGAGCTGGCATTGCGAGCGTATGTCAATGAAAACGCTCCGCTCCTGCTGAGCCCTTTTCGAGGAGAGTGGTTCGGTGCGCGCTCCCCGCGGTTCGGGTCCCACTGCTGCCGAGGCACAGCGGAGGCTTCAATCGTGGGGATCGCAAATGGATCTAACAGCGGGGATTGAGACGGGCTCTGCCTCATCTCAGCCTTTGCCTGGTAGATCCAGTGCCTCAGATCCGGGTGTGGAAGCACGCGTTGCGGTTTCTTCCCCCCAGGCTGAGGCACCATCACTTCAATTATCCAGTTCTGAGGATCTGGATGTTGAAAGTATTGATACAGCAGAAACTGGGGACTCGTCACTTCAGTCTCCTGCTAGTGAGGAGCTTATGGAGGTGCTCACTCGTGCTGTAGAAAAATTAAGCATCGAGTGGCCAGCTGATAGACTGGAATCTCGTTCAAAAAGTAAACTAGATGAAAGATTTCTGCCGTCTCGTGCTGCACCTCCACGCCGGTGTCTTCCATTCTTTCCTGACCTCCACAACGAGGTGTCGAGGTCATGGAAAAGACCAGTGTCATCCAGAATATTTAGCCAGCAAACATCTGTTTATTCAAATATTTCTGGGGCTAAGAATTATGGTTATGGGGCGATGCCTGAGGCTGAAGAAACGCTAGCGAGCCATCTATCTCCAGATATGGCATCGTCATTTGAGACACCGGCATTGCCCACAAAGCCATTAAGAAATACCTCGGCTTTGGTGGGCAAAGCTTATTCGGCGGCAGGTCAAGCGGCAGCGTGCTTACATACTATGTCGATATTACAAGCATATCAAGCAGACCTATTAAAAGATATGAGTGAGGGGGATGAAATTAGTGCTGACGTAATTCGAGAATTACGTCAGGCAGCAGATCTATCTCTCAGTGCCACCAAGGAGAGGGCCAAATCAGTGGGCCGTTCTATGGCAGCCATGGTGGCAACGGAGAGACACTTATGGTTGAATTTATCCAACATGAAAGAAAAGGAAAAATCTTTTCTCCTGGACGCCCCGCTTTCAACTGCTGGCCTCTTCGGTGACTCAGTGAATTCGGTCATCGAGAGGTTTCAGGAAGAGGAAAAGCAGGCGGCGGTGCTCCAGAAATTTCTCCCTGTTATGGGTAGACGTGACTGAATTGTCGTGAGCAGATGAAAGCACTCAGGAGAGGTTGGATGAATTTGTTCAGATGGGATCTTTTTATTTGTCCCAGTTAAGGCCAATGACGGGCAATACAAAAAAAAACTGTTTAGTAAATAAAGTAAATTGACATGAGAGTCAAAAAACAAAAAAAACAACAACAATTAAATGTTTACAGTTGTTTGAAAATTTACCTTAACACAAGTCACTATAATTAGAGCAAAGACAGACGTATGTCTTCTCAGTCACGCTCCTCCCGACAGAATGACAATACTAGACTTTATAGGCCTGAGGTCACCCCTGGAATTGAAACACACCAACACGTGAAAATAGTGCAGGGGTGGTTCAGATGACAAATACATAAATACTTAAAAACAGCTGAAATACTACTTCTATTAAACTAGAAAATTACAGAATGCCATTTCTACATTTTCAGCTAACAATTGACAAGCAACAAGTCATATTTAACAACTTCAAATAAATAACTCAAACTGCAGGTCATTTGCTATTGACCCGAAGTCATAGCGTCATTTAAACCCCACAATCGCGGCAAATTTTCCTTTACCCAAACAAACCAGAGACGCCAGTACGACAAAGATGGTATGTCCAAGCTATGTTTCTCTTTAACTAAATAAACGGATACATACTGAAAACATGTGTTGCATGATTATTATAACTGATTATGACTGTAACGTAATTGACATGATTTTCTTTAAAACAGCCAGATATGTATTGATAGAAGTAGCTATAGCATATAAATCACCGCAGTATTAGCTGTTAAAAGTGTGCACACAAAAGCTACGGGATATATGAGATTTTGTAGTGAAAGGCTAGATTAACCGCTGATTTGTAACAGTATAAAGATTAACAGAAGACATTAATGTGCTAGACAAACACATAGAGGTCACATTTGCACTCAAGTCTTTGTGTACTAGAATAGACAGCATATCGCTGCCGTGACGATAGCTATGCGCCCCTTCACACTCCCCCTCGGTGTTCATGTCTCCGGGGCTGCTGGGCGGGAGCAGCCCCAGCCGTCGAGTAGCTCCTCACACCGGGCGCAACAGAAAAGGAGTGTCGCGTCTCGTGCTCCTCCCCAGCAAGATTGGGCCGAGGCATGGCGCACTCAGACGAGGTCTTCCAAGGGCAAGGCCGATCTGAGGACGGTTACTGTCGCCAGGAAGGCTTCGTCGAAGAAGAAGCCCTGACGCCAGAAACGCCAGGGTACTGAGGTTGGTCCCCACCAAGAGAGAAAGGTGTTCGCCGCAGTACACAGTGCCCGTTCTCTCTCGGTGACCTCAGGGGCCCGTTCTGCCAACCCCGCCTGCGTGCCGGGGCGTAGACGGTCCCAGCGAGCACTTTCCCGAGGGACGCTCGCCCGCTCTGAGGAGCGGTTTAGAGTGGTCAGACCAGTTGTTCCCTGCCGGTGCGCTGTTACAGGGCACTGTGTCTGCCACTCAAAATATTCCAGAGGCCAGTCTCGAGAGACTGGTACCCTTAGTAGAATTTTTGGCAGAGTGGAAAAGCCTTCCAAATGTATCTCATTGGGTCCAGCAGACTATCGAGAAGGGGTACGCGATTCAGTTCAGATCACGCCCGCCTTGCTTCAGAGGTGTTCTGCCCACAGTGGTGGGCCCCGAGCAGGCTCTGGTTATGGAACAGGAGGTGAAAACTCTCCTGCTGAAGGAGGCTATAGAACGAGTTCTTCCTCCCAGCAGAGAGTTGGGTTATTACAGACGATATTTCATCGTTCCAAAGAAGGATGGGGGGTTGCGTCCAATTTTAGATCTGCGCCTGTTAAATCGCTCAGTAGGGAAGCTCAAATTCAAAATGCTTACTCTCAAGCAGATCGTGTCACAGATCAGGTCCGATGACTGGTTTGTCACGATAGATCTAAAGGACGCGTACTTCCACATTTCCATCCTTCCACAACACGGGGGCGAAGCGTACCAGTATCGCGTTCTTCCGTTCGGCCTAGCACTGTCTCCCCGAACTTTCACGAAATTTTAAACTATATCGACGATTGGTTGATTCTGGCTCAATCGGAGCATCAGGCGATTTGGCATCGAGATGTCGTTCTCGCCCATATCAAAAAGTTGGGGTTGAGGCTCAACGCATCAACATTTTCAGCTAACAATTGACAAGCAACAAGTCATATTTAACAACTTCAAATAAATAACTCAAACTGCAGGTCATTTGCTATTGACCCGAAGTCATAGCGTCATTTAAACCCCACAATCGCGGCAAATTTTCCTTTACCCAAACAAACCAGAGACGCCAGTACGACAAAGATGGTATGTCCAAGCTATGTTTCTCTTAAACTAAATAAACGGATACATACTGAAAACATGTGTTGCATGATTATTATAACTGATTATGACTGTAACGTAATTGACATGATTTTCTTTAAAACAGCCAGATATGTATTGATAGAAGTAGCTATAGCATATAAATCACCGCAGTATTAGCTGTTAAAAGTGTGCACACAAAAGCTACGGGATATATGAGATTTTGTAGTGAAAGGCTAGATTAACCGCTGATTTGTAACAGTATAAAGATTAACAGAAGACATTAATGTGCTAGACAAACACATACAGGTCACATTTGCACCCCGAGTTGGTGGAGCTCCTATGGAAACATTTTGGTCGTGCCGAGGTAGACCTATTTGCATCCAGGGAAACATCACACTGCCAACTGTGGTTTTCCCTAAGTCATCCAGCCCCTCAGGGGTTGGACGCGATGGTACAGGAGTGGCCGAGGTCACGCCTGTACGCATTTCCCCCGATTGCTCTGCTCCCAGGAGTTCTGGAGAGGGTTCGCCGGGACGGGGTCAGTCTACTGTTGGTAGCCCCGTACTGGCCGGCACGAGTTTGGTTTGCGGACCTAATTTCTCTCCTCGACGGCTCTCCCTTGGAGATTCCGATGAGGAGGGACCTTCTCTCTCTGGCGAGTGGGTCGATACTTCACCCCCGCCCAAATCTATGGAGGTTGTGGGCTTGGCCTCTGAGGGGGCCCAGCTCATAGAATCTGGTCTCTGGACTGAGGTCGTGGAGACCATCCTCCACTCCAGAGCTCCGGCCACTAGGAAATGATATGCTTTGAGGTGGAAAATGTTCACCTCTTGGTGTGGAGAACACCAGCTGGACCCAGTTAACTGCCCGGTGGGTGCAGTGCTGGAATTCCTTCAGGAGCGTTTCTCCACAGGGTTATCCCACTCCACACTGAAGGTGTATGTGGCGGCCTTATCTGCTTACCACGTCCCTTTGAGTGGTACTTCTCTCGGGAGACACCCACTTGTAACCCGTTTCCTTCCTGGCATTCTGAGGCTGAGGCCAGCAGTTCGCACGAGGGTGCCGACCTGGGACCTGGCGGTTGTTCTAGAAGGTCTCTCTCTAGCACCGTTCGAGCCCATTGAAGAAGTTTCGGAGAAATTCCTCACTCTTAAAACTATCTTTCTTCTGGCTATATCTTCATTAAAAAGAATAGGAGATATCCAAGCTCTGTCGGTCTCTCCCTCGTGCTTGGAATTTGCACCAGGCATGGTGAAGGTTTTCCTCCTCAATAGGCCAGGATACGTTCCCAAGGTACCTACCACTGTGGTCAGGCCTACTGTACTGCAGGCTTTCTGTCCTCCTCCATTTCTGACGTCGGACCAAGAGAAACTAAATCTGCTTTGCCCTTTTAGGGACCTAGATGCGTACGTCCACAGAGCTGCCCTGTGGAGAAAGAGTGAACAGCTATTCGTTTGCTTTGGACCCCCTAAGAAGGGCTGTCCAGTATCTAAGCAGAGGTTGAGCAAGTGGGTGGTCGAGGCCATCTCACTTGCCTATGAGTCTGCCGGTCAGCCTTCTCCTTTGGCTCTCCGGGCTCATTCAACCAGGAGTATGGCTGCCTCTAAGGCTATCCTGTAAGGAATATCAATCCAGGATGTTTGTGATGCGGCAGGCTGGTCCTCACCGCACACATTCGTGAAATTTTATCATCTCGACTTCAGCTCCACTCCAGGGGCGCAGGTGCTTTCGTCCGAATGTGCGCTCTGACTTCACACGATGGACACTTGCTCGTATGGCGACGTTGGTATTAGCGTTCCCAAAGCGTTGTCACGCAGCTCGAGTTCCCTGATAGGGAACAACTCTGGTTACGTATGTAACCCTAGTTCCCTGAAGGGAACGAGGCGCTGCGTGTCTATGCCATACTCCCAGCATGCCCGTGAGCACTTGCTTCAGTCTTATCAGAAGCTGACGCGCTTGTGTTTTGGGGTGCTTATATAGTTTCCTGGTCGATGACGTCACCCGCCTATGACGTTCCGTCTTGCCATTGGACTGATTTCATACGTGCTTCATGATGCACTCACGCAGGGGCGTTCCCAAAGCGTTGTCACGCAGCGTCTCGTTCCCTTCAGGGAACTAGGGTTACATACGTAACCAGAGACGTTTTACGCCGACCACGCTACATACACCGGTCGCGGAAGAAACTTCGGAATTATCACTACTCGTCTTCTAGTAATATTCCGGTTGTCTGTACCAACACCCGTGCTTCTGATACAACACAGCTGCAAAATCGATCCATTAACTTTGGAAATCTAAGATCATTGTGTTTTGATCCTGACCTCGGAACCTGCAGACGCGCATCTTCGGACCTGCGATGTGCGCTGTTGAACACACGCTCTCTAACTGATAAAGCAACACTGTTGAATGACATAATCACAAACCTGGCAGGTTCCTAATGACCCTTTCAACCTTAACACCACCTGGGTACATCTATTTCTCTCAAACGCGTCTCCATCGTAGAGGTGGAGGGCTGGCTGTGGTTTGCCGTGAGACTATTAAAATTTCCAAGATCGAGTTTCATGATGTTTCAGCATTTGAATACCTAGCACTGAAAATGACTGGCCAAATGCCACTGGCTGTAATCTTAATTTACGGACCTCCGAAATATCCCACTGACTTTTTCTCTGAGATTAGTGCGTTACTTACTCTTGTCTGTGGTGGTTATTCATCTGTTATTCTGCTTGGTGATTTTAATATACATGAAAACACTGCACAATGCAATGAATTGATGTCTGTTCTGGACTCTTTCAACCCAACTCAACATGTAACTTTTGCTACTCACTCCAGACGTCATATACTGGATCTCATATGTACATCTGGCTTAAATAATATGTCTGTTAATGGTTCTGATCTTGCTTTCTCAGATCATAAACTCATAAGCTTCAGTTGTAGTTTTCCAATATCTATATCACAACTGAAGAAAATGCTGACTTATCGTAAAATCAATTCTGTGAATCCATCTTCTTTCTCTGCTTCAATAAGGGCTTCTACATTGTCAGAAGGTCTACTATCTAACTGTCCGTCAGAAATCTGCTGTATATACAATAATGCTTTGTCTCAAATACCTGTGAGGCAAGCTCCTGTTAAAACTAGACTGGTTCCATCTACTCGTGCGTCACCCTGGTTCACTCCTGAACTACGAACGATAAAAACTGAGGGTCGCCGCCTAGAAAGACTATACAGGAAAACTGGACTAATCGTGCACTCCTTGGCTCTTAACCCCCAGGGGTCGGCTATCGCGCCGGCACGATAGTCTCGCTTTTTTCTTATCAGTGCAAAAGAGACTCAAATAACTCTGTCGATTTTTGTCATACAGGCAAGTGTTATACACCATTAAAAACTGTTAAATGTCTTCTTTTATTTGTGAACACTAATAATAAAAACAAAAAGTTGTTTTTTTCGTAAAATAAAGAAAAAAAACATGATGCGTTCTGTCTTCTCTCTCAATTTGAAGTTCATTCTGAAACGCGACAGAAAATGATCTGTAACTGAGCCAAAACTTGCAACCCACACGTGAGAGATGTCTTTACAAAGCTTGAAGTCTCATTTTTTAAATGAAGTAAATCATATCAAAAACAAATATTCTCGGTTTAAGAAATCCCTATGAAAGCAACGACATGTACAGTTTCTCCAGCCCAAGCCTATTAACTTTAATGTGACCACACCCCCACGCGCACAAGCTGTTCTCATTCAAATGATCCACGTGAAGGAACGCAGAGCTGTTAACACCCTCATCAGCTCGAAACAAAGAATCAGCGACTGCAGTATTCCTCTACTTTTCATCAGTTTGGAAGACTGTTTGTGGTGTGGATTTACCTTGGATTTACCTCAGAAGGACACGTTTTGATTATGAGAACAATTTGTATGGTAAGAGACATAATAGTAAGTGTTTTATTGTTGCATAAACTTTACATTGTAGCTACTAAACTGGTGCCAGCCTAAAATGTTATGAAATGAGACACAAGTATGCGTGTTTATTCTAATATGGTGAATATTTTAATGTTTAGACCTGTGTTTACTGTTAAATACTGTGTTTGTGGATATCTGCTCAAACGTAGATGTACAATGTAACAATAATGTTTCATAGTTTGGAGCGGCTCGATCGCTGCACGCGCTGAGTTTGGGTCTGAGTCACGCTGTGTGTTTGAAAAGCAAAACACACCACACATTAGGCTTCACGCCAAACTCATCTCATTTCATAACAAATAGAAATATTGGAAGTAACATATGATAATCAATATATGTTTGTCTAGTGTAGTGTTACTGAAGTGTTCATTTTTAACGATTTATAGGCTGCCTGCTATCTAGGCTATTGTTATTATTTTATGGAGCCCTACACATGCCTATATACAAGGCACAACAAACTAGGTGTTCGTATATATATTTACAAAATTTACAAAATACGTATACATATATACACTGCCATTCAAAAGTTTGGGTTCGGTAAGATTTTTAATGTTTTTAAAAGAAGTCACTTATGCTCACCTAGGCTGTATTTATTTGATTAAATATACAAAACAAACCCAGTAATATTGTGAAATATTAGTTCAATGTAAAACAGCTGTTTTCTATGTGAATATATAGTAAAAAGCGTAATTGTTTCCTGTGATCAAAGCTGAATTTTCAGCATCATTACTCCAGTCTTCAGTGTCACATGATCCTTCAGAAATCAGTATAATATGATGATGTGATGCTCAAGAAACATTTATGATTATTATCAATGTTGAAAACAGTTGTGTACCTTTTTTTAAGGATTCTTTGATGAACAGAAAGTTAAAAACAACAGCATTTATTTGAAATAGAATCTTTTAGTCGTTTAGTAGTAATGCTCCTCAATTATGGAATTCGCTACCCCTTACACTATGTAATACCTCATCTGTGGCTACTTTCAAGACCCAGTTAAAAACATATCTATTTAACATGCATTTTGGATAATGTGACTATATGTATCCTATGTGGCTGTAATGTATGTGTGGGCGTCTAAATGTATTTGAAATGTACAATGCAAAGCGAACTTGAGCTATGGAAAGGCGCTATATAAATAAAACTTCTTCTTCTTCTTCTTCTTCTTCTTCTTCTTCTAATGTAACAGATGTATATATACTGTATACACGTACACTATACTGTATATATAATATACCACGGAGAGTAACGTGTAAATTTGTACTGCTAAAAATGTATACTTGCCATACAGATAAAGTGCATTTTCAATCACTGTCATCAGAATTGGGTCCATTTTTTACATCTGAGAATACTGACAGAGTACATTGTTATATTGACAACATGATTACGCATTTTGATTATTTTGTATGAGAACAATAACACAAGGACTTGTCATTCTGATGGCAGTGATATGTTCATTGACAAAAATACTTACTTTTGAGAGATGAACTAAGGTTTTGATCAATTTACAGGCTTTTGCAGGTAATCTATTGTGTGGTGTTGTTTGTACAAATTGTTTTGAGAAATGCACTTACTGGTTTTCAAATCTTGATTCGAAGAAATGGACCAAAGCGACTCCGAAAAACTGTAATGTATGACTATTAACAGATGGACGGACAGATTGATAGATTGATAGATAGATAGAATATCAGTATGATGCCCCTGCAAATACATAATGCAACTCACATGCTGATGTTATTCAAAGCACAAAAGGAGAGAAATAGATATTCTTCATGATTATCTGTTGTCTACGTGTTACCCCTTATGTTGTACAGTAAAATACATTTTCTCCCTTTCCTCATTTTTGTTGTATGGAGTATTATAGTGCCAGGATCATTACACAAGAGCAGGTGATTTGGGAGTGTGCTCTTTGCTCCAGCACAGCTGTCGGCAGACATAAGAAACTGAGTCACATGAGATGATGAAAGTGCATGGGGAATTCGGTGGCAACTTCCTGGTGATCGGGATTGGTTTGGGTCAGAGCAGAAAGGACAGCAGCATATGCTGTGTGGAGGGAATAATTAAATGTGGCATACACCCGGGGGTGAAGATGTGGTTGCTTATTCTCATTTTCCTTCAGACACACTTCAGCCCCATTAATGGGCCTTCTGGGTAGGCTGCCGAAGGTCAAATGCTGCGCTGTCAATATGAAAGGGTGGCTTAAGCGCTCTGAGATCAGGAATATACCAAGGGTAGGGATACGTTTTAAAGACACTGGCTAAATAAGGAACGTTCCTTGCCCTCTCAACTGCAAGAGGATATCTGATTTTTATGACTACGCTATCTATATTATTTATTTAAATTTCTCTTCAATTAGCTGATATTTTTTAATTCCAAAAATACATTACACTAGGATTAAGCTTTGGATAAGTCTCTATAGCTTGATGTTGCCTCTGTAAGACATTTTCTTACATTTTCAATAATCTGATGCATATATTGGAATAAAATAGTTAATCATGAAAAGATGTCTTTGAATAAATTTAAAAAGCTTTTTTCTTGGTGACACTACATTACATCCTTGCAATCATTTAAATTCTTCCTTGCATGGGGCACTATGTTGAGGATATACATACAAAACCACCCTGAAAGCATTTTTACAGCATTTTCAAAGATTTTTCAATTTGACAAGTTCAGTTATTCAATTTGTCGAATATACAATTTATTAATGAGTAATCAGTCTACATTTTAGGGCCCTATAATACACCCAGTGCGCACAAGTGTTTTTTGCTAGTTTCAGCCTGACGCAGTTATCGTTTTCACGTCCTGCGCGTTGTTGTTTAAATAGCAAATGCATTTGCACCCATTTGCCTGCCCATGCCCATGCATCCAAACGATTGTTGGCGCATTGCTATTTTGAGGCAACTGAATCCAATCTGACCGTTTAGATTCCCTTTCAAGGGAACTCGAGCTGCGTCAAGCTGTAGGAACGCCTCTGCGTGTGTTCGTCATGAAGCACGTATGGAATCAGTCCAATGGAGAGACGGAACGTAATAGGCGGGTGACGTCATCGACCAGGAAACTATAAAGCACCCCCAAAACACAAGCGCGACAGCTTCTTTGCCTTCAGTAAGCGCTATATGTGGATATGTCTCAAGTGTTTTTGTCTGTCACTAAGCAGGAGTTTCACTATTTCAAAAAACTATATATATATATATATATATATATATATATATATATATTATATTGAGAGACAATGGCGAGCGAACAACAATTTAAGAAGTGTGTTCCTCCCTGCTCGCGCTATTTAACGAGCGGGGATACACACAGCTTATGTGTTGTTTGTTTGGGAGTGCAGCATGCCCAGTCAGCTCTCGAGGGGGCTGATTGTGAGCATTGCGAGCGTTTGCCTCTTAGAACGCTCCGCTCCCGCCGATCACTCTTTGAGGAGAGTAAAGCTAGGCCAGCTACTCACTGTAAAACAGTTTCAGAGACTGTTGGGTCTGATGGCAGCAGCGTCCAACGTTATACCTTGCGGCCTGTTGTACATGAGACCACTGCAGTGGTGGCTCCGGACCAAGGGATTCTCCCCGAGGGGAAATCCCCTCCGCACGATCAAAGTCACGCGGCACTGCCTTCGTGCTCTGGTCATGTGGAAAGAAACCTGGTTCCTATCCAAAGGGATCCAAAGGGCCTGTGTTGGGGGCTCTTTGTCGTCGCGTAACGCTAACGACAGATGCTTCCCTCACAGGGTGGGGGGCGGTCATGAGTGGTCGTCCAGCCCAAGGTCTGTGGCAGGACCATCATCTATCATGGCATATGAATTGTATAGAGATGTTGGCGGTGTACCAAGCTTTGAAATACTTCCTAGCAGACCTCAGAGGTCATCATGTGTTAGTTCAGTCAGACAACATGTCGGTGGTCTCGTATATAAATCATCAGGGGGGCCTGCGGTCGCGTCCACTTTACAAGTTGGCCCGTCAGATCCTTCTGTGGTCCCAGGGGAAGTTACGGTCTCTGAGAGCTATGTATCTTCCTGGTTATTTGAATGTGGTAGCAGACTCCCTGTCAAGGCAGGGGCCGAGGCCGGGGGAATGGAGACTCCACCCCGAGGTGGTGGAGCTCCTTTGGTTGAGTTTCGGTCGCGCCGAGGTGGACCTATTCGCTTCCAAGGAGACAACGCACTGTCATCTGTGGTTCTCCATCAGTCAGCCAGCCCCTCTGGGGTTGGACGCTCTGGTACAGCCGTGGCCGAGGTCACGTCTGTATGCTTTTCCCCCGGTTGCTCTGCTACCAGGAGTTCTGGAGAGGGTTCGCCGGGACGGGGTCAGCCTACTTCTAGTTGCCCCGTTCTGGCCGGCCCGAGTATGGTTCGCGGACCTAATATCTCTTCTGGACGGCTCTCCCTTGGAGATTCCGATCAGGAGGGATCTACTCTCTCAGGAGGGTGGTACGATATTTCACCCCCACCCAGAGTTGTGGAAACTGTGGGCTTGGCCTCTGAGGGGGCCCAGCTCATAGAATCTGGTCTCTCAACTGAGGTTGTTGAGACCATCCTTCACTCCAGAGCTCCGTCCACGAGGAAGTTATATGCCCTGAAGTGGAAACTTTTCACTTCTTGGTGTGCAGAACACCGGCAGGACCCAGTTAACGGCCCAGTGGGTGCAGTGCTGGAGTTTCTGCAGGAGCGTGTCTCTGCAGGGTTATCCCCCTCCACACTAAAGGTGAATCTGGGTGCACTAGCTGCTTACCATGTCCCTTTCAGTGGAGTTTCTCTTGGGAGACACCCACTTATAACTCGCTTCCTTCGTGGCACTTTGAGGCTGAGGCCTGCAGTTCGTACGAGAGTGCCGACTTGGGATTTGGCCATTGTACTAGAGGGCCTTTCTTTGGCCCCCTTTGAACCTATTGAGGAAGTTTCTGAGAAATGTCTCACGTATAAAACTCTTTTTCTGCTTGCAATCTCCTCACTTAAGAGAATCGGAGATTTGCAGGCCCTGTCGGTTTCACCCTCGTGCCTGGAGTTTTCGCCTGGTATGGTTAAGGCTTTTCTATACCCTAGACCAGGTTATGTCCCTAAGGTCCCTACTAATGCTGTCAGACCTACAGTGCTGCAGGCTTTCTATCCTCCTCCGTTTGTGTCATCAGATCAGGAGAAACTTAACCTTCTCTGCCCGGTTAGGGCGTTAGACGCTTACGTCCACAGAGCTGCCCTGTGGAGGAAATCAGAACAGTTATTTGTGTGCTTTGGACCACCCAGGAAAGGGTGTCCCGCGTCTAAACAGAGAATGAGCAAGTGGGTGGTTGAGGCCATCTCACTTGCTTATGAGTCGGCTGGTCAGCCTTCTCCTTTGGCTGTACGAGCCCACTCTACTAGGAGTATGGCTGCTTCTAAAGCATTGTTGTCAGGAGTATCGCTAAGTGATTGTAGTCAAGTCGAGTGTATGTGGGTGAAGGAAGGAGAAGACAGGGTCGGCGATACTGGGACTCGTATGGACTTTATTCACTCAGACTCAAACAAAACAAAAGGCGCGCACACAGCGCATTCACCGTAGGTTCTCTACAGCACAGCACAAATTCAATCACAAACTCTTTCCACGTTGATTCAGCTCTTGTTGCTTTCCCCAGCACTCTTCCCTCTTGAACGCCGCACAAGTCCCAGTCCCCTCTCTCTCGCTCTCTCCTTCCTGGCAGCTTATATGCGGTCTCCACGCCAATCACTGCAATCAGACACAGGTGTTCATCACCTGCACTTGACCTACTTACTCACCGCACAGCTCGCTGACTCGTCTCTCGCTACAGACTTCGCGAGACCACGCCCACCCACCCCCCCCCCCCGCCCCATACCCCCAACGCCCGACTCAGGCCGGGGAGCCGTCCAGCCTGTAGCCCCCCACCTCCTGGAGAGGAAGTCGGCCACAGCCATCTGTGCACCCGGCCTGTGGACCACCGGGAATTTAAAAAGCTGTAAAGCAAGATACCAACGGGTGATCCGCGCGTTGGTATCCTTCATGCGGTGGAGCCACTGCAGGGGAGCGTGGTCCGAACAGAGGGTGAACTCCCGCCCCAGGAGGTAGTAGCGGAGGGTGAGAACAGCCCACCGGATGGCTAAACACTATTTCTCAATGGTGCTGTACATCGTCTCTCTCTTAGAGAGCTTTCGACTGATGTACAGCACCGGCCGCTCTTCACCCTCCACCTCCTGGGACAGGACCGTGCCCAGCCCCCTGTCCGATGCGTCCGTCTGTAGGATGAAAGGGAGAGAAAAGTCAGGGGCATGTAAAAGTGGCCCGCCACACAGAGCAGCCTTTATCCGGTTGAAAGCCTGCTGACACTGCTCCGTCCACTGGACCGTATCTGGTGCCTCCTTTTTAGTTAGATCAGTCAGCGGGCTAGCGAGGTCCGAATAATTAGTCACAAACCTTCTGTAATAACCCGCTAGCCCCAGGAACTGTCTAACCTCCTTTTTGGTCTTGGGTCTCGGACAGGTCGCAACCGCTGCCGTCTTATCAATTTGGGGACGCACCTGTCCGTTACCCAAGTGGAAGCCCAGATACCTTACTTCCACACGCCCAATCGCACACTTCTTCGGGTTGGCCGTGAGCCCCGCCCTTCCCAGCGTCTTCAGGACAGCACGCAAAGGCTGCATATGACGCTGCCAATCGTTACTATAGATGATAATATCATCCAAGTAGGCCGCGGCATATGCAGCATGCGGCCGGAGAATTTTGTCCATCAGACGCAGAAAAGTCGCAGGAGCCCCGAACAAGCCGAAAGGAAGGGTGACAAATTGGTGTAAACCGAACGGCGTTGTGAAAGCTGATTTTTCTTTGGACATAGGAGACAAGGGGATCTGCCAATAGCCCTTTGTTAAGTCCAGTGTCGAATAAAAACGAGCAGTACCCAGCCGATCAAGCAATTCGTCAACCCTCGGCATTGGATAAGCATCAAACTTAGACACCGCGTTCACCTTTCTATAGTCTACACAGAACCGGACCGAGCCGTCGGTTTTAGGAACCAAAACTATCGGGCTCGCCCAGTCACTGTTGGACTCTTCTATTACCCCCATATCCAGCATAGCCTCTAATTCGTTCTGAACTACCTTTTTCTTGTGTTCAGGTAAACGATATGGGCGGCAGCGCACCACCACACCCGGTTCCGTCTCAATGTGGTGCTGAATGAGGTCCGTTCGGCCAGGCAGGGGCGAGAACACATCCGCAAATTCAGCTTGTAAATTTTTAATGTCAGTGAGCTGGGAGGGTGAGAGGTGATCTCCACCAAGAGCCAGTGCGAGAGATTGTGATTTTGTGGTCGCTTCTGGCCCGAGATCCTCCTCTCCGCTCACTACCGTCGCCAGCATCACTGACTCGGCCTCAACCCACTTTTTGAGAAGGTTGAGGTGATAAATTTGATGTGCTCCGCCCCTATCTGTTCGAACCACCTCATAATTGAGATCGCCAACTCGCCGTGATACCTCAAATGGTCCTTGCCACTTGGCGAGTAATTTAGAGCTGGAGGTAGGGAGTAATACAAGTACTTTATCTCCCGGTGCAAATTGACGCAGTCTAGCCCTCCTGTTGTACAGCTGACTCTGTCTGCCTTGAGCCTGTAACAAATTCTCCATTGATAGCCGCCCCAAAGTGTGGAGTTTTGTTCTCAGGTCCAAGACATACTGAATTTCGTTTTTACTAGCGGACGGTCCGTCCTCCCAAGTTTCTCTAAGAACGTCCAACACCCTGCGGGGCTGACGCCCATAGAGAAGCTCGAAGGGGGAAAACCCCGTGGAGGCTTGGGGGACCTCGCGTACAGCAAACAAGAGGGGTTTTAGCCACTTATCCCAATTTTTGGCGTCTTCGTGAACGAACTTCCGAATCATGGACTTCAACGTGCGATTAAATCGTTCCACTAGCCCGTCGGTCTGTGGGTGGTAGACGCTAGTGCGAATCGATTTAACGCCCAATAATTCGTAAAGCTCGCGAATAGTTCGTGACATAAACGCCGTGTCCTGATCGGTGAGAATCTCCTTAGGGATTCCCACCCGGGAGATTAACGAGAAGAGCGCGCTTGCAACACTTTTGGCAGAAATGTTACGGAGCGGGACTGCTTCGGGGTACCGCGTTGCGTAATCCACCAGGACTAACGCAAAGCGGTGCCCCCGTGCTGACTGTTCTAATGGCCCGATGAGGTCCATACCAATTCGTTCGAAGGGGAACTGCATTAATGGAAGGGGGCACAATGGTGCTTTTGGATTGGCCGGGGGATTCACCAACTGACATTCACGACAAGACGCGCACCACCTGCGCACGTTCTCGTGAATGCCCAGCCAAAAGAATCGGGCCATGATACGGTTTAGTGTCGCCGTTTGACCTAAATGCCCGGCCATTGGATTACAGTGAGCCGCCTGAAAAAGCATTTCCCGGCGGCTCTTAGGAACTAACAACTGTGTTGTATCTTCTTTTGATTGGGTGTCTTGGGTCACCCGATACAACTTATCTTTCAAAATAGCAAAGTAGGGGTAAGAGAGCGGTTGGTCTGGGTGGAGTACCTGGCCGTCGATAGAACGGACCTGATCAAATGCACGTTTTAACGTCTCGTCCTGGGACTGCTCCAGGGGAAAATCATCGCGTTCTGTGAGGATGGTTCTCTCCAGAGCACTCCATTCCCCCGCAGCAGAAGTCAGAGGTCCCGGCTCAGCATCTCCCACCTGAACAACCGCTGTCTTCCCCTTGCTTTTCTTTTTCCAAGAGGCATCCACGCACAAAGACCCCAATAATTTACTAAAAGCCGGCCAATTCGTTCCCAAGGCAAGGCAAGGCAAGGCAAGTTTATTTATATAGCACATTTCATACACAATGGTAATTCAAAGTGCTTTATATAGAAGAAATTAAAATAATCAAAAGAAATCAGAATAATTAAAACAGTTTAGAATAAAAGATAAAATACAGAAATAATCAATTGAAATCAGAATAATTAAAACATAAAATAAAATACAGTACAAACAGTCGGACGAACAGTTGCACAGTGCTCATTCAGTAAATGCACAGTTAAACAGATGTGTTTTGAGTCTGGATTTGAATGTGACTACTGTAGGAGCACATCTGATCTCTTCTGGAAGCTGGTTCCAGCTGCGGCTGGCATAGTAGCTAAAAGCAGACTCGCCATGCTTAGAGTGAACCCTTGGTATTTCTAGCCGATGTGATCCTAATGATCTGAGTGATCTGTTGGGTTTGTATTCAGTGAGCATATCTGCAATGTATTGAGGTCCTAGGCCATTGAATGATTTATACACCAGTAATAATACTTTAAAATCAATCCTAAATGTAACTGGCAGCCAGTGTAAAGACCTGAGGACTGGTGTGATGTGTTCATATTTTCTGGTTCTGCTCAGAATCCTAGCAGCAGCGTTCTGTATGAGCTGCAACTGTCTTATGGTCTTTTTGGGAAGGCCAGTGAGAAGTCCATTACAATAATCCACCCTACTGGTGATGAAAGCATGCACAAGTTTTTCTAAGTCTTGACTGGAAACAAAGCATCTAATTCTTGCAATATTTTTCAGGTGATAGTATGCTGATTTAGTTATTGCTTTGACATGACTACTGAAACTAAGGTCTGACTCCAGAGACACACCCAGATTCCTGACTTGATTTTTAGTTGTTTGACCCCTAGACTGAAGGTATGCGTTCACCTTGAGAACTTCATCTTTGTTTCCAAACGCAATGACTTCAGTTCCCTTTCAAGGGAACTCGAGCTGCGTTGAGACGCGGTGGGAACACTCTGCGTGATTGCGTCGTGAAGCACGTGTATAATCAGTCCAATGGAAGAGCGAGACGTCATAGGCGGAGACGTCATAGACCAGGAAGCTATAAAGCACACCAGAAAACAGACCGCGACAGCTTCTGTTGCCTTCAGCAAGCGATCTGTGTATTCTGTCCTTGTCATATTTATTGTTGTCTGTCAAGTTGCAATATATATATATATATTATGGCAAAAGAGAGCAAGCAGCTTTTGTGTTGTTCCCTGCCCACGTTATATCACGGGTGGGGACACACACATCAGCTTTTTGTTACTATTTGGGAGTGGAGCATGCCACAGTCAGTTCTCGAGGGGGCTGACTGTGAGCATTGCGAGAAGCTGTCCGTGAGGACGCTCCGCTCCCGCCGGGCGTTCTTCGAGGAGGACGGTTCGGTTCGCGCTCCCCGCGCGGGTCCCGCTGTTGCTGATGCACGGCGGCGACTCGCATTTTGGGGTTCGCAAACGGATCTGACAGCGGGGGTTGGGACGGGCTCCGCCCTATCTCAGCTTTCACCTGCCAGATCCAGTGCTGGCGATTTCCAGTTCCGAGGAATTGGTATCGTTAGTGTTTTGTTTAGAAAAAGAGAACAAAACAAATAAAGATATTAAAAAAAGGCAGATGTTTGAGTTTTCAATAAATGAATAAATAAGTCAGCTCATAACTCTGTTGAATAAAGAGGAGCTTTAAAAGGAGGTTTATCTAGTGCTGTTGCTAGTTAAATATTTTCTGGCCAGCTGAGCTTTATGAGAGTGAAAATAAGGAGTTTATTAGATGAAATATATCTAAAAACAGAAAAACTCTGTATCTCAGCCTCCTCGTCGGGGACTGCCGTTTTTCCCTATCTCCACACCACACTGAGGTGTCAAGATCGTGGAATAAGTCGGTTTCTATTTTATGTGTTTAATGCCCTACGTCTAACTATAGTAATGCTATGGGTATTAAATATCATGGTATGACAGTGCCTCGGGTTAAAGAGACGCTTGCTAGCTTTCTCTCTCCCGAGTCGGCGTCATAATTTTTAACCTCGACGTTACCCACCAGCCATCTAAATAAAAATTTTTTATTAGGCAACGCTGGTGGGTAAATTATAAAGACATGGATGAATGTGAGGTTGTCAGCACTGACGCTATTCGAGAATTGCGTCGTGCAAAAACAGATAAACTATACTGGGGAGGGACGGTTTCGAGAAATCGTTTCTCCTCTGCGTCCTCTGGGTGGCGACTCTCTGAGGAGGGTCGCACACGGCCAGTTCGGTTGTTTTCCTGCTGGTGGCCACGGACTGATATATATATATATATATATATATATATATATATATATATATATATATATATATTTATACGTTTTTCTTATTTAAAAGTAAAGAAAAATAAGATAAAATTATGTCTGTTCTTCTGGATGCTCCGCTTTCAAAAAACTAAGAATAAACCGTTCAGCGGCGTTCCAGAGGTTTCTTCCTCACCAATCTATGTTCCTGAGACTGCTGGGCGGAGCAGTCTCAGTCTACTAAGCTCCTCGCAGCACAGCGAGCATCGCCATTTGGGCTCCTCCACAATCAAAGGGGACTTGGGTGGCGGTAGCAGTCTAGCCAGTTAGAGATATGCAAGATCTGAGGACTATTTTATCTCTAAAAAAGCTTGGACAATAGGAAGCCCTGATGCCGAGGCTATCAGGCTTCTAAAGGATGGTTTTTGAGAAAATCGTTTCTCCTCGGCGCCCTCTGGGGTGCGACTCTCTGAGGAGGGTCGCAGCGCTGCCAGTTCGGTTTTCCTGCCGGTTCGCCGTTCAGGACACCAAGGTGTCAGTGTCCCCAAACGATCCTCCGAGGGGGGTCGTAGAGCAGTCAGTTCGGTTTCCCTGCCGGTTCGCCGTTTCAGGGTGCCGAGGTGCCTGCTTTTTCCAATGATCCTCCGAGGAGGGCCATTGGAACTAAGTTATTTAAAGGGAGGCAAGATCTGAGGACTGTCATCTCTAATAAAGCTTCTGAGGGCTCCTTCGGGGCAGGGACGGTTTTGAGAAATCGTTTCTCCTCGGCGCCCTCTGGGGTGCGACTCTCTGAGGAGGGTCGCAGCGCTGCCAGTTCGGTTGTTCCCTGCCGGTTCGCCGTTCAGGGCACCGAGGTGTCAGCGTCCCCATACGATCCTCCGAGGAGGGTCGTAGAACGGTCAGTTCGGTTGTTCCCTGCCGGTTCGCCGCTTCAGGGCACCATACTGACTGTTCAACCAAATCCAGAGGCCAATCTTGAGAGACTGGTTCCCCTAGTAGAATTTCTGGCAGCGTGGAAACTACTGCCACATATTTCTCGGTGGGTCCTGCACACTATAGAAAAGGGTTCAGAATTCGGTTCTTGTCCGCCCAGATTTCTAGGGGTCCTCCCCACTGTGGTGGACAGGCTTTGGTTATGGAGCAGGAAGTACTGACACTTCTGCAAAAGGAGCTGTAGAAGGGGTTCCTCCTCCCGGCAGACAGTCAGGGTTTTACTGCCATTACTTCATTGTTCCGAAAGAGGATGAGGGGTTGCGTCCTACTCTAGACCTGCGTCAATTAAACAGCATATTATGCTTACGCTAAATATGATTGTGTCACAGATTCAGTCCGAGGACTGGTTTGTCACAATAGACTTAAAGGACGCTTACTTATCTATCCATCCTCATCACAGGAGGTTCCTGAGGTTTGCTTTCAGGGGCGAGGCATACCAGTATCGGGTTCTTCCATTCGGCCTAGGTTATCACCCCACACCTTTTACAATATGCGTGGATGCAGCTCTGGCTCCTCTGAGATTCCAGGGCATTCGCGTATTAAATTATATCGACGATTGGTTGATTTTTAGCTCAGTCCGAGCTTTTGGCAGTTCAACATCGAGATGTCGTTCTGTCCCACATAAGGAGGTTGGGGTTGCGGCTCAACACCAAAAAGAGTGTACTCCTCCCAGCTCAGAGGACCACTTTCTAGGTGTATTATGGGATTCGACAACAATGCAAGCCCGTCTGTCTCCTGCACGTATTTCTGCGATTCTCACAGCCGTAAAGAATGTAAAACTAGGTCAGTCACTCACTGCAAACAGTCTCTGAGACTGTTGGGGCTCATGGTAGTTGCGTCTAACGTAGTTACTTTTGGCCTTCTGTACATGAGACCCCTGCAGTGGTGGCTCGGGACCAAGGGGTTTTCTCCGAGGGGAAATCCGTTTTCGCATGATCAAGGTCACGCGGCTATGCCTTCGTGCCTCGGTCATGTGGAAGAACCTTGGTTCCTCGCCCAGGCCCAGTGTTGGGGGCTTCTTGTCGACGCATAAGGCTATCGACGGATGTTTCCCTCACAAGTCGGGGGCAATCATGAGTGGTTGGTCGGCGAAGGGTCCGGACAACACACTGATGGTCTCGTATATCAGAGCAGATATCCTGTTGAGGCAGGGGCTGTGGCCCGGGGAATGGAGACTTCACCCCGAGGTGGTGGAGCTTCTTAGGGATAACTTCGGTCAAACTACAAGTCGACCTTTCGCATCGCTTGTACAATGCATTGCCCTTGTGTTTCTCCCTCATTCATCCAGCTCCGCTTGGACTGGATGTAATGTAATAGGTGTGGTTGCCACTACACCTATACGCTTTTCCCGATATCTTTGCTCCTGGGAGCTCTGGAGTTGTGGATACTGTGGGCTCGGCCTCTGAGGGGGCCCAGCTCATAGATTCAGGTTTCTCGACCGAGGTCGTGGAGACCATACTCCAGTCTAGAGCTCCCTCCACGAGAAGACTAATATGCTGTTCTCTGCCTGGTGCAGAGAACGCCTTCTGAATCTCGTTTCTGCCCTTTTTGGTACAGTACTTGATTTCTGTAATGAATGTTTCTTTGCTGGTCTATCTCTGAGGAGAGATCCCTAATTTCGTCTTCTCCGTGGTACATGAGGCTGAGGCCTGCACGTACTTGGATTTGCACCTGGTTGGTGGTAGTATTTCTTCACCCCAGATCGGGTTGTATTTCTATGTCCCTACTAAATGTGCGGTCATTTGTGCTCCAGGCCTTCTGTCCTCCACCTTTAATACCCCAGATCAGGAAAATCTTAAATCTGTTATGCCCTGTCCGGGCTTTGGATGCTTAGGTCCACAGAGCTGCTCAGTGGCGTTTATCAGAACAATTATTTGTCTGCTTCGGGTAACCTAAGATAGGTTGCCCTGCATCTAAACAGATAATGAGCAAGTGGGTAGTTGAGGCTATCTCACTTGCTTATGAAGCGGCCGGACATCGTTCACCTGTGGCTGTTCAGGCCCATTCTACTAGGAGTATGGCGGCATCTAGGCTTTAATTTCGGGTGTTTCCCTTCAGGATATTTGTAATGCGGCAGGCTGGTCCTCACCTCATACATTTGTCAGATTTTATGACCTACACCTCTCCACTCCCGGGGCTAGGTTGCTTGCTTCTAGTGTGCGCAAGGACTTCACACAGAACGGGCATTTGTCTTATGGCGTAGTGGGTATGGGGTTCCCACCGCGTCTCAACGCAGCTCGAGTTCCCTTGAAAGGGAACGTCTCAGGTTACGTATGTAACCCTGGTTCCCTGAGAGGGAACGAGACGCTGCGTTCTCCCGCCATACTTCCTGCATGCCCTGATCGACTTGCTTCAGGCTTTTTCAGAAGCTGTCGCGGTCTGTTTTCTGGTGTGCTTTATAGCTTCCTGGTCTATGACGTCACCGCCTATGACGTCTCGCTCTTCCATTGGACTGATTATACACGTGCTTCACGACGCAATCACGCAGAGCGTTCCCACCGCGTCTCAACGCAGCGTCTCGTTCCCTCTCAGGGAACCAGGGTTACATGCGTAACCTGAGACGTTTTGTCTTTGTTTAACTGAAGAAAGTTTTGGCACATCCAATTGTTTACTTCATCAATGCATTGGCAAAGGGAGTCAATGGGGCTGTAATCGTTAGGCGATAGGGATAAGTAGAGCTGTGTGTCGTCTGCATAGCTATGGTAAGCGATTTGGTTCTTTCTCATTATTTGGCTCATTGGGAGCATGTACAGGTTGAATAGGAGTGGCGCAAGAATTGAGCCTTGAGGGACTCCGCATGTCATGGATGTCCACTCAGACTTATGGTCTATTATACTCACATAATAACCTCTGCCTCCTAAGTATGATTTGAACCATTTTTTAGGACTATCCCAGAAAGCCCGACCCAGTTTTTCCAGCCTGTCAAGAAGTATTTTGTGATCGACAGTGTCAAATGTAGCACTGAGGTCGAGTAGTACCAGCACTGATAATTTGCCTGTATCAGTATTTAAGCGAATATCATTTATTATCTTTATGAGCGCCGTCTCTGTACTGTGGTGCGGTCGGAAACCAGATTGAAAATGGTCAAAGTATCCATTCGAGCTTAAGAATTTGTTCAGCTGATTGAAGACAACTTTTCAATGATCTTGCCTATGAAAGGAATATTTGAGATCGGTCTATAGTTGTTTAATATGGTCTTATCCAGATTGCTCTTTTTCAGGAGGGGCTTGACAACAGCAGTTTTCAGGGAGGTCGGAAAACTCCCAGAGAGAAGTGAGGCATTTACCACTTATAGGAGATCTGCTTCTAAGCTGTGTAACACATTTTTGAAAAAAGATGTGGGAAGTGCGTCAAGGGCGCAGGTTGATGTTTTTAGGTGCTGTACGGTTTCTTCCAGTACAGAATTAGCGGATGCCGGAGGTGCGGGTTAACTGCTACCTCTATGCTATGTTTTTGTCCCCTAAATCGGATTACCACAGGCATTATAGGATAACTCACCACCACCCCGTGCACACACCGCACCTTAACCATGCGGCTGTTATCCAATGCCCCAGGTTGAATCAGGCTTTGATGAATGGAGGTTTGGGTGCAGCCTGAATCCACCAAAGCCTGATAAGTACCCCCCTTGATACTCACTGGTATCTGGTACAGGCCAGCTTGATCGGGGGCAGCCTGCGGCGTGTCGGGGACCCGGATCAGTGTCCCCACCTCCATCACTGGACACCGGTCTATAAAGTGTCCTGGGTCCCCGCAGCGCCAACAGGCCGGCCCAGGCCTCCCCGCCACCCCAGTGGCGGGAAGCGGGTCAAGGGATTGGCGTGGAGAGCGCGAGGCTGCAGAAACCGGGGCGGAGTGGTCAAGCGACGCCGTCCCCCTGGGTGGGGCCCTGGATGCCGGGACAGGTTCCGCCGGAGGCCCCGTTCTCCACCTCGGAGCCGGCCGGGGCATCAGCCCCCCACGAGTCCTGGGAAGGGGGACAGGTTTGGGGAGAGAAGGGGACAAGAGAGAGAGAGAGGGAGAGAGAGAGACAGATGGGAGGGGCTCACCGACCCCTGGGCACGCCACCATGTGATCCTCCGCCAGTTGGATGGCCTGGTCCAGCGACGTCGGGCGGTGGCACTGGACCCACTGCGCGGTTTTCTTGGACAGCTTCGCGATGAACTGTTCCAGTACCACCTTGTTGATCACATCCTCAACGTCGCCTCCGTCGGCCATCAGCCATTTGCGGCAGGAGTCCCGGAGCTGCTGCGCCATGACGAAGGGCCGGCCGGACTCGTCCAGGCCCAGGGACCTGAACCGCTGGCGATGTTGTTCCGGGGTCCGGCCGACCCGCTGGAGAATGGCGCGCCTCAGGTCTTCATAGACCAGGAGATTCTGGACTGGCAGTTGGTGGGCGGCTACCTGCGACTCGCCTGACAGTAGGGGAATGAGCCGCAGGGGCCAGTCCACTCGGGGCCATCCCCGGGCCTCGGCCGACCTCTCAAAAAGGTCCAGGAACGCCTGCGGATCATCCTGGGCCCCCATTTTATTGAGAGGCAGGGGCGGGGCCGAGGCCGTAGCTGGATTGGGGACGGCCCCAATCTCCCGGTCGAGCCAGCTCCGGAACAGCTCGCGGTCTTCTTGCTGGCCTTGGAGAAGCAGCTGGAACCGTTGATCCTGCTCCTCCTTTACGGCCAGCAGGGCGTGGTGTTGTTCCCGGTGAAGACCCGCGAGCGTTTGGATGAGATCCGCAAATGGCGTTCCCGGCGGGTTCTGCATGGCGGCGGCGGTCTTCTCCTTCCCGGGTTTCGGCACCAGTGTAGTCAAGTCGAGTGTATGTGGGTGAAGGAAGGAGAAGACAGGGTCGGCGATACTGGGACTCGTACGGACTTTATTCACTCAGACTCAAACAAAACAAAAGGCGCGCACACAGCGCATTCACCGTAGGTTCTCTACAGCACAGCACAAATTCAATCACAAACTCTTTCCACTCTGATTCAGCTCTCGTTGCTTTCCCCAGCACTCTTTCCTCTTGAACGCCGCACAAGTCCCAGTCCTCTCTCTCTCGCTCTCTCCTTCCTGGCAGCTTATATGCGGTCTCCACGCCAATCACTGCAATCAGACACAGGTGTTCATCATCTGCACTTGACCTACTTACTCACCGCACAGCTCGCTGACTCGTCTCTCGCTACAGACTTCGCGAGACCACGCCCCCCCCCGCCACAGTGATGTTTGTGATGCGGCTGGGTGGTCCTCACCGCATACATTTGTTAAGTTCTATGAATTGGACTTAAGTTCCACACCTGGGGCGCAGGTGCTCTCGTCCTCTGTGCGCTAGTTCCCACATGACGGTCATTTGCTCCTATGGCGACGTGGGTATTGGCGTTCCCACAGCTTGACGCAGCTCGAGTTCCCTTGAAAGGCAACGTCTCGGTTACGCATGTAACCCTAGTTCCCTGATAGGGAACGATACGCTGCGTCGTTTTGCCATACTCCCAGCATGCCCGTTAGCGCTTCCTTCAGGCCTATCAGAAGCTGTCGTGCTTGTGTTTTGGGGGTGCTTTATAGTTTCCTGGTCGATGACGTCACACGCCTATGACGTTCCGTCTCTCCATTGGACTGATTCCATACGTGCTTCATGACGCACACACGCAGAGGCGTTCCCACAGCTTGACGCAGCGTCTCGTTCCCTATCAGGGAACTAGGGTTACATACGTAACCGAGACGTTTTTAGAAAATTTTAGATTTTTTTATTTTTATTTAAAGAGCGCGTTAGTAATATGAGCATATAGGTGGGTGCACAACGCACGTACCCTCTGCTTATTACACACACACACAGGGACACGCAGCAGCACACAAACTAGCCAAATATTAAAAATAAAGGATTACAATGTAAAAAATGTATATTGTGTACATAAAGATATGGTGGAATCCAGCTAGGAAATTATGCTCGGTTCCCTTTCGAGGGAACTCGCGCTGCGTCGAGAATCGACACATTGGGGAATGCCTTCAGCATGATGCGTCTGAAGCCTGTATGGAACTAGTCCAATCTTGATTGGTGTTGCGTCATGTGACGGTGATGCGTAAGCTATGAAAGGATGCCAGATCATAACAGCGTCAGCTTCTGTTCTTCAGCAAGCGTTCTGTGTGACTGTGTGTCTTATTTGGTGTTATATTGTCACTTATATATCTAAAATGGAAAAAGTGAAACAATTCAGGCAGTGTGCATCCCCCTCACCCGTGCTTTTTGAGTGAGGATAATACACACTCGCTTTGTGTTGTTTGTCTGGGAGTGGAGCATGCACAGGCAGTGCTTGAGGGCGCTGTCTGTGCTAACTGTGATCTAATGCCCCTGAGAACGCTCCGCTCCCGCCTGAGCCTGTTCGATGAATCAGGCCAGTCACGCACTCCCCCGTGGATCAAGGCAAACGCATATATGGCGGCATCGGGCTGGTGTATGCCTGCACACAATTGGGCTTCTGCAGGCATACCAAGCCAACCTCCTCAAAGAGGTGGACGACAGCGCGGAGGTCACCCTCGACGATATTCAAGAGATATTCAAGTGGTCAACCTGTCTCTCCATGCTACCAAGGAGATTGCCCATGCCATCGACCGCTCCATTGCAGCGCTGGAGTTGTCGAGTTTGCTTCCTCTCACGAGGCCTGCAGAAAAATTTAATCTGTTAGCTCCTGTCAGTCAACTGCTTCAGGTCACCGGAATTCCAAATATAACACCAGAGGTCAGTCTCGAGAGACTGGTCCCCCCTAGTAGATTATCTAGACACCTGGAAAGGTCTTCGAAATATATCTCAGTGGGTCCTGCGCACAGTGGAAAAAGGGTAAAGAATTCAGTTTGAGTATCGTCCACCAAAGTTCAGCGGGGTTGTGCACACATGTTGTCAGCCCCGAGCAGGGTCAGGTCATGGAACAAGAAGTTCAGTCCCTCTTAGTAAAGGAAGCCATAGAGCTGGTTCCTCTTCAAGAGAGGGAAGCCGGGTTCTACAGCCAGTACTTCATAGTTCCCAAGAAGGACAGGGAGTTACGTCCTATAATAGATCTCAGGGTACTGAACCGGTCTCTGAGGAGATTCAGGTTCAAAGTGCTAACTATACCTATTATCGTGAGTCAGATCAGGTTTGAGGACTGGTTTGTCACAATACATCTAAAATATGCTTACTTCCACGTATCCATCCTTCTCCAACACGGGAAGTTTCTAAGGTCGCTTTTGGGGAAAAAGCGTATCAATACAGAGTTCTTCCATTCGGCCTAGCATTGTCACCTCGCACATTCACGAAATGCATGGATGCTGCCCTTGCTTCATTGAGACTTTAAGGCATTCGCATCCTCAATCACATCGACGACTGGCTCATTCTAGCACAGTCAGAGGAGATGGCAGTTCAACATCGAGATGTTGTTCTGAATAATCTAAGGTGCTTGGGATTAAGACTCAATGTCAAGAAGAGTTCACTAATTCCTCTACAGAGAACGATTTTCCTGGGTGTAGAATGGGACTCAGTCATGATGCGGGCACAGTTGTCTCCTGCTCGTATAAACACCATCTTAACCACAGTAACGAGTATAAAGCTAGGCCAGGCCATCACTATCAAACACTTTCAAAGGGTTCACCCTCGGCCGGAACTGTGGGTCTGGCCCCTGAGGGGGACCAACTCGTAAATGCTGGTCTCTCAACTGAGGTTGTTGAGACCATCTTAAACTCTAGAGCCTCCTCCACGAAGAAACTGTATGCATTAAAATGGAATGTATTTAACTTATGGTGCAGAGAACATCAGTTGGATCCAGTTAACTGGCCAATGGCTTCAGTGCTGGAGTTCCTCCAGATTTGCTTCTCTGACGGGCTCTCCCTGTCCACGCTTAAGGTTTATGTGGTGGCTGTAGCTGCCTTCCACACACCTTTAAGGGTGGGCACCTTGGAAAGACACCAACTTATAGTACGTTTCCTTCGTGGAGTTAGGAGGATGAGGCCTGTCATCCAGTCCAGGGTCCCCACGTGGAACCTGGCGGTGGCTCTTGAGGGGTTATCCCTGGCACCCTTCAAACCTTTGGATTAGGTGTCTGAGAAATTTGTATCTTTAAAAGTAGCCTTCCTGCTCGCTATTACGTCCCTAAAAAGAGTCGGGGACTTGCAGACGCTATCTGTTGCCCCCTCTTGCTTCGAGTTCGCTCCTGGCAGAGTAAGGGCCACTCACCACCCTAGACCCGGCTATGTGCCTAAGGTGCAACCAAATGTGGCACGGTCTATATTTCTTCATTCCATCCTCCACTGCATGTGTCAGATGAGCAAGTTAAGCTTCATTTATTATGCCCGGTCCGAGCCCTGGAGGCCTATGTTCAAAGAACCTCGGCCTGGAGGAAATCGGACCAGCTACTCGTATGTTTTGGGTCATCTAAAAGGGGTTAGTAGAAACTAATTCTTCAGCTTATGAGGCGCGCAGCTTGCCTTCGCCTCTTCTGATAAGATCGCACTCAACCAGAGGAGTGGCTTCCTCTAAAACTCTGCTAGCAGGAGTTTCCCTTCAAGAGGTCTGTGATCCCGCAGGCTGGGCCTCCCCAAACACCTTCATAAAACATTACAGTCTGGATCTGCCCTCTACACCGGGTTCACAAGTTCTCTCGTCTTGAGTGTGCCAGATTGCTTCACACCAGGGCGTATATCTCTCAGTGTGGCGCAGTTGGCATTTCGTTCTCCACTGTGTCGATTCTCGAGTCTCGATTATCGATTATCTTCTGCGTCCCTCGGCCACACTTCTCGCCCTCCTGAGAACGACTTGCTTCGACCAATCAGAAGCTGATACTGTTATGATCCAGAATCCTTTTATAGCTTCCGCATCACCGTCACATGCGACGTCACTGGTGACATCATGACGCAACACCAATCAAGATTGGACTAGTTCCATATAGGCTTTCCATACGCCTTCAGACACATCACGCTGAAGGCGTTCCCCAATGTGTCGATTGAGCGTCTTTACAGTCGTAACCCGAGATGTTCTTTTGCACATTACGCCCAAAACACACCCATTACTCATTAAGAGAATAGGGACAACCCTTTTAGACCATGCGCCAGGCGCGCTAACCATTTTTCCCCGTCGTTAAACTAGCAAAAGTGGATTCGGACACATCCTAAGTGCACGTTCGCCGTGTGCTTTAGACCATGCGCTTAGATGTTAAAATAGGGCCCTAGTCATTTTATAATATATAATGTATAGCATGAGAAAATTCCTAGAGGTAGAATCAATGTATAACAGTAGAAAAAGTTGAATGCAGCCTCTACAGATAATGTAGTTAATTTTAACACCAGCAAAACATTCACTACAAATATTTAATTAAAAAGCTGTCTTAAAATACGGTCACTTAGTGACAACATGCCTAAGGCAACAAACCTATAAAAAACACCAATATTATTTTTTTTACAAATAGTTTTTTAAAAACTATTTTAGTAAGGAATTCCATTTTTATGTGCGAAAGGTAATTCAAACATTTTTAAACATTCACAATGCACTCAATAGTTACCTTTATCCATTGTGCGATACATATTTCCTTTCCATTCTCTTTCTCTCTTTGAAATAGTTAAATACTGTTTTAAAATAACTACATTAGTCAAAACTGTATGAGAGCTTTGCAATTATAGTGATTATGAAATGAGAATGATCACTATTTTTCTTCCAGGCAGGAAGGTGTGTAAATTACTGCAATCCTGAATATTGTAGCTGATTCTCTTTGTTCCAACAATTCATTAGTCTGTCAATAGGATAGTTAAATAAATGATGGCACACTAATGAATATCTGTGTTTAGGTCTGGAACCGTATCCCTAAAGATTCTGAGAATCCTCTCAGAGAGCTCCTAACTTAACCTAAAAATTCCTTGCCAGGAGTTTTAGCTTAGAAGTGATTCCAGAACATTTTCAGTGAACTCTGAGCAAGGAATGGATGGAAAATCCTATCTTAGTGAGGAGGTGTGGTTGACCCCGTTGCTAGGTATGAGTCATCATTTCAAAAGCTGTGATTGGTTGACCCTACAAGTTTGATGAAAATGAACTTTTGGTGATAATGAGCAAAGGATGTACCCTCAAATAAATAAACATAATTATACACTCTAATCTTATGCAGACTGTAATTTTAAATAATATTTCACATTCAAGAACATATCTGGAAAATGAATAGTAAGCTGTAGGGGTTATAGCCTAACATTGGAATCTAAAATATGTGAAAACTTAAGCTCATTACACCCTGTTCAAATAATGAGTCGTGTCTTATTTGCTCATATTAATATCCTAGCTGGCATATTTTGTACTTTCACTCCCATATGGACCCCATTGAAAACAAGATGGCCTATCTCAAGGGGCTGTCTTTAATGAAGTAGAAATTGCAACGTTACAACTCAGTGTGGTCTTAACGAGGGTAACACGGGTCAGCTTTTATCAATGTCTGTAGCGTCTCAATAATTCCCTGTCATCCAGTGTTTGCAGAACATCTCTCCTGCCTCTGTTGGCCATTTTGTCCAGCTGCTTAGGGGAACTCCTAAGCCACTAAAAGTCCTCTTCCCTGCTCTTAGCAGATCTCGCCTTAGAAGCCCTTTTAAGCGCTAGGAATCGTGAGGAATAGCTTTAATATTAACTGGGATTTTCGTGTCACTTTTAAGGGAAATTCTAAGAAAACTCTGACTCTGAGAATTTTCTTAGAATTTGGCCGCTAGGAGCCACTTTTTGCACAAAAATTCTTTAGGGATACGGGCCCTGTTCTGTTGAAGATTGTCATGGTACAGAAAGAGGCAGATAGGTAAATGGTAAAAGATGATACTTTATTGAACAGAGGAGAGGAGAATCTGAACTGAGATGGATGACAATGTTGATAACTGTTTGCAGGAGGTGGAACGGGACACGGCAGGTTGGCGACTGGGTAATCTACAGGTTAGTAGAAGTGTCTGTACATCTGGTAAGGCATGACCAGACATTGTAGTGCTGTGGATGTGCTGAGTGCATGCAGGTTTTGGTGATAGGTGATGGTGATTAGATAATCAGGTGATGGCTGATGGTGTGCAGATGTGTGCAGATGTGGGTCAAGGAGGATGTTGGGAAATGTAGTGAAGAGCTGGATGATGAACTGGTGACAGTGACAAATATGAGAATGTAGATGTTGCATGGCTGCCAAATGCATTGGATCTAAATGCTGAGTGTCATTAATACAACTTATACAGCCTTATACAACTATCAGTCTTTACTGCAGATTGCACTGTCCACACTTGTACTAATATACTAGTTAGCTTGTTTAAAAATTTTTTTGAGTAAGGTTGATTTCATTGTATTATGGTTTCGTTCTCATTGTTTTCCCTGTTCCTATTTTGCCAGAGTTCTTGTTACTGTTCCTTGTCTCTTTGAGTACCATCCTCCTATGTATGCCCTCTGTTTCTTCTGTTCAGTGTTCAACATTAAAGTTATGTTAGCAATGTTAGTTCTCTGAGATTAATCTTGAGTTTCTTGTTCACTCTGAATCATGCATCTCTTGTTGGTTGGATTTAGTACATGCTCTACTGTTACAGTTGCGACCAAAATGGATAGTTCACTCAAAAACTGTTTAGAATGACATGGAGGTGAGTAAATGACACAATTTTCATTTTGGTTGAACTATCTCTTTAAAGTAATAAATAATCCTCTACTCTAAATAAGCCACAACTTGTTTTTCATCTGTTTTTCCCCCAGTGTCCCATCAATTCAAGATACAAATTGAATGACAATACAGTAACTTCAAATAAGCGCTAACATTTATCATAGTCTTTGAGCTGGAAATGCAGTCTCAGCAGTTTTGGGGAGATGATCATTTGCTTCTCAGGCAAAAGTTTTCAAGACATTTAGAAAAGTGTTTTTGACCCAGGGTATCCAGGATTTCATGTATTATTTTCAAAGTTGAAAGGCTGAAATATCCACCTTCCTCAGGCAATAGGCAATAATCCCGGGCCACACATCTATAACACTCAGTCTGAACACTAAGTATAGAGCCCCTGTTGATGGTCAGGTAATTTAAAAGATTGCAAAGCCCCATGGTTGCGCTTTATGGAACCGTAAATCTCCAGAGATCTACATGAGGCAGCCCAGGCAGATTGCCCACCTATATTTTAAAGTCCAAGATGAACAGAAGAAGTCCATTCCGTTTAGTGTACTTTAAAGCCATCAAACTCAACAGAGTCTTTGCTGCAGTTACTCAAACTTCTCCCATTTCCCCCCCTTTTTTTCTTTTTTGATGTGATGATGACACGGTTTCTTCATAATGATTCATGGATCAAACGGACCTCAATCACTTCTATTCCCCACACCCTCTCTCTCAAATTCTAGCCAATATGGTCCAAAAACCGAAGAATTATCCTCTGCTACCGCACACAAACATACCTAAAAATAGACTGTGGCTCAGTGTGGCAATTATTTATCGGGTCAGTCCGGTGGGGGCCAGCTAGCAGCCACACATGGATATTAGAGAACGGACCCTGGACCGCATTCACAGTGGAGAAGAGCATTTTACAGCTAACAAGCCCTTTGGGAGAAGAGAGCAAGTATTGATTAAGTGAATACTGCTGCTGCTTTTGGTCATTATATTGTGTTCGATAAAATATAGTGGGAGCTGGCTCTGGCAGAGGCTGGCTCACCAGCAAGGTGCTGAGACAGCAGAGTAGATAGTCTCCGGTACTTTTCATCTCTATGTTTACCAGCAAAGTCTTCTGGGAAAAAGGAGTTTTGCAAAATTAAATCATGAACCAAACTCAAATCATTAAATTAGCAATTTGTTTAATTAATCGGATAAAGAGCTGACACAGACATTGCTATGTGCATTTTATTTGACTAAAGGATGCAGTATACATGCTGTATTTAAATTAGGGCTGTCAATTGAAGGCATACTTTGGTATAATTAATATAAATATGAAAACTGTGACGAACTGGAAGTTGTCACCAAAATATGGTTGTAATGTCCACAGGAGGGCGATGTTGTCCTAGAGAGTTGTGAGTATAAAAGCAAATAAACAAAATGGAAAGGGGGTAACTAGAGAGAGGACGCCACACTACCCCTGAACACGTTAATTTCGTCTGATCTCGGAAGTTAGAGATGTGAAATATGGACTAACACGGGAGGTCGAACACAGTGATTGAGTCTGACTCATGTCAGTACACTACGGATCAATGCTGGCAGCGAGACGAGAGATGACGACCAAACGCCTGGTTTGAATTCCCGGTTTACCATTACCAAAGAGTATAGAAGAACAAGAGGCAAAACTAATAAGAACGTTCCATTGCAACACCAGCGCCCAGCAGCAGTGCTACGCTTCCGCCATTTTGGGGTGAAAGCGACTCGGCAGTCCACTAGTGCTGATGTGTCGTTCGCGAACGAGCCGCTCTAAAAGCCGATTATTTAGATACTGTGCTTAGCCGATAACCGATTAAAGATCAAATCTAAACTGAATGATGACAACACAGAATAACGTACAATTACTAGACTAGTACATCAAATCCCTTTTAACAGTTTATTTCACAGGCTTAGACAAGTTTTCTACTTTTTCCCACAAAACCTTTAGTATTAGCATTACAAACACTGAATTAATACCAACATATAACAGTATAGATAATTGGGAATGATGGAAAATATAATCGCAATAGAATAGCTTTACTGTTTTGTTTTTTTTTTGTTTTTTTTGCAGTAGCTACTATCTTATATTAATGATGTTAAAGCAAGACTAAGTAAACAAAAAAAAACACAGCCACTGTCCAGCATGTTCTATAAGATCATCATACTTGTAGCATGATCCAGGGGATTACCCATACAGAAATGTAATATATGTCAATATAAGTAGCCTAAATTACATATATAACCTAATGTCAGTTCCCATGTATGTCTGCTGCCTATATGAGAATATATGCAAAATTCATATAAAACACATAGACATAATTAAACAGTATAGCAAAAATGGACGCTTTCATGTAAGTGCCATATATTTTCCCGTATATGCACATAAATGTTTAATATATGTAGCCTAAGACGCATATGTATGCATATATGTACTTATTTCAATGCATCAGTATCACATGCATGTATGTTTACATACATTTATTAAATATGTGGGAAACAAATATGTATGTCACATATTTATACTCAGTGTTGTCCATATATGCGATAAATACTATACTCTGTAATATATGTAGATATATGGTATGATATATATACAGTAGATTAACTCAAATATTTTCTTCACATGTTTGGACACATAAATGTTAATATATGTTGCAGGCATAGGCTATATTGTGTTCTCAGATAAGTCAAATATATGTATAGATATATGTCATGCTATTTAAAATATAACATATATGGCCATACATTACATTTTTGTATGGGTAAAAAGTACAAAATATATTTCAGGCCTAGTGGAGTTGGTAACTAATAATAGTAATAAATGTGTAAAGTTGTATAAAATGGAAATACTCAATAAAGCAAGAAAAAACTACCTCAAATGTGTATTTAATGATTGGATTAACTGTTATCTGTGTTGTTGTCCAGTAACTCCAGTTGGAATTTTCACCCCAAAATGGCGGCCGCGCTACCGAAGCGCCACCTAGTGGCTGTTTCAAAAAAAGCATCAGAGTTTCTCCTCTTGTTCTTCTATACTCTTTGCCATTACTGCTGAACCCTGGTACAGACGGAACGTCAAACAAGTATTTTTTCAAGTTTTCAAGTTTATTTTTCTGAGAATGTTGCTTGTTTCCGCTGCTGTGGAGCATTTGAATTGAGTCACTGAATCGTTGAATAGTGAGAAAGATCCTGAGCGTTTGAACTGAGTCACTGAATCGTTGAACAGTGAAAAAGATCCTGAGTGTTTGAACTGAATCATTGAACAGTGAGAAAGATCCTGAGCGTTTGAACTGAATCATTGAACAGTGAGAAAAATCCTGAGCGTTTGAACTGAATCATTGAACAGTGAGAAAGATCCTGAGCGTTTGAGCTTTTGAACAAATAATAAAGAGATTTGAATTTAGTCACTGAATCATTGACAGGGAGAAAGAATCAGAAACTGTGTCCCAATGTGAAGCTGCATCCTCCGAAGGTCCGTATTTGAAGGCCAATTGGCATTATTTGAAGGCTGAATGCATCACAGCGGCGCAACGAAGGATGTCCCAATTCAAAGGTCGCATTTGAAGGCCGATTGCGTCACCGCGGCCCGATGAAGGCTGTCCCAGTTCAATTCTGCATCCTTCGAAATATGATGTGTGACATCCCTTTACATGTGTAAATAAAAGAGAATTCATTGCTCTGGACATTTATTTTTGTAATGACAGTCATAATTTCTACATGAAACAATCTTCTATACCTTTTATTTTTCAATTAAAATTGGTAAATTTGTTTAAAAAAAAATTGTTTTAGGTTACATTAAAGTACTTTTCCCAACTATTTACAACATACATTAAACATCTCCAAATCAATATAAACATTTAAATTTACAGTACATAAAATAAGAAAAAAAGATGTAGCCTTTTATTCAGCTGAGCAGAGGAGACCATGGTGTGCTGCTGGACCGGGATGGGCTTCACAATAGAGACCCTGGTAAGGCCTCCTGCTGGTGGGACATCGTCTGGGATTGTCTCCAGAGTGTTTGAGTGGACATTTCCACTATCCACTAAGTTGTCTACCAACAGGTTTGCAGGGCTGACTTATGGAATAAATATTGAGATACTTTATTACGCTAAACTACTTTTAATAAACACTAATACCGCATAGGGGGAAAAACTACTAGTCATATATTTCAAACCTTGGTTAAGCAAAATTATTTTGCATACTCTAAAGTACTTAAGGTATCAAGAGTAAAGGTATGTATTCTGCAGGAAAAAAACTCCTCGTCAGGGTTTTTATAATGGTTTTGCATTTATCTTACTACTGCATATGATTCATTTTACTTCTGAATGTTTTCAAGGTTGATACATTTAGACTATATACTATTGTGTAGTTTAATGTAAAACAATGCATCATATTGTAAAATAACATAATTTTGTAGTGTTGCTGTAAAAAAGTAGGATACTTCACATTTGTATGTGAATTAACTAAGTATGCAGTTTCTTACATTCCACCCCTGGTTATTTTGAAAATTAAAATAACAAAATGTAGGTCTATTGTCACAATATTAACAAATTGTTGCTAACTACAACTGCGCCCCATATCAAAGGGCGCATCAGAAGCGTTCGGACCGGTACGGAGGATTGTTCTTGTTGCCTAGCATCTGTGATAGCTACCAGACTCAGCAGTTTAAGACATTAAATTCGTAAGCACATAACACAAGAACAATTATCTTTAAAATACAAAGAAGACTTTATTAATTATTCTAACACATAAAACTAATATCTAACACAATCATACGCACACACACATTTAATACGAGTTGCAGAAAGTAAGAGAGTGAGGAAAGAATGAGTTTTAAGAGTGAGATGATGAAATCCCAAGTTTCTATATGCACTTATAAGACATGACCTGAACGAACCATCAATCATTAATTTAACCCTTCTATTATTTCTTAAGCGGTGTTATTGAATGTTATATCAAAGCACCAGTTCAGTTAAGAGTCTGGAGGCTACTTGCTTGTCTTTGCGTTCCTTTGGGGATTACTTTTGTCTGTGTAAAAGGGTCTTTCCCAGGTTCGTTGATTGGCTGGCGGTCTCCTTGTGCCTGGATAGATGTCTTGGGCGGCCAATCACGTGGTGTGTTGGCGGATGGATGGAAAGTCTTTGAAGTTGGAAAGCGGGCTTTGCAGTCGAATAATTTAAACGAAACTTTGCAGCAAAACTTAACTTAGAATCGAGACTCTCAACGGAAAATAAAATAAAGCTAAGAAACAGAAAGAAAAGTGAGACGAGAGCAGTTAGATGGCTTGAATGAAGCTGTTTAAACCATGTTCTTCTGATATTGGTTTGGGTTCTTTTGCCTGCTCGTCTACATGGTTACTCGTCTGTCCGGTTACCAGTCATGGCTTCTCCATGACTTCTGTAAATCTTCTCTAGCGAACAAATTCAACTCAAACAAACCTCCATTCAGCTTAACATTCCACCAACTCTTTTTTTTTTTTTGTGCTTTGTTCGGGTCCTAAGATTTTAAACTCAATTGTTTGTTTAGCCTCCTGGATGAGTTCTGACCAATTAGGCAGTCTTTATTTGAGAGGAGGCATTTTCTTCACCTCTCATCATAAATCATGCGTTATCTGTGATCTCCTTACTCTACGGCTCTAGCAGAGTAAAGAGGGTACAGTTTAGACATGATTCCCATTATAACACAAAATATTTTACACAGATTTCAATCAAGCCATCTTCTGAATTAAGAACATATGATCGTATTGATAGGAATCAAGACACACTTTCATTCAAACATCTAATAGTTATAACAATTACATGATCTATGTGATCCCTGAGTACAGGGAACGGAGACGTGTCGTCGGGGGAGTTCCCTGACAAATTGGGATCACGCTAAGGAGCCAATGGCCTTCGAGAGAATTAAAAACGAGCCAATGGACATTGGCATGCAAGATTTGCATTCCGCAGCCCGCCTACCAGCGCGGGTATAAAAGGCGTAAGTAAACATTGCGCAATGCTTTTTGCTGAGGAGCCGAACAGTTTCCAGTCCTCCGCGAAGGTACAGCAACATGGCGGAGGGACGACACGTACTCTGTGCTCAGGGAACGAGGGTTACATACGTAACCGAGACGTTCCCTTTCGTCCTGGGAACTCCGACGTGTCTACGGGGGAGTTCCCTGCAAATTGGGATTCCTAATAAAACGCCATGGTACTGGCCCCTTCCAGTGACCAGCTAAGATACCCTGCAGCAGTTTTTTGAACAAGTTTGCGGGAGCTAGCAAGGGAATCACACTGCTGTTCCGCAAGACCCGCTCAGTGGATATTGGATAAAGCGTAGGAGAAAAGGGGGACGCTGCGAAAGCCCCAGCCTGACTAAGGAAAGCCAGGAATACACATATGTACTAGCCCAATGGGATAGTGAAACATATGGCAGTCCCTGAGGTGGTCCCAAAATCCGAGGGAAGTGGGAGCGAACTCAACAGGGACGATGAACGAGTCCGTCAAGGGGAAGACACGGCTGAACTGCACGTGGCATCACGGGTCACAGTAGAGACCACTGGAAGCACCCAGTCTACTATCAACTCCCTACTAGAGGTAGCAGACCTGGCGCCGGGCGGTCCGCCGCGCCCAGCACCGAGGGTGATGGAGGAACTCACTGCGGCTCACCAACGTAGGGTGCCATACGGAGCAAAGAACGCACGTATCCGCTGCGAGGCGGAGTGGCGTAGCAAGCCGACACAACCTATTCCCTCGACCTACTGGCCATAGCCAGAACTCGGGAGGAAACAAGTTCCACACGAAGGCTATAGAACCTAGCGAACGTGTTCGGTGTCGCCCAGCCCGCAGCCCAACAGATGTCTGTCAGCGAGGCGCCTTGAGCCAAAGCCCAGGAAGCTGCAACACCTCCAGTAGAGTGAGCGCGCATCCTGGGAGGACAAGGCTCACCCAGAGACTCATACACTCGGGTGATAGCAACACTAACCAGTAGGCTAACCTCTGCTTGGAGACGGCCTTCCGCTTCTGCTGGCCTCCGTAACAGACAAAGAGCTGATATGAGGTTCTGAAGCTTTGTGTTCTGTCAATATAAACCCGCAGAGCACGGACGGGACAGAGAAAAGCTAGGGCTGGGTCTGCCTCCTACTGGGGCAGATCTTGCAGGTTCACCACCTGGTTCACGAAGGGATTGGTAGGAACCTTGGGCACATATCCGAGCTGGGGTCTCAATACAACGTGAGAAAGGCCCGGCACGATTCGTCGAACGAAAAAGCCTGCAGATCCCCAACTCTCTTGAAAGAGGCCAATGCTAACAGGAGCGCTGTCTTAATGGACAGGATATTAAGCTCTACTCTCAGCAAAGGCTCAAAGGGAGGACTTTGAAGAGCTCTAAGTACCAGAGCTAGGTCCCAAGAGGGTACAGAGTGCAAAACACGAGGTGGATTTAACCTCCTGGCACCCTTAATGAATCTGATGACCAGGTCGTGCTTCCCCCAAGGACTTACCTTCTACTGCATCGTGATGTGCGGTTATACCAGCGACATACACTTGAGAATCGAGGGAGACAGCCTTCGCCCCAACCCATCTTGCAGGAAGGAAAGCACAATTCTGGGAAAGCTCTGAGAAAGGCTGTGAGCCAGGGCATCCATGTTGAGGGCCCTCTCGGTCAGGGAGTAAAACCATTGGCAATTGGTCGTGTCTGGAGAGGCAAACAGGTCTACCTGTGCGACTCCGAAGACACTCCAAATCAGCTGGACCACCTGGGGATGGAGTTGCCATTCTCCTGGCAGGGGAGGCAGCTGTGAGAGCTCGTCTGCCACACGGTTGAGCTCCCCTGGAACGTGAATGGCACAAAGCGACCTCAGATGCTTCTGACTCCATAGGAGGAGGTGGCAGGCGAGTCATGACATACGACGGGAGCGTAGATGGTTGATGTACGCAATGGTCGCAGTGCTGTCCGTACGGACCAGTACGTGCTTGTCTCTGAGAAACCCCTTGAGGCGACACAAGGCTAGGCGTACTGCTTGCAACTCTAGGCAGTTGATGTGCCAATGCAGTTGAGGCCCCGTCCACAGACCTTAGAACCGCATGCCCGTTGTACGTGGCCCCCCACCCGTTGGCAGAGGCATCTGTGAAAACCACAGAAGGTTTGGCGACAGTGCAGAGTCACTTTACTGCGGCTAATGTCCCAGGAGCCTCTGAAATTGTTTCAGTGGAACCACTGTCCTGCTTCGAAAGGACCTGAGGCAGATCAACACTGACTGGACGCGTTCCTCCGTGAGGCGCGCAGTCTGGGCGACCGAGTCCAGTTCCATACCGAGATAAGAGATCCTCTGTACGGGGCAGAGTTTGCTCTTGTCCCAGTTGACCTGCAGCCCCAACAGACTGAGGTGCCGAAGCACCGTGTCCCTGTGATCGCACAACACATCTCGCGAGTGAGCTAAAATGAGCCAGTCGTCGAGATAGTTGAGAATGCGAACGCCCTGTTCTCTCATGGGAACAATGGCCGCCTCCGCGACTTTCGTGAAGACACGAGGCGACAGGGCCAGCCCGAAGGGTAGGACTTTGTACTGATGCGCTCGACCCTCGAAAGCAAACCATAGAAACGGTCTGTGTCGAGGAAGAATCGAGACGTGAAAGTACGCGTCCTTCTGGTCGATCGCTGCAAACCAATCCTGGGGACGGATGCATTCGAAAATGCGCTTCTGGGTGAATATTTTGAACGGGAGTTTGTGCAGGGCCCGATTCAAAACTCGCAGGTCCAGGATTGGCCGTAATCCACCGCCTTGCTTGGGTCCAATGAAGTAGGGGCTGTAAAACCCAGACCTCATCTCGGCAGGAGGGACCGGCTCGATCGCGTCCTTCGCCAGCAGGACATCAATCTCTTTCCTCAAGACAGGGGCGTCCGCCGGGTGAAGTGGATGCCCCTGAACTTGGGAGGCCGGCGTGTAAACTGAATTGCATAGCCGAACCAAATGGTGCGGATGAGTCATCCGGACGGACCCGGAAGCGCTAGCCAGGCTTCCAGATACCGTCCAAACAAACCCACTCGAACCACCGGCGTACCCGCAGAGGGGCAGCGAGGTGGAAGACAGTGCTCTGGTGGCATTGTAGCGACCGAGAGCAGGGTCTTGGTGTGCTTGACACCAACCTGCTTCCACCGGGGGGCAGACGGTAGAGAAGGCCCGTGGGCAATCTGCTGCGGGCTGCCCGGTGGCGAGGGGAGGGGGAGAGACGAGGAACAAGGCCCTGACTCCTCGTGTCCTGTTCTCTGCGCCTCCGGGACCAGCCGCAGACCGGAGTGCACTGCTATCCGCAAACTGGGAAGAGGGGAAGGGGGTGTTGCCGCTCGGGGGCGGCACACGCCGTCATTCTGGCCCTCTTGGACGGGGGAGACTGTGTGCCCACCAGTCTCGGCCGAGGATGACCTGGAGGTGGAAGAAGAAACTGCTCTTTGTTTGAAAATGTGGGTACCCAGAACAGAAACAAAACTGAAAAAATGATTCTCCACCTGGCCCTCCCCCAGGGGAAGGAGGCGTGCAGAGGCACCCTCCCTGCGAGCAGCATCCAGGTTCCTCTCCAGGTCGCCCGTCTCAGGGACGCTTTCCGCCCTTCTTCTTGCGGGAAGGGGCCAGAGGCGTCTGAGCAGGCTTGGCTGCCCACTTACGACCAGACCTCCATCCCCCAGGGGTAGACTGCTGCCCTGAAGGAGGAGCAGCCGCTGAAGGGCGGCCTCAGTGACGAGCAGCCGGAGGCTCTACGGCCACAGAGGACGGACCAGCAGCAGTCCGTCTCCTGTGCAGGGCATGCCGTTTCGCCTCCGACTGCTTCTGGGCGGTGGAGAACTCTTGGGCGAAGCTCTCCACCGCGTCGCCGAAGAGGCCCCCTTGGGATATGGTGAAGTTGAGAAGTTTGTTCTTCTCCGCTTCCCGCATATCCGTAAGGGTAAGCCAAAGGTGGCACTCCTGGACCACCAAGGTGGACCTCGCTCAGCCCAAGGAACGTGCGGTAACTTCCGTCACCCGGAGGGCGAGGTCCATCGCCGCACGCAGCTCCTGCAGCAATCCTGGGTCGAGACCACCCCCCTGCATGTCATGGAGTGCCTTGGCCTCGTGGACCTGCAGCAATGCCATAGCATGCAGGGCGGAAGCGGCATCTTCACACGCCATGTAGGGATCCCTGGTCAGACCAGAGGAAAACCTACAGGCACGGGAAGGGAGTGAAGGGGCACCCCGCCAGGAGGAAGCGGTCTTAGGACACAATTGCATCGCAATAGACCGCTCCACTGGGGGGATTCCCTCGTACCAGTGCGCCGCCCCGCCATCGAGAGTGGTGAGGGAGGAGGAGCGAGGTTGCTTACGTCTGGTCACCAGAGGGGCCAGCCAAGACTTCCTCATCTCCTCATGCACTTCCGGCAACAACACGACCCGCTCCGAGACACCAATCATCTAGCCGCGAAGGTTCGGGACCAGGTGGAGGGTTCCACGTGAGCCTGACATTTGCGGCCGCCTGTTCGAGCATAGCGGCCATTTCCGGGTCGTGCTCAGCAGGAGCACCCGAAGGGGGTAGTCCCAATGAGTCGTCACCAGAAGATGACCGCTCTCCCTCCGATGCCGCGATTGACATCTGTTCCTCAGGAGGCGCCCCGAAGGAGACAACCGGAACTGCACGAAGCGGCCCCGGAAGCTCCCCCGGGACGACCAATGGCAACGAGCTTCTAGAGGAGTGAGAAGCCCATGAGGATCTTTCACCAGACGGAGCGTTCTGGACTGTAATCCTCATCCGCTCACCAACAGGAATCACCGAAGTAGCCGTCTGCCGAACTGAACCGGCAGATGAACTAGACCGGGTATTCTCTGAAGGGACTCCCCCATGTTTCAGGGATCTTAGTCTCGAACGCAGCATCCCCAGAGTCATATTCCCGCAATGAGAACATGACTCATTCACAAACTCACAAATTCATTCTCAGTGTGCTTTAAGCCCAAACACGAGAGACAGCGTTTATGACCATCTTCCTGAGGGAGAATTCGACCGCATCCAGAAACGCACGGGTGAAACTGCATCCTGAAAAGGACGCGAAACGCCCGTGTTGCTCTTTTAGAAAGCAAAAACAAATGCTCTTTTACGTGCCGAGGCACCGAGGGACCACCGCGGCAGTCACCACGGGGAAACTGCAAGCCTGTGTGCTGCACTCACCAACACCAGTACCAGCGGTTAAAACAGCTCTTTTTAACAGAGAGGGAAATGGCCAGCCACGGGAAGCGATGGTCGCTCAAAGCACCGTCACACCAGCAGCAGAGGATCTTTCTCCTTCCAGAGAGGACTTGTAGAAATTTCTCGGAAGACAGCAGCTCAGCTTTATTAGAGAGACACACTGGATGGCTCCGAAGCAAAAAGCATTGCGCAATGTTTACTTCCGCCTTTTATACCCGCGCTGGTAGGCGGGCTGTGGAATGAAAATCTTGCATGCCAATGTCCATTGGCTCGTTTTTAATTCTCTCGAAGGCAATTGGCTCTCTAGCGTGATCCCAATTCGTCAGGAACTCCCCCGACGACACGTCTCCGTTCCCAGGACAAAAGGGAAACGGAAATTACGGATAAAAAGGTAATTAACTCACCTAAAAAATATAAATCCTAGCATTGCCAGTGAGTTATGATGTAGAGTGTCCACGGTGGATGAATTAGTTCGTTTGGGACAACAGTTGGAGAAAGATACACAAAATCAACAGCAATATAAACAGAGTAAATGTTTCTCCAACAAAATGATTGTTAAAACAAAAAGTCAGAATCACCAGACTCAAAGTATATAAAGGAGCAAAAGAGGGCCACCCCAATGTTTTTTTGGAAATGTAAAGTAGCACATTCGCGAGCATCTTGTCGTCAATACCCTTTAAAAAAGAATAAGGATAACTTACGAAGTAGTAATGCATCTATTGTTGCTAATACTACTGGTCATCAGTCCCATCCCACAGTAAATACGTTAATCCAACAGAATAATGTTAAGACAAATGATCAAACTGTTGGTAAAAATAAAAGAGACAGAGTCCCTTTACTAGCTACATGTAACACTAGCCCGCATCAATTGATGGTTTCACTGATGGTTCGCCAATGGAAAGGAAATGCTATTTTAGACACAGGATGCTCTTTCACGCTTCTTTCCAAAAAACTCTGGGCTAATGTGCAGTTGCCTGGAGAAGAGCTACAAGCTTGGGATGAAGGACCGTTATATTTGGCTGATGGTGAACCTAAACAACCTCTGGGATGGACTGAGATGGAAGTCCATGTAAATAACCACAATTGGGTAGTACCCGTTGTAATCATGTCTGAAGAGATGTTTGTTTTTCCAGTAGTATTGGGCCTTGACTTTCTATTCTGCAGTGGATTACAGATTGATGTAACGACTAACACCTACTGGTTCAAACCTGATGAGAAACAAAGATATTCTTTTAATGGTGGCTTCCAGAATTTGAATGACTGGGGACTTGAACGTCCAGTTGCTTTATTTAAAGCCATTCTGCCGACTCTAGCAATACCAAGCTTTGAATTGCTTATCCATTGCCCACTATTCAAGAAACTCTGGACTCTTTAGCTGGTGCTACTATATTCACCTCACTTGATTTGAACAGTGGTTACTGGCAGGTTCAAATTGATCCGGTTAGTCAAGACAAGACTGCCTGTGTATGTTCCTTTGGTCTATATCATTTTAAGACCATGCCATTCGGCCGTAGAAATGCACCAGCCACATTTCAAAGGTTAATGGAGATAGCCTTGGGAGAACTCAGACGAACGGTTTGTTTGGTGTATTTGGATGATATAATTGTGTTCTCCCCTAACAAAGACCAACATTTCCAAGACCTACAATTTGTGTTGGATAAACTGAGAGAGGCAGGACTTACAGTGAACATGAAAAAAAGTAAATTCTTCCAGAATAAATTAAAATTTCTTGGTCATATTGTGTCTTCAGATAAGTTGGAATACAAGTTGACTCCAAGAAGACTTAAGCCATTCGTGATTTCCCAATCCCTACTAATTTGAAAGCTCTCCAACGCTTCCTTGGTATGGCAGGTTGGTACCACCGATTTGTGCCTAATTTGTCACAAATTGCTGAACCTCTGACAGCCCTGAAACGAAAAGGAGTACGATTCAAAGGGTCTGAAGAATGTCAGGATGCATTTGATACCCTTAAACGTTATCTGATGGATTGCCCTATCTTGGGACATCCTGACTTTAACTTACCTTTTGTGGTCTGTACAGATGCTAGTGGCATTGGGCTAGGGCAGTGGTTCTCAAACTTTTTCGGTCATTCCCCACTTTGGACAAGGGGGAATTTTCAAGCCCCACCTGCCCCCCTCGCCCCAACACAAAGCTAATGAAATACGCAACAAGCTTACAATGTTCCAATTTATTGAAGTAACAAGTAGTAGGGCTATCAGTATAGTAACAAGTTGTATCAAAATACAAACTAACTATCTACATCAAATTTTTGAACAGCAAGTTCAAAAATAAAGAAAATTAAAGCTGCAAGCAGCATTTATTGGTGTTCAAGCAGTTAAGGCAGTTAAGCTCAAAAGCATCAAAAAACATTAGGTTTCATGTAGGAAGCATTTAACCACTGAAATCATAGATGGAATCGACCATGTTTTAGCATGATTTACCATGATTTACCCTGTTATAGCATGGTTTACCACAATTGAACACATTCCAGTATGATTTACCATGAATCTAGAATGATTTACCATGAATCTTGCATGCTTCTTCACCATGTTATGAAAAATATGCTCATCAATTTTTGTGAAGTTCTGAGTTTTTATTTATGATTTATAGGCTTTTTACTGTATTTTGCCACGCCCCTTTTCTAAATGACCCTGTTACAGCCACCCAATTGCAAAATTCCAACTTTTTTTCGATAATTATTGATCTAGATAGTCCAGAGAATAGGCCTAGACTGGTTAGGTTCCGATCGGGCGAAAAACCAGGGACTAGTTCGCAAGAGTAGGTTTTGGACAAAATTCGACATAGCGGAAAAATGTTCTTGCCTAAATCGAAATTGGAGATATACATTGGCTAGGAAAAACGGTCGAGGAGTTATGAGCAATTTAGTACTTTTGGTTACTGTAGCGCCACCTATGGGCCAATCGGGGTCATACTCTGATAGGTTCTCCCCAAAAGTGTGGCCTATCATCTGGCCGAGTTTCAAGTCTCTAGGCCTTACGGTTTGGGCTGCACGATGCGTTTTAGGGGATTTTTTTTTTTTTCAAATAGCAATTACAATAGGTTTTCAGCACTTCGTGCTTGAACACCTAATAATAATGAGACCTTTTTGACAGTTTTAGAACCCACTATGGTCCGATTTCCATTACACTTTGCATGCTTCTTCACCATGTTATGACACATATGCTCATCAATTTTTGTGAAGTTCTGAGTTTTTATTTATGATTTATAGGCTTTTGACTGTATTTTGCCACGCCCCTTTTCTAAATGACCCTGTTACAGCCACCCAATTGCAAAATTCCAACTTTTTTTTCTATAATTATTGATCTAGACAGTCCATAGAATAGGCCTAGACTAGTTTGGTTCCGATCGGGCGAAAAACCAGGGACTAGTTCGCAAAAGTAGGTTTTGGACAAAATCCGACATAGCGGAAAATTTTCTTGCCTAAATCGAAATTGGAGATATGCATTTTGTCCGTCTTGAGCCAAGGATCACAATGGTGTAAAAATTGAGGCTAGGGCCAACGTCGATGAGTTATGAGCAATTTAGTACTTTTGGTTGCTATGGGCCAATCGGTGTCATACTCTGATAGGTTCTCCCCAAAAGTGTGGCCTACCATCTGGCCGAGTTTCAAGTCTCTGGCCCTTATGGTTTGGGCTGCACGATGCGTTTTAGGGGAATTTTGTTTTCAAATAGCAATTACAATAGGTTTTCAGCACTTCGTGCTTGAACACCTAATAAAACTGCAGCTGTGTCATAACTTGCATGAAATTCAAAAATAGAGAAAATAAAAGTGCAGTTGTGTCAAAATTTGTATCAAGTTCAAAAATAGAAAAGAAATAAAAGTGCCACTCGTCATAGCATCAGCACCCCCTGGTGGGGGCTGTGGACTAACATAATATTGTACTTAAAGGTGCAATGTGTAATATCATTACACATTTAACGCAGAAATTTACTACGGCCTACCATCCACAAACAAATTTCACGGAAAGAGTAAATTGTACCCTGAAGACTTTGGTAGCTGCCTATGTAGGATCACAATATCATCATTGGGTTCAACATCTTCATGAATTTCATTTCGCCCTGAAATCAGCTGTGCAAGAATCTACGGGAGTTACACCTACAGAGGTAAACCTCAACAGACCCCCCAGAGGTCTATTGGATATGGTTTTACAGCCTCAGAACATTTCTCCAGATTCTACAACATATATCAATGTTGCTCAACTTCAAGAACTAAAGGAGCTTGTTATGAAGAATCTCCACCGAGCTCGTCTCCGACAAAAGTGAAATTATGAAGAAGAGAAGAGAACTGTCATTCAGAACGAATGACAGAGTTTGGATGCATTCACACCATATCTCAGAAGCAGAAAAAAAAAATTCTGCTAAACTTGCCCCAAAATGGCAGGCTCGAATTACCGAATTGTCCATAAGATGGGCCCTTTAAACTATCAGGTAGTACAGGAAAAAAAAGGAGAAAATTTGCGAGATATACATATCTCAAAACTTAAAGCCTGTTATCCTACCGCTCAACAACTGGATGAGATTCAGCATCGCCATTGGTTGGAAATTTTTAAGGAAGAGAATGATGATGAAGAATTCATTGGATTCTCAGATAGTGACCTTAAAAAAAAACAATGATTCAGTTTTAAGAAAGGGAAGGGAGTGTGACGAACCGAAGGTTGTCACCAAAAATGGTTGTGATGTCCACAGGAGGGCGATGTTGTACTAGAGAGTATAAAAGTATAAAAGTAAATAACCAAAATGGAAAGGGGGTAGCTAGAGAGAGGACGCCACACTACCCCTGAACACGCTAATTCCGTCTGAAAATTTCATCAGCGTTTGAACTGAGTCACTGAATCGTTGAACAGTGAGAAAGATCCTGAGCGTTTGAACTGAGTCATTGAATCATTGAACAGTCAGAAAGATCCTGAGTGTTTGAAATGAGTCATTGAATCATTGAACAGTGAGAAAGATCCTGAGCATTTGAACTGAATCATTGAACAGTGAGAAAGATCCTGAGCGTTTGAGCTTTTGAAAGAATCATGAAGAGTTTTGAATTTTGTCAATGAATCACTGAACAGTGAGAAAGAATCCGCTGTTATAAAACTAGGACTGCCTAATACTGTAGTATTACATCAAGTGTGTTATATCAGTCATTGTGTTTACTGGTTAAGGGTCAGTGAAAACTTGGCTGAATGAATCAGGTGTAGGAGAGGTACCTCTAAAAACAGTATAAAGTAGGCTATTTGAACTGACGTCACAAGGAAGTTGTTGAATATATATATATATATATATATATATATATATATATATATATATATATATATATATATATATATATATATATATATATATATATATATTTATTTTTTTATTGTGAATTATTTTCTTATCAAATGGTTGTTTGAATTGTTTTGTTTTTTTCGTGTGTGTGTTAAGGCAGGAGACTGAAATGAATACAAAACATCCATGCAATGCAAATTGGTTTATTGTTATCTGTTATATTATTGCCTCTTGTTCAACGGGGTTCATCTGTTAAAAAGCAAAAAGCTGAATCCTCTGTATGATTGACTTTAAGATTTTAAAAATTTAATTATAATTAGACTTATAAGTTGGCACCCCAGACAAATCTAGTCAATCTGCTACAAAACTATTAAAATCATTAATTAATAATCATTATTATTATTGGTTATGAGTAATAACAATAATAATAATAATAATAATAATAATAATAATAATAATAATACAAGAATGCATTCATTGTGAGCGGTCCCATAAATTATATTTATAATATTAAGTAATTAATATGAAATAAAATACTTAATCAACTGACTGCATTTGTGCAAATCCATAGAGTGCTATACCATGAACACGAAGAACACAGTGAAAATTGATGAACATCTTCAATCCATTATCATGGGTTCAAAGCATTTGTCAGGCAGGCAGGTGGAGAGAATGTTGTAGGTCAGTGGAGCTACTAGCTGGTGGTCCGAAAGCGAATGTCAGGCCTCTAACAACCATTGCAGTGATTAGCAGAGATCTGCGAGTGTCATCTGACAGGCCCTGCTAATGAAGCATGAAGACATCCTGTACGAGATGAAAGAACAGGCCTCTGTTCCAGTTTGCCTTCTATAACCTGACAGCACGACTGAGGATTGACAGCTCAGCAATTGGCCAACATGTCTCTTCACTTCTCTCTCTCTCATGGGCTCTGACCCAATGGAAACATACAGTATCAACGTGCTCTTATATTTCAGTTTTTATCTCAAATCTTAGTACCATTGGTAGACATATCACCGATCAATCCTGACCTGTCTCCTTCACAAGGAGACACAGTATGATGATCAAAAGTACTGAACCTAAACACCCTATGCCAGTCCATGAGCAACATGATCGCCTGTTATGACTAGTAGTGTGTTACAAATTAAATATTGTATTAGGAAATGCATGAATAACATCTGTGAATCTTACGTATTCTAGAAAAAGTATTAGACTGATGATCAAACTAATAAAAGTGTAGAGCAATGTTTTACAACATCTATATAAAAAATCTGTAATCATAATAAAATGTAAACTTACAACACAATGATTTGCCCATAAAGTCAATGGTGAAAACTTCTGAACTTTCAACACAATAATATGTAGCTATACATTTTAATTTCAGTGATAAAAACTGCATGTAGCCAAATAAATGATTTGCACATTTTATTTACACTAGCAATTAAAAGTTTGGGGTCAGTGAGTCTCTTTGAATTTTTATTTTTATTAATTTAGCAATGATGCATGAAATTGATTGAACATGACTGTAAAGACATTTCCCTTTCAAGGGAACTCGAGCTGCGTCGAGGCACTGTGGGAACGCCCCTGCGTAATTGTGTCATGAAGCACGTGTATAATCAGTCCAGTGGTCATAGACCAGGAAACTATAAAGCATACCTGAAAACAGACCACGCTAGCTTCTGTGCCTTCAGCAAGCGCTCTCCGTACACGATCTCTGTCTATTGGTGTTGTCTGTCCTTGCAAGCACAATATTCATACAGGTATAGGATATCCAGGATAATATGCATCTTGATAAATTTCCCTTGGAAAAAATGTCCCACATCATCCCATCCCTTCACCATACCTAGAGATTGGCATGGTGTTATTTCAGTTAGGCTAATAGCTGGTATGGTTTGCATTGAGAGATGATCTTATGGAAAGTGTCCCATGCCAATCTCTAGGTATGGTGAAGGGAATGTTATGATGTGGGATATTTTAATTCAAATGGCCAAATGGAACTTTATCAGGATGCATAGTATCCTGGATCCATGAAATAACTGGCCTTTAAAAAAATCTGCCTGTCTCTATGGGAATTTAACATAGGGGTGTCCTGACTTATGGAACCTGTATTTTAAGGAAAAACATTTATTAATTTACGATAGATTATTCATTCACAAAGAAAATTGGTGTCCTTAAAGGTTGGATTTTTCCTCATTTTTTAAATGAAGGAATTAAGATCAATTTCCAAAAGATGATTTTTATACCTCTTTTTAGTCAACTTTAGCATGGGTGTGTTCACTTATGCTAGGCACTGTATATATATATATATATATATATATATATATATATATATATATATATATATATATATAAACATGATTTTACATTACTCGAGAGTAGATGTTAAAACTTCTTGCTGATTTGTACTCGGCTTTCGCCAAGATAAGCACCAACTAAGACGTAACTTTACAGTAACCTATGCTTCTCCATCCATTTACGCTTCTTTCCAAAGGTGATGTGAACTTCCTTTTGTCTGGTGTTAATAGCTGCAGTGCATTTGCACACACAACGGCTGCAACCACAGTGCGGTCCCCTCATGACGACCGTCTGGATTGAGCAGAGTAGGGGACATCTCTAGGGTCTTCAAGTGGGCACCTTCCGTCCTCAGTGTTTCGTCGATTAGCCCACGACACCTCAAAAGGGCTCGACAGTCACTCTGGCGTCCCATAGTCACCCCCCTCCGTCCCCCACTCAACTCAGCCCAGCTTGCTGACCTTTACATCCCTCCTGCTGCTGAGGCTGCTCCTTTGACCTAACCACAATCTCTCACAACCTCTCCACAACCCGACCATACGCGCCAACCCGTTTGACTAAGGCTGTCGAGCCCCACTGCGGACATTAAAGCGGTCAGTGGCAACGGTTCCGTATGGCATACTACTGCAAAACATAATATCTGTCCAAACACCAATACGCATTCACGCAAAATACACAGGAACGTAATAACTGTAATTACTATGCAAACTATACAAATAAACCAACAAACTCATCAAATTTTCAAGAATTTTTCGAAACCGTAGCATGGCGGCCTGTACACAGCCAGCCAGACTCTTTCCGTCTCAACCACAGCCAGTTGCTGCTCCTCTCTGCTGCTTCAGATACGTTCTTTACTGGGCGACTCAACTCTTGGCCACTGAATCCGACATCTCTGAGGAACCGGATTGTGGAGTGTGCCACAAATCCTCGACAACCCACTTCCACTGGATAAACCCGGACTCTCCATCCTCGCTGTTCTACTTCAGTGGCCAGCTGAGTATACCGCAGTTTCTTCCCCTCATTTGCCTCATCTACAGCATCCTCCCATGGCACTGTTAACTCTATCAGTTGAACAATGCGGGCTGATCCAGACCACAAAACAATATCTGGTCGGAGGTTAGTGGTGGCAATCTCAGGTGGAAAAATAAGCCGTTGATCAAGATCAGCCAGCATTTTCCAGTCCGTAGCAGCTTCCAGTTGTCCTGAGTGAGAATTGGTTTTAACACCTTTTCTTGGTGGTTGCTCGCCTGGGCGGAGGAATATTGTCTTCTGTGTGTAATGTTTTGCTAGAACAGGTGGCAACTTATTGGTCATGTTACGCTTGTCTTCCAATGCTAAAGCCAACATCGGAGTACTTGGTCATGGCGCCAAGTAAACCGACCTTGGCTAAGAGCCACCTTACATCCTATCAAAATGTGCCTTAATGTGGCAGGTGATGAACACAAAGGACAAGAGGGATCCTCTCCTACCCAGAGGTTTAGGTTCTGTGGTGATGGGAGAACATCATAAGTTGACCTGATAAGGAAACTGATCCTACTCTCTTCCATTGACCAAAGGTCTTGCCAGCCCATCTTGCTTTGTTCCACACTCTCCCATCTCATCCTTGGCCTGGGAAATGGCCTTTATACACCTCATCCTCTCCTCCTACTTTCGCACCTCGTTGACTACGTTCTTCCTCCGTTGAGCTGGGGCTGCCTTGTGCCATTTAGGAGGAGCTAAACTGAGCCCAAAACCACCTCTTCCATGCTGTACCTGCCCCATGATATCGATATCTTTGCTGACCACTTTCTACCAGTTTTTAACACAGGTGCTGCCTCCCTTACACATTTGTCGCGTGACTCTACTATGGTCATTTCCAGTCTGACCTTGGCGCACTTAAACTCCTCGGTTAAAGCAGAGACTGGCAGCTGCAATATTCCTTTACTATAAAGTCCCACTCTGCTGAGGCAGCGTGGAACTCCCAACCATTTCCTGATATATGAACTTATTAACGCTTCCAGCTTATCCACTGTTGTCAAAGAAACCTCGTATACAGTCAGTGGCCACAGCAACCTCGGCAGTAGACCAAACTGAAAGCACCAGAATTTTAGTTTCCCTGGTAGAGCGCAGCTGTTTATGCTCTTCAACCCTTCCACTGCTTGTCGTCTAACTTCTCCCACTCGAACTGTGTCCTTTAGATCCCCATTGTACCATCTCCAAAGACTCTTCACTGGCTTCACAGAAACTGTTGGAATTGCCTCACCATTAATGAAGTTCTACCAGAAAGACTCGGGAGATAAATTTAAAAGCTGTATACATTTATTGTCAGGTCAGCTAGCATAAATGTATTAGTTCTTTGGCGTAGGCCCCGTCCTTAGCGAGAAAAGCGAGGTTAGCCGAATCTGCATGTCCCGCCTGAGATGAAGGTGGGGGCGCAGCCGACCCCCTGGAGGTAAGGAAGGGACCATCCTGGTGGTGGTGATGGGGAGGATGGAGGGGAAGGTACCATCTTGGTGGTGGTTGGGGAGGATGGATGTGAATGGCAACGTCAGCATCTGCGAACTCAGACAGGTGTAAGTACCAATATTTTATACTGTGACTGTTAACACCTGATTGGATAAGAATGAGGTAATACATGACGCGCTGATTGAGTCTTCCTGACAGAACTTAAGCTAAAGCTTTCATAATGTTTTATCTACCACCTTGCCTTTAATTATTGAGATGCTCCTTGATTTAGAGGGCTTAAATTGCCTTTGTGCCTATTCAATGTTATCGGTCAACTTACCCAATAACCGATTAGTGCAGGCTAGAGTTGTAGTCATGGTTGTCATGTCATTCATGTATGCTCTGATTGGTGGTAGTCGCATCCCAAAAGCCAAGCGCTCTCCTCCTACTACCCATTTTGATGCCCTAATGATTACTTCCATTGCCATGGTAAAAGCCAGTGGAGAAATTGTGCATCTTGCCATTATTCCAACCTCTAAGCATTAAAATGTAGTGCTGAATTCTGGAGTTGAGAAACGTCTCTGGTTACGTATGTAACCCTAATTCCCTGAAGGGAACGAGACGCTGCGTGACAACGCTTTGGGAACGCCCCTGCGTGAGTGCGTCATGAAGCACGTATGAAATCAGTCCAATGGCGAGACGGAACGCCATAGGCGGGTGACGTCATCGAACAGGAAACTATAAAAGCACCCCAAAACACAAGCGCGTCAGCTTCTGATAAGACTGAAGCAAGTGCTCACGGGCATGCTGGGAGTATGGCATAGACACGCAGCGTCTCGTTCCCTTCAGGGAACTAGGGTTACATACGTAACCAGATACGTTCCCTATCAGGGAACTCGAGCTGCGTGACAACACTTTGGGAACGCTAATACCAACGTCGCCATACGAGCAAGTGTCCGTCGTGTGAAGTCAAAGCGCACATTCGGACGAAAGCACCTGCGCCCCTGGAGTCGAGCTGAAGTCGAGATGATAAAATTTCACGAATGTGTGCGGTGAGGACCAGCCTGCCGCATCACAAACATCCTGGATTGATACTCCTGACAGGATAGCCTTAGAGGCAGCCATACTCCTGGTTGAATGAGTCCGGACAGCCAAAGGAGAAGGCTGACCGGCAGACTCATAGGCAAGTGAGATGGCCTCGACCACCCACTTGCTCAACCTCTGCTTAGATACTGGACAGCCCTTCTTAGGGGGTCCAAAGCAAACGAATAGCTGTTCACTCTTTCTCCACAGGGCAGCTCTGTGGACGTACGCATCTAGGGCCCTAACAGGGCAAAGCAGATTTAGTTTCTCTTGGTCCGACGTCAGAAATGGAGGAGGACAGAAAGACTGCAGTACAATAGGCCTGACCACATTGGTTGGTACCTTGGGAACGTATCCCGGCCTAGGGAGGAGGAAAGCCTTCACCATGCCTGGTGCAAATTCCAAGCACGAGGGAGAGGCAGACAGAGCTTGGATATCTCCTATTCTTTTTAATGAAGATATAGCCAGAAGAAAGGTAGTTTTAAGAGTGAGGAATTTCTCCGAAACTTCTTCAATGGGCTCGAACGGTGCTAGAGAGAGACCTTCTAGAACAACCGCCAGGTCCTAGGTCGGCACCCTCGTGCGAACTGCTGGCCTCAGCCTCAGAATGCCACGAAGGAAACGGGTTACAAGTGGGTGTCTCCCGAGAGAAGCACCACTCAAAGGGACGTGGTAAGCAGATAAGGCCGCCACATACACCTTCAGTGTGGAGCGGGATAACCCTGTGGAGAAATGCTCCTGAAGGAATTCCAGCACTGCACCCACCGGGCAGTTAACTGGGTCCAGCTGGTGTTCTCCACACCAAGAGGTGAACATTTTCCAGCTCAAGGCATATAATTTCCTAGTGGCCGGAGCTCTGGAGTGGAGGATGGTTTCCACGACCTCAGTCGAGAGACCAGATTATATGAGCTGGGCCCCCTCAGAGGCCAAGCCCACAACCTCCATAGATCTGGGCGGGGGTGAAGTATCGACCCGCTCGTCTGAGAGAGAAGGTCCCTCCTCATCGGAATCTCCAGAGGAGAGCCGTCGAGGAGAGAAATTAGGTCCGCAAACCAAACTCGGGCCATACAGTACGGGGCTACCAACAGTAGACTGACCCCGTCCCGGTGAACCCTCTCCAGAACTCCTGGGAGCAGAGCAATGGGGGAAATGCGTACAGGCGTGACCTCAGCCACTCCCGTACCATCGCGTCCAACCCCAGAGGGGCTGGAGGACTTAAGGAAAACCACAGTTGGCAGTGTGACGTTTCCCTGGATGCAAATAGGTCTACCTCGGCACGACCGAAATGTTACCATACATGGTGTCTCCACTCCCCGGGCCTCGGCCCCTGCCTCAACAGGATGTCTGCCCCCTGATTCAAATACCCTGGGATATAAATCGCCCTCAGTGAAAGAAGCTTCCCCTGGGACCATAGAAGGAATCGGCGAGCCAGCTTGTATAACGGGCGCGAACGCAGACCCCCCTGATGGTTTGTATAACAGACCACCGATGTGTTGTCTGACCGGAGAAGAACATGGTGACCTCTCAGGTCTGGGAGGAAGTGTTTCAGACCTTGAAACACCGCCATCATTTCTAGACAATTTATGTCCCAATGAAGATGATGGTCCTGCCACAGACCCTTGGCCGAGCGACCACTCATGATCGCCCCCCAGCCTGTGAGAGAGGCGTCCGTCGTTAGTGTTACACGACGACACAGAGCCCCCAACACAGGACCTAGGGACATGAACCAAGGTTCTTTCCACATAGCCAGAGCACGGAGACACCGTCGCGTGACCCTGATCTTGCGGAGCGGGTTTCCCCTCGGGGAGAACCCCTTGGTCCTGAGCCACCACTGCAGTGGTCTCATGTACAGCAGGCCGAAAGGTATAACGTTGGGCGCTGCTGCCATCAGACCCAGAATCCTCTGATATTCTTTTACAGTGAGTGACTGGCCTAGCTTTGCCTGTTTGACGGCTAAGAGAATCGAAGCTATACGAGCAGGAGACAGACGTGCCTGCATCGTCGTCGAATCCCAAACCACGCCCAGAAAAGTGGTCCTCTGTACTGGAGAAAGCACACTCTTCTTGGCGTTGAGCCTCAACCCCAACTTTTTGATATGGGCGAGAACGACATCTCGATGCCGAATCGCCTGATGCTCCGATTGAGAATCATTTACATTACATTTACATTTGTGACCGGTCACGGAAACTAGGGACGCAAGTAGGTTCTGGGGCATTTTGGGTTATTCATAGATTCTGAAAGTGTAATCTCCAAGCTTTCCAACGATGTGTAACATGTGGAAATCTGATAATATTTGGAGAAGTTGTGGCCATTTTAAAGTAGGCACTTAAAAAAGCTCAAAGATGAGAAAACGACCTCTAAGGATTGTGCAGTTCTCACCTGTCTCTGCTGCTGGGGGTGACAATAGGGCTCATTTACATCTAATTTAGATAAGCCATACCCCCTGTAAAGCTCCCCCCTGTGCTTTACAGCTTTTTTTGCACTTCGAATGAGTGCACTTCTGCCGCACTAGGCGAAAAACAATTGTGTTGCCCCTCTATTTGCAACGTACCAGCAACTACACACAAAGACCAATATGCCATATAGCCTACATATAACGCAAAACCAGCAACAACACACAAAGACCAATATGCCATAAACATATAACGCAAAACCAGCAACAACACACAAAGACCAATATGCCATATACATATAAGGCAAAACCAGCAACAACACACAGAGACCAATAAGCCATAGGCCTACATATAACGCAAATAGTGCGCAACGCTCGCGTGCCCAAAATGTCAACAATATTAAAGTTTATGCAGGAGGCAAATGCTTGCTGGCATTTTTCTTTAAGCAGTCATGACAGGAATTTTCCAAATAATCACATTTCACCTCCTCAAATTACGGTTGCAAATCTCTTTACACCTCTTTCTTATGTGCGTATACACACACAAATGAAATGTCCGCAAGCACATTATATCATCAGCAGGTTCAGCATCTTAAATAACGACTAAAGAGCAAATGAAGCTTAACTTACATTTCAGAAACACGCACGGCAGGTCTTCATCGCAGCAAAGGTCTTAACTGCATCCTCTATTTCAATACTCTGTGCCAGTTCATGTTCTATGGAGATTGTTGCCAGTCCATTAACTCTGTTCCCTGTTCACAAAACATTCCCCATTCAAAGCAATCAGGAAGTCAGTGTGAAACAGCCAGCCGCCGCTGTCAGTGAGCCGAGCCGCCGTATTCAAGCACTGAGGGCGCGCGCCGCACCCATACCTCCGGTTCAGTTTCCTGAGCCCACGAAGTGCGGCGAAAACATTTTCGGTGTAACTACCAGACGGTTCAGCTCGTCTGCGACAATCTTTGCGGTATCCATCTTCATTGAATTTTGATATCAGATAGAGCCGGCCAGAGCACAGCATAATAAGTAGCCATGCGGTTCACTTGGAGGGCGGGGGCAAAAGCGTCGGGTTATTCAGTATGGATATACACACAGACAATGACACGCCACGCCCCTACTGCATGCTAGAATCTCAGAAAACAAGCCGATTTCAACCTCAAAATATAAGCTTTTAAATATACCAATACTGCTATCTCAAACATGGAGAGGCTTCTTCGTGATTTCAATGAACAGATTCTGCAAAAAAATGAAATTCACTAAATTTGAAAAAAAACTCTTCTTTCTCATTTTGCTCGAAAGTTGTGCTGCCGACTTGTGTCCCTGGTTTCTGTGACGGGTCACATTTATTAATTTAGCTGATGCTTTTATCCAAAGGGACTTACAATTGCTATATATGTCAGAGGTTGCACGCCTCTGGAGCAACTAGGGGTTAAGTGTCTTGCTCAGGGACACATTGGTGTCTCACAGTGGATTCGAACCCGGGTCTCTCACACCAAAGGCATGTGTCTTATCCATTGCCATCGCCATATAGTTTAAAATGCGGGTGCCCTGGAGTCGCAGCGGAGCCAGAGCTGCATCCATACATTTCGTGAAAGTTCGGGGAGACAGTGCTAGGCCGAACGGAAGAACCCGATACTGGTACGCTTCGCCCCCGAAAGCGAACCTCAGGAACTTCCTGTGTTGTGGAAGGATGGAAATGTGGAAGTACGCGTCCTTTAGATCTATCGTGACAAACCAGTCCTCGGACCTGATCTGTGACAAGATCTGCTTGAGAGTAAGCATTTTGAATTTGAGCTTCCCTACTGAGCGATTTAACAGGCGCAGATCTAAAATTGGACGCAACCCCCCATCCTTCTTTGGAACGATGAAATATCGGCTGTAATAACCCAACTCTCTGCTGGGAGGAAGAACTCGTTCTATAGCCTCCTTCAGCAGGAGAGTTTTCACCTCCTGTTCCATAACCAGAGCCTGCTCGCCCAGCAGCCCCGGAGACATGAACACGGAGGGGGAGAAATTTCTGGAGCGCCGCTGCCTGCTTTTTCTCTTCCTGAAACCTCTCGATGACCGAATTCACTGAGTCACCGAAGAGGCCAGCAGTTGAAAGCGGGGCATCCAGGAGAAAAAGATTTTTCCTTTTCTTTCATATTGGATAAATTCAACCATAAGTGTCTCTCCGTTGCCACCATGGCTGCCATAGAACGGCCCACTGATTTGGCCGTCTCCTTGGTGGCACGGAGAGATAGATCTGCTGCCTGACGTAATTCTCGAATTACGTCTGCACTAATTTCATCCCCCTCACTCATATATTTTAATAGGTCTGCTTGATATGCTTGTAATATCGACATAGTATGTAAGCACGCTGCCGCTTGACCTGTCGCCGAGTAAGCTTTGCCCACCAAAGCAGAGGTATTTCTTAATGGCTTTGTGGGCAATGCCGGTGTCTTAAATGACGATGCCGTATCTGGAGATAGATGGCTAGCTAGCGTTTGTTCAGCCTTAGGCATCGCCCCATAACCATAATTCTTAGCCCCAGAAATATTTGAATAAACAGATGTTTGCTGGCTAAATATTCTGGATGATACTGGTCTTTTCCATGACCTCGACACCTCCATAAGCTCCTCACTAGCAGGAGACTGAAGTGACGAGTCCCCAGTCTCTGCTGTATCAATACTTCCAACATCCAGATCCACAAAACTGGATAATTGAAGTGATGGTGCCTCAGCCTGGGGGGAAGAAACCACAGCGCGTGCTTCCACACCCGGATCTGAGGCACTGGATCTACCAGGTAAAGGCTGAGATAAGGCAGAGCCCGTCTCAATCCCCGCTGATAGATCCATTTGCGATCCCCACGATTGAAGCCTCCGCTGTGCCTCGGTAGCAGCGGGACCCGAACCGCGGGGAGCGCGCACCGAACCACTCTCCTCGAAGAGGGTTCGGCGGGAGCGGAGCGTTTTCATTGACATACGCTCGCAATGCTCGCAACCAGCTCCCTCGAGAGCTGACTGGGCATGCTGCACTCCCATACAAACAACACACAGATCGTGAGTGTCCCCACCCGTGATAACGTGGGCAGGGATGAACACACTTTCTGAACTGTTGTTCGCTCGCCATATTATATATATATATCGTCTCTTTATAGTTTTTTTAAATGTGAAAAACTCCTGCCTAGCAATTTCTAAGGACAGACAAAAACACTTTGAGACACAGACTGATATATTCACACACAGAGCGCTTGCTGAAGACTCAGAAGCGGACGCGCTTGTGTTTTGGGGTGCTTATATAGTTTCCTGGTCGATGACGTCACCCGCCTATGACGTTCCGTCTCGCCATTGGACTGATTTCATACGTGCTTCATGACGCACTCCCGCAGGGGCGTTCCCAAAGCGTTGTCACGCAGCTCGAGTTACCTGATAGGGAACTAAATTGCAAATCTCCAAAATAGGCTTTCACTAAATTTGTTATCGACATCGGTACCCTGAAAAAAATCAAATGCTGCCCAAAGAAGCTCATATGGCACTGAACCATATGCATTAGCCAAATCCAGGAATGTCACATGGAGCTCCTTCCTCTCCTTTTTAGCTGATTGAATTCGTTGCCAGATAACATTGATGTGTTCTAAGCATCCTGAGAACCCTGGAATGCCTGCTTTTTGAACTGAAGTGTCAATGAAGCCATTCTTTAATAGGTAGGTTGACAATCTCTGAGCAATAATGCTGAAGAAAATCTTACCTTCGACCTTTAATAGTGAAATAGGACGAAACTGACTGATGCTTGTAGCATCTTTTTTTTAGGTATGACGACTCCACCTGCTCGGCACCATGCTGTAGGTACAACCTGCTTTTCCCATGCCACTTTTATCAATTTCCACAGAATTTGTAGAACTGCTGTAGCACTCTTGTACACTCTGTACGGAACTCCATTAGGCCCTGGAGATGATGAAGCCCTTGCCTTTCTCACAGCCTGCTCTATCTCTTTCCACTTAGGTGCACAGACCTCCATTTGGTATTCTGGTGGATTGATAGGTGGGTTGTCTGACGGAATTGACATAGGCTCATACCTTTTTGCATCTCTATGCGTTTCCTCCAAATATCTCTCTAGCTCAACCCTAGATGCTTTTAAAGTGCCATTCTTCTCACTGGTGAATAACTTCTTTACGAATTCGAATGGGTCTTTATATAAATTAGCCCTCGCACGCTCCTTCTTTTTGTAGCGTTTCCGTAGGCGCTCAGTTCTGCATAATGTTGCAAGCTAATCTTTTATGGCCCTTTGTAAGAGATTGAGTCCCTCCTTCTGACTTTGCTCTGCTCTTTTCCATTGCTTCCTCAGCTGCCTCCTTTCTCTAACTAACCCATCAATTTTCTGCTGCCGTCTAGACATTCCAGGAGTAGTTTGTACTTTTTCCTTCCTTTTTTCCACTCCAAACCTCTCACTTCCAAATGCGTAAATGATGTCCCCAAATTTATCCAGCTTCTTTTCAACTGTACCAGTTAATCTTTCCAATGCAAAGCATAGATCTGTGTTTACCGTGTCCCATGCAGTTTTCTCACAAGCTCTTGGCCATCTAACTCTAGGCCTATGCCCGTTCAGGTTCTTTTCTCTCTTTTGCTGGTTAATCTGACCGGGTTCACAAGTATCAATGTGTTCATCACTAACTGTGCAAACCCTCCTCTCCTCTATGACAGGGGTGCTGATATCCTGCGAACTGTGGTTTGATTCCTGTCGCTGGATTTCATTCGACCGACTTGACTGACTTCGTAAGAAGTACTGATCAATGCGAGGCCCTTGTCCCTTCTCTCTCAAGCATTTCATTTTCCCTTGATGAATGTTCAAACCCCTGACCGTTGTCACCTTGCTCCAGCCACAGACACAAGCTTGGAGTTCAATGACTTTGCTAACTGCAGAACCTGAACTAGTCTTTTGTCAATTACTCTCCATACTCATATCCGCTTCCATTCCAAAGTCATTAACCATGTTGTCCAACATTGAGTCATCTTCCGCCCCTGCTCTCACAGACTTTAGGGGTATATATATATATATATATATATATATAATGACTCATTCTAGAATTGAGGGTACATTTCAAGTCTCCCAGATAATTCTTCTTTTATTAAAAAAAAAAAAAAAAACTTTTTGGAATTAGTTTTGAATAACAGAAATTATATTACACTATCACTAAAAATAATGCTTTATGTATGTTTAGGATTTTTTTATGTGAAATATTAACTAAATGACTCCCACTCCACCTATTATTGACTGTCTCTGCCTCCTGATTCATACATTCAACTTGAATTATAATGAAACCATTAAGTCTAAGTTTCAAATATTTTTTGTGTTTACTCAATTAAGTTATATAAACAATTGCATAGAATATATATTTTCTGTATTATTTGTAATTTAATTAATAAAAAAAATAGATTTTGTGTCTGTCCCTACGTTCTGGCCAACTCTGTTTCCTCTGTTATAAAAAAAAAAGAAAAAAAAAAGCATTTGTAGAAAAAGCATGTGACTTGCACCAAGTGATGTCATTTCCTCTGGCGGGAAACTCTGGAAAGCAGTGATTTCAGTCATTGTTCTTCTCTCATTAATTTGTAAAAAATGTTTAGGACACACAAATAGTAGATTAATTGTTTGTCAAATCTATTATTGTGATATTGCAGTGAATCTCGCATTCACTTTTTAAAAAATGATAATATGGCGAAAGCCCATAAAATTCTGTTATTAGACATGCCATCTGGTATCTGGTTTGAGGTTAGCATTTTGAGCTAAAGTACTCTGTTATCGTCAACTCTGTTATCATCAACCCAATTTGCTATAACAGAGTTGACAGATTTTTCTGTTAGTACATTGATGCTCAGTATTAATATTTTAAATCTTACAAGTTTAAGATCAGCACACAATGAAAATGTTGAATTTAAAGTGCATTCTATGAAAATAAAACAATTCTACCCACAATTCTGGAATGAGGCTAAATTAAATATAGATTGGCCAGCCGAGAAACATGATGATTGTAAAAAGAAAAGTTTGCTAGATGAAAGATACCTACCATCTAGATCACAGCCTCCTCGTCGGGGCTTGCCGTTTTTTCCCGACCACCACACCTGCCTCAGGCTGAATAGACCCTCGCAACTTTCTCTCTCCCGATTCAGCATTGTTGGTTTTGAACCTGGGTGTGCTCTTTGATACCAATCTTTCATTTGAAAGTCACGTGTCTAGTATCTGTAAAACTGCATTTTTTATCTTAAAAATCTATCTAAATTATGTCATATGCTCTCAATGAGAAATGCAGAACAATTGGTTCATGCATTCATGACGTCAAGGCTAGATTATTGTAATGCTCTACTGGGTGGTTGTCCTGCTCTTTTAATACATAAACTACAGCTGGTCCAAAATGCAGCCGCTAGAGTTCTTACCAGAACCAGGAAGTATGACCATATTAGCCCGGTTCTGTCAACACTACATTGGCTCCCTATTAAACGTCGTATAAATTTAAAATATTGCTGATTACTTACAAAACACTAAATGGTTTAGCTCCCCAGTACTTGAGCGAGCTCTTAGCGCATTATCAGGGCCGGCGCTAGCCATTTGGGTGCCCTAAGCACAAATGCAAATTATATATGAAAATATACAAACACTGAGATTGTGGGTTTTTTTTCTAATTGCAGTTTCACCAAAAAATGTCGCCCTTGGGCCTTGGCCTATGAACCTCTTGAAAATGACCGCATTATGCGCATAGAACAACAACGAAAAAACGTATCTAAGCGGTCTTCCTTTTCTTCTCAAACAAACTAACTGCATCTTAAACAGCCCAAGTTTCAAAATTTCCCGGGGAAAAAACCCACGGACCCCCGTAAAAATAAAAGATTCAACATGCAGGGCTAAAAAAGCCTGCCCCGGATAATTTGCACTACTAGCGACGCCCCCCTGGACATGCATACAAGACGCAAGGGCGCCCGCGCTACAAAACTAACATTTTTATTTAAAACATTGTCTTACCTGCAAGCGACGCGCGAGTATCATCCCGCTGTCTCTTCTTTTTCCTTTTTTCCGCCCCCGACTCTAGGTGCCTTTTCGAGACCATTCTGAGGTCAGTGTCTGCCAAATTTGACATTGATTGAGGCATAATCGAACAGACCACTGGGAGGTGGGGAAGGGGGGGCACCAGAGGGAGACTGGCACAGGAGATTCACCTTTTTCTCGACTAATTTGGTCTAGGCCTATATTACTTTTGTATTGCTTTTGTATATTAACATGCTTTAGACATGTTTTATTTGTTATTTATACTTATAGCCTATTGTGATGATTTTTCACGACCCAGATTTTTTGGTGCCCCCCCAAGCACTTGGTGCCCTACGCGCAGTGCGTGATGTGCGTGTGTGGAGCGCCGGCCCTGCGCATTATAGTCCTCCACGTCTATTGCGATCTCAAAATTCTGGCCAGTTGATAAAACCTAGAATATCAAAATCAACTGCTGGCGGTAGATCTTTTTCCTATTTAGCACGGAAACTTTGGAACAATATTCCTAACATTGTCCAGGAAGCAGACACAGTCTGTCAGTTCAAATCTAGACTATAAACACATCTCTTTGGCTTAGCATACACACAACACATTAAATACTTCTATAACTCAATGTTAGGCTGAATAGTTTAGATCAGCCGGAACCGGGAACACTTCCCATACATCCTGATGTAATCATAAGAAGGATGGTGTCTACGCTGATATCAGTCTCACTGTTTATCCTGAGGTTTACTGCAGTCCGCCGGACCCAGGCCGTATCTGGATCTGATGAAGGACCTGCGCCTGGACACGACGACAATGCAATCCTGAAGTGTCAACTAGTCTCTCCCTTGTGTAGGCCCCCTGCCCTTTACCTCTGTACTGACAAAACGTTGTTCGGGATAATTCCGATTCACGTGGCTACGCGGAAGCGATAAAAAATTCTCAGAGCCACCAGGCACTGTTTTATGCAAATGAGCGGCCGGATTGCATTAAAGGTTTTCTGTTAGAACGGTATTGTGTTAGCGGCCCCTAAGTCAATAGCTAATGATCGTTGCGACGGAAGTGAATCAATCAAAACTAACTTTAGCTGGACAATAACTTTATTCTAGAGCAGCTGTAAAGCCAAAACAATCTATGTTACTTTAATTTCCTTTTTATCACTGTAAAGCTGCTTTGAAACAGTCCATATTGTTAAAAGCGCTATATAAATGAAGGGGACTTGACTTGACATCGTCAATAAAAGCCCTGACGTTACCCACCAAGACACTAATATCTACTTCAGCGCTAGTGGTTTAAGCGTATTTTTAAGCGTTTCACCGTTTCAGGGCATTGAGGTGGCTGTACATCTCAACGATCCTCCGAGGACGGTCGTAGAACAGTCAATTCGGTTGTTCCCTGGGCATCGAAGTGACTGTTCGACCAAATCCAGAGGCAAGTCTCGAGAGTTTGGTTCTCGGACCTGGTGTCCTTTCTAGAAGGCTCTCCGGTGGAGATTCTGATCAGGAAAGACCTATTTTCCCAAACAGGGGGCACGATTTATCACCCTCACCCTGAGTTGTGGACCCCTTAGGGGCCCCAGCTCATAGAATCAGGTCTCTCAACTGAGGTTGTGGAGACCATACTCCAATCCAGAGCTCCCTCCAAGAGAAGAATGTTTGCACTGAAATGGAAACTGTTCTCTGCTTGGTGCGGAGAACGCCAACTGAATCCTGTTAACTGCCCAGTGGGTACAGTACTCGATTATCTGCAAGAACTTTTCTCTGCGGGATTATCTCCTTCCACCTTATCTGCTTATCCACCTATATCTGCTTACCACACTCCTCTGGGTGGTACATCATTGGGGAAAGATCCTCTTATTTCTCGTTTTCTTCGTGGCACCCTGAGGCTGAGGCCTGCACTGCGTACTAGAGCACCGGCTTGGGATTTGGTCATTGTATTGGAAGGGCTGGCTTTTGTTCCCTTCAAGCCCATTGAAGAGGTTTAAGAAAAGATCCTTACACTAAAAACTTTATTTTTTCTTGCTATTTCTTCTATCAAGAGAATTGGAGATTTGCAAGCCTTGTCGGTTGCTCTTTCATGTCTAGAATTTGCACCTGGTATGATGAAAGTCTTTCTTAACCCTAGGCCGGGTTATATTCCTAAGGTCCCTACTAATGTTGCAGGCCCGATAGTGCGGCAAGCCTTCTGTCCTCCACCTTTTAATACACCATATCAGGAAAAACTTAATTTGCTGTGCCCTCTGCAGGCTTTGGATGCCTTTGTACACAGAGCTGCCCTGTGGCGTAAATTGGATCAACTATTCGTCTGTTTCAGGTCACCAAGAAAAGGTTACCCTGCATCCAAGCAGAGGATGAGCAAGTGGGTAGTCGAGCCTATCTCACTTGCTTATGAGGCGGCTATGAGGCGGCTGGTCAGCCTTCACCTTTGGGTGTCCGGGCCCATTCAACCAGGAGTATTGCTGCCTCAAAGGCTTTATTATCGAGGGTTTCCCTCCATGACATCTGTGATGCGGCAGGCTGGTCCTCACCATATACATTTGTTATATTTTACGACTTGGATCTAGGCTCCACTCCAGGGTCTAGGGTGCTTGCTTCTTAGTGTGCACAATGGTTTCACACAGAACAGGTATTTGATATTATGGTGTCGTGGGTATAGTGTTATCACAGCGTCTCGACACAGTTCGAGTTCCCTTGAAAGGGAACTTCTCAGGTTCCGTATGTAAATGAAAGCTTTAGCTTAAGTTCTGCCAGGAAGACTTAATTACTACGTCACTTATTACCTTCACATCTATCCAATCACGCCCTTATACTCGCTGTATAAAAGATTGGTATGCAATAACTCATGCTCTCGCTCAGTCCCCAACCAACATGTTTTAGGACATGCATATTGTTTACGATCATCAAGTTACAATGATGAATATGTCCTGCCATCTCTCCTTCTGCATGTCGAAGTTCCTGCATTCAGTGCCGCATCTCCCCATGGGCACAGCGGTCTTCGGAGAGTTTGATCAACCATGGCTTCTCAAGAGAAGTCCTGCTCCTTCTAGGCCCAAAACACCCTGGGTATCCCATCAGTTTCCATTTCCACGACATCCAAAGCCTCAAAATTGTCAACTCAGCCAAATAATCCGGCAGGAAGAGAACGGCAAAATCATCCTCAACTTGTCCAGCAATAAGAAACTTGCTGTCTGCACGGGTGGCATTTTTTCCGGCTTTCAGGTCGGGTTTTTTTAAGTTTTATAGGCGTTTCCACCAGCCACTGTTAATATGTCCCCTCTACCATGATTAAACTTCATTCAGGTAAGTATTTAACTTGGCTACTCCGCTGCATCCTACTACAGCGGCAGATTTCAACTGGTAACTATGGTTACGTGGCGTGTTCCTAATATCTGCTGATATGCAGACTGCAACGCAACATACTGCAACGCTTTAAACAGCAGGGCCGGATAGTTAGCCTTAATGTTTGTTACAAGTGTAAGCAAAGATTCGCGTTACTGATATTCCACAGTGCAGTGATAATCTAATATTACCAGTGCCGTCGATCCCACGCTCACATGGGCAGTTTGCAAAATACTAACAACTGCGCAACTGAATAGGAATAAAATAAGCTTAAGTGGAACAGAATATTAAACTGGCTTTAAACGCATGCCATAATCACCGGTCGCACTCCTCATAACGTCTGCTCTCACCACTGTTCGGTAATGTATTAACAAAAAAAAGAATTCTGAAAAGAAAAGAATCTGAGCTAAAAGAGAGCAAGTTGGTCATTGCCTGGTATGCATATGCTGTTGTAGATCTCTCTACAATGGCAGTAAATGACATATTTACACAAGTGTTGTAATTTCACAAACAACTATTTTACACCATATTTAATTAAAAATCATATTATTAAGGTCCTTTTATACTTAAAATTTTAGAAATGTGTGCAATCGCTGTAACACACAACCTTTCCAGGTGACTACTTAATCCACTGATATGTGTGATATAAATATTTAATGTGATGGGCATTTCCACATTAAATGTACAGCGAAATGCACTCTAAGGATGCTCCGGTCAAAGGCCACATACTGTATACTTAAGCAAAAAAAAAAAAAAAATTTGCGTAAAACAGAAGAACTAACAATCATATGATTAGGTTGATAATAACAAACCAATCAATGGAACTAATCACAGTGAATAAGACTCATGACAGTGACATTGTTTTTACTCAACTTTATGATTTAAATGTTCATGTATCTTTCTATTCAAGAGACTTGTGGCCAGTGATCTCTCAGCCATGAATAAAACTATTTCTACAAAGAGCAACTTGGGAGCCATGTCAGGCATATGCTGCACATCTGAGAAATGGATTCTATGCTCAAGACAACAGATCATCAAGTATCATTGAGGTATTGATAATAGCTTGACGGGACGCCGTCACCTTACTTCAGGTAAGTATCGTATTAAGAAGTCAGTTTTAGTTGGTTATATTCGTATTAAGAACTTCCATGACATTTATAAAAAATAAATAAAAAATAGACGAAGGGTGCATGTCCGATCTCAGCTCACTCAAGCTTCGTTCCATCTGCGCTTCACCAAAAGCTTTCCTATAGCCGTTGCAGCGTCTTTTGTGGTTTGACGTGGTCGCTAAATGTTGCTTGTGCTAACGAAGCAATTTTGCCATAATTAAGACAGATCTTCTTGTCAGACGATTATGCCATTCTGGAAAAATGACATTCATGACATTTTGAGTTTTCTAAAATGAAAAACAAAACATGGAGATATCGCGGGTACAACAATAATTTATTGTCATTTACTAACAACATAAATGTATTGAAACAAGTCGTATGTGTTTGTGTGAAAAAAAAACCCTCTGTTGACGTGTCTGGCTCTAGCACACATGTTCTTTAGTACCTTTTTGAAGCCAGGCTAACATAACGACTTACAAACTCGACACACTACTTTTAGTTTCTAGGTTTCAATTCAGCAGTGAAAAATCCGTTACGGTCAGGCGGAAGCCGCAAGCATCCGAAAGCTTTTTCGAACTAGCGTCCGTTGAGAAGCGTACTTCTGATATGGCGGGCTGACTGCTTGCCTTTACGTGATTCGTCAAGATCTTAAGTCAGTCACGTAGTGAGAAATAACAGAGAAATGTTAAATTAGATGATCTGCTAAATCCAACTAGACCGTACTTTGCGAAGGTACGGCTCCCTCCACCTCAAAAGCTCATACTTCTGCTTGGTTCAGTTCATAACGTTTTGCTTTTCTTCCAGATTTCTCTAAATCCCATCTCGATAATGGCCGGTGGTTCCTTCCTCGTCTACAATTATGGAAATCGCAGTTAAATATTCTTGCATTCGTAGATTGCTCACAGGTATTTGAGTAATAGGTGAACGAAAGTTTGCAGTGAAAAGACTTGGGAATTAGGATTGATAACATTACATAAAATCAAAGGCGTAGCTAAATCCTCTAGCACCTCCAGATAAACACCTTCCTATTACCTTGCTCTTTAGCGATTATTAATCATCTCTATCCACTAAGATCTCTTTTCCTTATATACTCTGCTAAAGGCCGTGTTTTATCTGCTTTTACGGCTTCATGTACTGTATCTGGGGACTTCAACTCAGAAATGTAATATTTCGATCCTGCCTGTGATTTTTCCTATTTATCATCCTTCTCACCTATTTTCTTTAATCTTCTTTAGCACTCTAAGAATGACGCTCAAGGCTCCGGCATCATCCTAACACTCCAAAAATCAATAAAAATTTTTGGCCCCGTCCCGGTGGATCCATAATCTACCTACTTTTGGGGGTCGGCTGCGCCCCTGCCTTCATCTTCAGGCAGGACATGCAGATCCGCTACCCTTGGATTATGAACTACGGACAGGGCCTACGCCAAAGAACTTTATAAATAATTGCTTGCTGGGCGGTCATTACATCATGATATCTCCCGAGTCTTTCTGGTAGAACTCTGGTTCCCTGAAGAGGGAACGGGACGGTGCGCCGCCCTGCCATACTCCCTGCATGCCTGTGATCGACTTGCTTCTTCCTATCAGAAGCTAGCGCTGTTTACAGGTGTGCTATAAAATGTCCTGGTCTATGACGTCTCCTGGGAACCAGGGTTCCCTTTCCTAGTCCCTACGAGTTACGTTGTGATGACAAACGGGGTTTCAATTAGAAAGCCTATCAACTTTGAGAATATAAAATGAGCCAATGGCAGGAAAATGCCATGGATCTGCAGAATTTGCATAGCGTAAAGTTTGCGCGCGCAGCACATCTTTCCAATACAACATTGAAAGATGTCTCGCCCGTGCACTTCTGGTTACGGTCGGATGTTTTCCCCATCTGATGGGCACAATAGCTGCTTTGTGTGTTTAGGCGTTGATCACACTAAAGCAGCCTTTGTGGATGGTTAATGTTCTCATTGTTGGAACATGACCATCACAACACTGCGTTCAAAACTCCATGAACTTACTAGAGTGAGGGTCCCCTCAACCACACCCCGATCTACACCCTTCACGAGAGGTGGTACTTCAGCTGGTGGCCAGGGTGACCTGAGGGTGACGGTGTGGAACAAAGCGCCAAAATGATAATTCCTCTTCCCACACCCCCCTTTTGCGTGACGCAACCCGCGAGTGCACCGATGACGCCCGCGGGTCCATCTTCGGAGGATACCATGACGATACCATGTCCGTCGCAGCTTCACAAGGTGGGCTCGAGTCATCAGGAGATGATGATTCGGCTGTGCTGCCGCCTTCGGGTGTGCCAGCATTGTCCGAGTCAGATCCCGAAATGACAGCCATGCTCTCTCGGGCAGCCGCGTGCATCGGGATAGAGTGGAACCCTCCGCCCTGTCCCGAGCGCTCGTGGTTGTTTTTTGGGTGCTGCTGGCGCTATTTCCCATCACCGTCCAGCCCCAAATCCTTTCTTTCCTGAGGTGCATGAGGAGGTCACGAGGTCCTGGAAGACACCATTGTCTGCCCGTGATTGTTCAGCGACCTTCTCCATTTTCCTCCCCTAGATGAGGCCGCGGCCAATGGTTACACTGGGGTTCCCCTGGTGGAACGTTCTGTTGCGATGCACCTGTGTCCTCAGAGCACTTGCTCCCGTGGTGACCCAAAGCACCCCTCCAAAGCCTGTAGGTTTTCGTCGACCCTTGTCGCGAAGTCCTATAGAGCTGCGGGGCAGGCTGCCGTCTCCAGGAGAGACACCTCTGGCTGAAACTGGCCGATATGCAAGACGCTGAGCGAACCTGTTTGCTCGACGCTCCCATATCCCAGGCTGGCCTCTTCGGCGTCGCGGTTGAGGACTTTGCCCAACAGTTCTCAACTGCCCAGAAGCAGACTGAGGCAATTAAACACATTCTGCCTAGATGGCCTGGTGCTGCCTCCACCCAGCCGTTGGCACAGATGTCTCCGCCTGCTCGCCACCGAGGACACCCTCTTGCGGCTCCCGCTCGGCTCCAGCAGCAGCCTTCATCCGGGCCGCGGCATGGAGGTGGTCGCAGGAAGGCGTCCCAGCCTGCTCCAGCCCCGCGCCCCGCTAAACACCAGGCCAAACGGCGATCCTGAGACAGGCTGCTCAGAGATGGCACTCAGTTCTTTTCAGGAGAGAGTAGCAGGTCCTCTCTTTCCCCCAGTGGAGGGCCAGGGGAGAATCTTTTGTTCTCCACTTCCCGCGGTTCACTCCCTGGCAGCACCCTAATGTGGTTAAAGAAAGAACAGACACACCAATCTGGCAGAGCAGGCCCCCGTGGAATGCTGTTTCTTCCCTGGCCTCCTCTGTCAGGACGCGGCTAATTACCTCCCCTGTCCGGGCCGGTCATGCCACCTCGCTGCCTCACCGACGGTACGTCTGTGGTTCACATGACCCCGCTGGCCCAGTCCTTGGGAGCCTGGCTAGAGCTTCCAAACCTGTCCCGCTGGGTTGCGAGAACCATCAGGCTCAGCTACCTAGCCCGTCTGGGCATTCGGGTCAACTGGGAGAACAGCAAACTTTGCCCGTGCAGAGGATCTCTTTTCTCGGTATGGAAATCGACTCGGTCGCCATGTTAGCGTGCAGCTTACAAGCAAGCGCGCACAGTCACTGCTGACTTGACTGAGACAATTAAAGGGAGGCTTCTAGGGGCATATGGCATCCGCAGCCTCAGCAACGCTGCTCGGATCGCATCATATGAGACCGCTTCAGCTTTGGCTTCGCGATCGAGTCCCGAGGTGGGCAAGGCAACAAGGCACGCTCCGAGTATCAGTTACTCCGACCTGTCGTCAGACCTTCACCCCGTGAACGAACCTCAGCTTTCTACGGGCCAGAGTGCCCTTAGAACGAGTTTCCAGGCATGCTGTTGTCTCAACAGATGGCTCCACCACGGGCTGGGGTGCCATGTGCAATGGACATGCTGCCGCGGGCTCCTGGACAGGACCCTCCTTTTTATCTGCTCAGACAATACCGCGACAGTAGTGTACATCAACCGACAAGGTGGTCTACGCTCCTGCCTTATGTCGCAACTCGTCCGCCACCTCCTCCTATATTCCGGGAACCCTGAATTGTGCAGCCGACAAGCTCTCACGGTTTCAGCCTCTTCCTGGAGAATGGCAACTCCATCCCCAGTCGGTTCAGCTGATTTGGGAACAGTTTGGCGACGCACAGATAGATCTGTTTGCCTCTCGCGACTCTTCCAACTGCAGCCTGTTTTATTCCCTGACCAAGGGCATGCTCGGCACGGATGCACTGGCGCACAGCTGGCCGCGGGGCCTCCCCAAGTATGCGTTTCTCACAGTGAGCCTTCTTGCACAGACCCTGTGCAAGATCAGGGAGGACGAGGAGCAGGTCATATTGGTTGCGCCTCATTGGCCCACCCGGACCTGGTTCTCCGAATTTGTACTCCTTGCGACAGCACCTCCCTGGCCAATTCCTCTGAGGAAGGACCTTCTTTCTATCTCTATCTAATCTTACCGACACACCAACTTTTGAACAGTAATATATATTTTTAAGTGGATATTCATATTTTGCATTGTTGTTTGAAATTGTAAGTATTATAGTCAAGTGATGAATGAGAAGTCTGTTTACTCTTACTCCACCGTCACTCTCACTATCATAACCATCCCCCGTGCACACAGTGTTTGCTGGTTTTGGTTCTAGAGATTGCCCACTGCTAAGCCACACCCATTTCCTGTTCTATATAAATACAAATTATTTTGAATTTGAAATAACTAATACAGATAGAGCTGAAGATTATGGCATGGCTGCACACCTTTTGTTAAGACCCACCTTGAGTGCCCTTCACCATAATAGTACTGCCTTTGTACACGGAGAGCAGCTGAGGACTTTTACATGTTGCACTGATGGATTAAATTATATATGTTTTAGATGCAGATTTGAATGATTATTTTATAATGCAGGGAGATGGTGCTGAAATTGTTTTAGCCTTTGTAACAGACATGCGAAAGTAATTCATGCAAAATCTCATTGCACCTTTATTTGGGAGTCAGACAACCAAATTACTTATGAATAGCCAATCTAGAGAGGGGAAACATCTCAAACTGACAGCCTCATGAATAACCCAAATGAAAATGGAGCCAACTATTTGTGACCTTTGCTGTCCTGGAAAACATGGCACTATTTGCAAGCCAAAGGCATTTCATCCTTTCAAAGTATGTAAAATGGATTTCAGTAAGCCAAATAATTTTTTTATATTTTATGAGGTGATGCACAGAGTAACATTCCTGTGTCTTTTGAACAATTGCACGCCATTTGCTTTTGAAATGTTTTGATATTGTCTGTGGAAAGTGTAAAGTCTTGTATCCTTGTTTATTGGTGTTTAGACATAACTAAACTAAATTCTCATGCCTAATGATCAGTGCTCTATTTACTTTCGAATAAGTAATATCATTGGCTGGAGTGTGTTTATCAACTGCAGAGATTAACTTCATTCTTGAATCATCAAATTAATCTTTAGCTTTTCATTATGCAGAGTGTATATGTATATATATATATATATATATATATATATATATATATATATATATATATATATATATATATATATATATCAACTCACTCAATGATCCTCAACTGATTTAGTCAAAGTGCTTTGTGAGTTAACAGCATACTGGTTATGAGTTAATAATGTTCCCCAGAACTTGATTCGGAAGATAGTGCACAAGTCATATGAACTATACTTTCATGGAAGATTTCATGTTTTTTTAATCCTACAGAAACAATTAATTTTTGGAACATCATGAAGGTGAATAATGACTTTTTTTTTTTTTAGGTAACTAAAGTGTCTCTTCGTATCAATATACTCAATGATCATGAACTATCCATTGTATGAACACATTTAAATATTTATTAGAAAAATTGTCTAAACAGTATTTTTTTTATTCAAAATGTTTTTATAGCATATCAGTTTAGATAGAATTGTACAATTAAACTACAACACTTGAAATTGATTGTGGAACCACTAGTCAGAGGTTAAGGCAAATACCCTCTAAATGTCCTCTTACATTCTTGAAATCCCTCTCACATTTGAGTTTTCTTTGTTGGCAAATAGATAAACTTACAACTCTATATGAGCACTGGCAGAAAATCAAAAGCACTTGTTAAGATTCTTGTGAGCAGATACTTGAACAGACTCACGCTAGAGCAGAGGTGGGCGAAAGCAAAATGAGACAGAGAGAGAGACATTCATGTTGATGTATGACAGTCCCAGAGAGCAAATTCGACACCTTGGAGGCACTGAGAGATGTCCAGGTAAAACAGCGTCCTAGGAATTCTGGGATTCATAAAGGATAGATTCACACGGGAGAAACAAATTGGCGTTGAAACCATTTTCACTCAGAATTCAATCACAAATAATTATGATGAAATAGCAAGTAACTCATTGAATTAAACGTGCAATTTTGAAGTAAGATTGAAATATTTTTTTCTTGTAAAACATACTCCAATAATCTTTCTTTTGTTTGGAATTTAGGATTTTTTTTTTTTTTTTAGTGCATAATGGAACTTTCACAAGATTCAATTTGCTAACATTAAATAATGAATTCGGCATCATGAACATCATCTACAAATATACATTTTTTTACATTTCATGTTGTATAAATTTACATTAGGTTATGATTTATGAACAAACATTAATAATGAACAAATAATTACCCTTAATCTAGATTAACCATTTCAAGCATAAAGGTCACTACATTGGACAACTAATTAAAAAGCTTCTTTGTGTGTGTGTGTGTGTGTGTGTGTGTGTGTGTGTGTGTGTGTGTGTGTGTGTGTGTGTGTGTGTGTGTGTGTGTGTGTGTGTGTGTGTGTGTGTGTGTGTGTGTGTGTGTGCTTTGATTGCACAGATGCACATCACCCACTACAGTGGCAAAACAAGATGGCCAACAGCCAGTCAGAAATGCCAAGTTGCTCTGGAATGTCCATCCATTCCTTCTATCCCAGGAGACTCTTGAAGGTTAAAAAATTGTTGTAACATTAAGTAACATCTAAGGAGTCATAACATTGTTAAATTGTCCAAGTATTGATTTTAGATTGGGAGGACATTCTGTTTAATCATCTGTCCACTAAATTGGACATTGTGCATCGCTAGCAAAATCTCAGCTAGAATTATTTAGATTTTTTTAAATTATTGGAGCTGTAAATAAATATATTAGTGTTATTAGATTGTAATTTGCAGTTACGCCAAAAATGTATCTGATTACGTAATGCATGTTTCTAATGCATTACTTTACTTGTTTCAGGTCCAAGGTTGATATATCCGGGGTGGAGGTGGGGATAATCGGCCACTTCTCAAGAAATGCCCCATTCAGCGTGTATCTCTAATCGCCTCTGTCAACCAAAATCAAGCTCCTGGCCTTTGCATGTGGCTTAGTTTCTAACCGGTGGACGCCATTTTTCCACCAACAGGAGAAGGGGTGAAGGCGGGTCACTGGCGCCTTAAAACCAGTTTCTTTGGGCAGATGGAGCTCGTCAGCCTTGGTTGGCTGCCCATCTAGGAGAAGGAAACTCCGATTCCAAATCTCTGCTGCCTTGCGGCTATACCCACTCATGGGAAGTCTAGGGGAGTCAACCCCAAAATCAAATCAGGAGACGGAGTCCCTAAGGCAGTCTGACATTGTATTCATATTCACTCTGGCAACTCCTGCAACGCTTCTGGTGCCTAGCTGCATTGACTCATGTCTTTCCCTTGGATACACCAGCTGCATGGAGAGTGGCAGTCTGCTGCATGGGCAACAGCTGATTCTCCATACCACCATGGCCAGGTTTTGTAGCTCCACTGGAGAGGACTCTCCCGTGACGCCGTAAGGTGACGATACAACACGGGAAGTGGCAGTTACCCGTGATAAAATCATCCGATTGGCATAGGAAATGAGTACCAGGGGCCACTTCTGACGGTGGGAGAGATAATCGTATCTCATTGGACAGCTACAGCCCGCCTCAACCTGGGCAGACCCCAGCCAGTAAGGTGCCGTGCCACCATGGCCTGCCTGCTTCACTGGGTGTGTGGAGCTTAGAGAGCCATCTCAACAAGTGGGTCACATTTTCCGCACCAGGCAAATATACTCAGAAAAGAAAGAAGACTCCAGCTCTTCGATTCGCAAGCTGGGACGTCTGGACCTTCTGCCCTGGTCTCACTGCTGAACTGCAGCAGATTGACGATTCACGCAAGGCTGCCGTCATCAACAGGGAACTCTCTCGACTGAACGTCGACTTTGCCTGCCTACAGTAGATCCGACTGGCTGACAGCGGCAACATCAGGGAAGCAAGTTACACTTTCTTTTGTCAAGGGAAGTCCTCAGACTAACCACGGCAGCACGGTGTCGGCTTCGCTGTCAAGAATACGCTCATCGCCTTCATTGAACCACTATCATAAAAAAATGGCGGCTACTGATGTGAGTGGTTTGGGAGGCTCCACTCACAAGCGTAAATCGGGACATATTGACGCTTATATAGTCCCCAACCAGCTTACCATTGGTATTTTAAAGTTGTGGCACAATGCTTTATATGATATCAACAAATGCTTTCTCAAACAAAAGAGAAACGGCAAACATGAGTACGACAACTACCATATTGCAGTCTTAGTTACCTGTTGTGTCTTGGCGCTTATGTCTGCATTGTTCATATGCGATGAACCAACTAAAGCGGGTGAAAATACCAACCGTGCTGCTAATCAAGATCCATTTGGCATTCGGGGTGAGAAAGCCAAACTATATATTTTTGGTTTTGGCTATGCTACCATCTTCTCCCACACCTCTGCTGCCAATGCAGCACAGGCATCCAAAAGACTGAACCAACGCAACCGCATGAGTAAGCAGAAGCAGGCTCCTCCAAGAGTAATTAAAACTCTAATGTTGTTGCTTCTTCTGTCGGGAGATGTACACCTAAATCCCGGGCCTCTATGTAAAGTTGATGTACCCCAACACATCTTTGAACAGCAGTACCAAGCTAACAATTCATTTCCGGGAGTAAATGTGATAACAAATGTACTCTCTCTGACTAAAAATGTGGGTGAGATGGGTCATCACGTCTCACAAGTGGAAATGGTAGTTGACGTGTTTTTTCCTACTGCCGTGTCCGTGTGGTCATCTGGACATCTGAGTACAAAAAGGATGGAGCAGTTGCTGACGCTGCCGTGCTGGAGCCGCAGCAGTTGTGGGGCCTTGATCGCGGTGGGGAGCGGAGTCTTGGAGTGTGCCATCCAGTTCCAGCAACAGAGTCTCAGAGCACTGGTGTCAGTAGCTCGGATTCGGACAGTGCGGTGAGTCTTGATCTACACGGCGCATGCATTACAACAGATGCGGAATGTAAACAACGACGGCAACTCATAAGGTCCAAAAAACCATAAGCGTGCAGCGCAAAAGCAGAAAGAGCTGAAGATTTTCCAAACTGTAAATCATGTCCAAAAAAAAAACCAAAGGGTATTTTGGGAGGACACATTAATATAAGGAGTATTTTACAAAAAATAGATCAAATTAATAGACTGTTAACTGACTCTAACCTGGATTACTTGTGTGTGACTGAAAATTGGCTGAATCCATCCACTCCTACAGACCTAATTGACATACCTGCCTTCAAGGGATACAGGAGAGATAGGGACCAAGGAAGGGGTGGGGGTGTGCTAGTATACATTAAAGAAACATTTAAAGCTCCAGTAGGTAACTTTTGTAAACAAATATTTGTTAAAACTGTCATTATGTCCTGACAGTAGAATATGAGACAGATAATCTATGAAAAAATCAATCTCCTCGGGCTCCTCCCTGTGGTCCTATTGCCATTTGCAGAAATACACCGCTCCCGGTCAGAAACAACCAATTAGAGCCAGGAGGAATGTCATAGCAGTGTCAATCACGCTTGTGTACGCGCTGATCACCCCTCTCTTGCACAGCGCGAGCATGTACCGTCGTTCGTGACTCTCCTGTTCGAACTCGTTCATCCAAATGAACGAATATTTTTTCGAGTCATTTCGTTCATTCAACGAAGGAAATGACTCAAAAAAAGATTTGGTCATTTTGAACGAGTCTTTTTCAGAGTCATTTCGTTCATTCAATGAACGAAATGACTCAAAAAAAGATTTGTTCATTTTGATGAACGAGTTCGAACAGGATCACGAACGTGCATCACAGAACAGAGCAAGGCTAGCATTTGTGCTTATAAAACTTAAAGTTTTTTATTTATTTTTGAAATGACCGATCGTTTCGCTAGATAAGACCCTTATTCATCGATTGGTATTGTTTAAAGCCCTTTGAAGCTGCACTGAAACTGTCATTTGGTCCTTGAAACGTTTGTGTCCTATTGAAGTCCATTATATGGAGAAAAAGCCTGGAATGTTTTCATCAAAAACCTTAATTTTTTTCGACTGAAGAAAGAAAGACATGGACATCTTGGATGACATGGGGGTGAGTAAATTATCAGCAAAAGTTTTTTTTAAAGTGAACTAATCCTTTAACGTTATCTTACTAGCTATTTATAACTTATAGAAAGAGTGCAACGCTATAAAGTTACATCTATTGCAAAATACATAATGTTGATGTTTCGTCCCTATTAGTGAATGTTCCATAACTGTTTATAATCCGCCGTCATCGGTGGTCCTGCTTACTAGCCTGCGCGTTCACGGCAGGCTCCGCTGTGGGGGAGGAGCTGTGGAGGGAGGGCTGTAGCGCAGCAGAGAGCAAGGGGGTTGGACCTGTTAGTTGTGCTTGTTCAAATTTTCAGGCAAAGTCAACATTTTCTCAAAACTCCCTACTGCAGCTTTAAGTGTGAGAAAGTTAACTTTGTTATGAAACTGGAATGCCTGTGGCTAAATGTAATTTTGCCTCCAACACTGAAATTTAAATTAATTGTCATTTATAATCCACCTTCACATGGAGCAAATTCCGATGATCATTTTAAGAGTCTTTTATTGAATATTGACAATTGTACTGAATGTATAATTATTCGTGATTTCAGTATAAATTGGCAGGAGAAAAACAACAGTAGAACAAAGCTGAAATCTTTGATGGATAAGTTTAAATATAAGCAAATGATAAACAAACCTACTAGAATTACCAGACACAGCGAGACATTGATTGATTTGATTTTTGTAAATAGACCAGAAAGAATAACTAAAACGTATAACCTAATCACAGGGCTTACCGATCATAACTTGACATTAGTTGTCAGAAAGTTAACTAAAAAGCGTTTCATTAATCATAATAAAGCAGAGAATAAAACGAAACAACAGGAATTCCTAAAGCAAAAATAAATTCCTTTGAAAATGAGTTAAACCAAATTAATTGGAATAGTATTACAGCGGAGACTGATTTAAACTTGAGTGCATCTAAATTCGTCACTAAACTAAACGATGTAATAAGTATACAAAAACCTGGAAAAGAAAACCAAGAAAGTATTCTCTTCCGTGGTTTAACAACGACATTTGGTTAATGGCTAAAAATTGTGACCTTGCACTTAAAAAGTCTTTAAAAACTAGGAATAATATTGACCATCGAATTTTCACTGGTCTCAGGAATAAAGTTATAAGTGAGCTGCGCAAAGCAAAAACAAAATATTTTATAAAAATGAAGCAAATGGAAGTAGCTCCAAATTATGGCAACATATAAAACAATTGACAAATTCTAATAGGAAAACCCATCAAATGATAGATTGCCTTAAATTGATGATAATTACGTTAATGACAACCAGTCAATTGCTAATGAGTTCAGCAAATTTTTTGTTGAATCAGTTTACGATCTAGCTAAACCTTTCAAGGGCAAATTACCTTTTGAGAATAAAGTTCCGCTTAGCAGTACAGATTCTTTAAAAATCAGAGAAGTTTCGGATGACAAAGTAAGGAAAATTACTGTTAATATGAAAAATTCTACATCAGGAGACATACATAATCTTAATGTAGCTCTAATTCAAAAACATCTAAGCAGTTTACTCGATCCCATTACTTACCTTGTAAACTTGTCAATACAAACAAACACTTTCCCACAGAGCTGGAAGATTGCTGTAATTACTCCAATTTATAAGTCAGGCGACAAAGACCAAGCCTGCAACTACAGGCCTATTTCCATTCTTCCTGTCGTTTCCAAAGTGCTGGAAAAAATTGTGGCGGAGCAATTAATAGAACATCTTGAAAATAACCAATTGCTGCATCCCCAGCAGTTTGGGTTCAGACAAAAACACAGCACAAAAACCGCCAACTACTTCTTGTTGGAACAGATCAAAGGTTCACTGGATAAAAGGAATGTCGTAGGCGCTGTATTTTTTTATCTGAAGAAGGCATAGTGGACATTGTATCTTATTGCAGAAATTACAGCAATTTCAATTCTCAAATACAGCTCTGTTATGGTTTAAGTCCTACCTGGAGGGTAGAGAACAATGTGTGAAAGTAGGAACTGTTAAATCCAACCTGAGTCCAAATGACTTAGGAGTGCCCCAAGGGTCAGTTCTAGGGCCGTTGTTATTTTCAATGTATATAAATGATCTCCCAGATTGCTGTCAGGGTGTAAACTGCCAGCTTTATGCGGATGACACAGTTATCCATGTGTCAGCAAAAACAACTGCGGTGGCTGGGCAGCAGTTAACACAGGCTTTACATAACATCTCAAAATGGCTTCAGCTGTCTTATTTAACTTTTAATGTTCAGAAAACCGTCTCAATGTGTTTTTCTATCAACCGGAGGTCCCCTGACAGCATCTTTGAAGTTCATTTAGACCATGAACCCATCCATGAGGTTCATGAAACGAAATACTTGGGCATAATCATGGACAAACATCTGAAGTTTCAATGTCAAGCAAACCATGTTTGTAGGAAAGTCAAATCAAATCTAAACTGTTTTCGCATTATTATAGGAGAGTTGCCACATCACGCGGCTTTATTATTTATGCATGCAATGGTTTTTTCACATTTGTCATACTGTATTACAGCATGGTCACAAACATCAGCATCCACTCCTAAACCAGTCACTTCTCTATATAAACAGGCAATTAATATATTTGATAAGAAACCTATGATATGGCATCATTGTGATATCATACAAAAGAACAAGCTTTTTACTTTTGAAAATTTTGTAAATTTTAGTATTTTGAAATTGACTTTTAAATGTTTGAACAACTGTGTGTCACTACTGTTCTCTGGCCTCATAGAGAGGCGTCAGGGCTCTTTTAGAGCTTCCACCAGGGCCTCAGTTAGTGGGGATTGTGTGCTACCAAAGTTTAGAACATCTTTTGGTTAGTCTGGCTTCTCCTTCAGAGGGGCTACACTATGGAATTCTCTCCCAATTGGATTCAAACTGCAGAACAATATTAACATCTTTGCCAGAGACCTCAAACAGTGGCTTAAATCGGGCCAAAGTTGTTCTCATGTGTAAAATGTGCCTTGTCTTGTTTAACAATGTGTTTTTTTATCTGTTGTAAAAGCCCCTGTAGCGACTGACCGAATCCTGTTTTCCTTTCACTACTGAACAAATATGAACACATATATGTTTAATTCACAAAACCTTGAATCATGTGAAATGGTGCCCCAATGTCTGCCAGCAGGTCATTGATTAACTTCATTTATGACGCATTGCGCAATCAAGAAACAGGTCCCCGTTGTTCTCAAAACCCTCACGTCTTACACACAACGGATGGACAGATGCTGACCATAATGATACCCACACATACCCGCACACAAACGTCCTTTGTGTGCAACTTAGGATAGGAATGTCCTTAATGTATATAACACAGAATTGTATCTGACCTTCCTGTATGCATGCATATCTAATTAGTTTTGTCTTATTCTATAGATGTAATTGGAGACTGGTCTGTAACTTCGAATCGTAAGTGTATTTCTAAAGAAAGATTACCTAACAGGATCATCTTCTGTAACTCTCCCTCTTGCTAGGTCATAAAACTTTATGACCCCCAAAAGGAATTCCAAGGGAATCACAGCTCCCACTTGAATTCTGATAAAGAAAGAGGAATAGACTCTGCAATCTTATATTTTCCATAAGTATAACCACTTAAGAAAAGTATAAACATGAATTTGATCTTCCCTAGGTCATGGTAGCCGGTGTTATGGCTTTATAGTCATGTGAGTGAACATTAAATGTGTGTAATTCTGCATATGAATGTAACTTTATGTTTCTTTTACTCTTTCCGGCCATTCTTGGTACCTGTTTGACCGTCTTGTTTTGACTAAACAAGTCATACATAGGATACTACAGTAAAATGTATTGTTCTGTGTGTACAATCTTTCTGGGTAGAAATGACAAAATTTCATACCATCATAAATTATCCTGACAAGACAAAGAAGAACTTTTCCCGCTTGAGATGCTCTAAGATGATTGGTTCACATACGCGAAGCAGGCGAGAACCCCTCCTCTCCATAAAAGACTGACACAGAAGTTTCTCACTGAGCACTAGAGAGCACTTAGGTTTCCAGAGAGAAGACCCATGACTCCCGTTAGGGAGTTTTCCTCCGTTTCTATTTTCTTTTCTTTAAGTCTTTTCTTTATTTTCGTCTTCGGACCTTTCCTACGTTCAGTGAAATGAACAGCCTGCAACTTCAACTTTAAAAGGACTCTTTGAAATCCCCGGGGCTCTTAAAGGAAACACGCAAGCTGCACTCAAAGGAAGAAGATGGGAGTGTGAGCTCTCATCTCCGTTTTTCCTGTCTTTACTAAGTTTCAGTCTCATTTTCGCCTCTCCCTCGCGAGGGAGATGAACTCTGAACTATTTCCTTGGTAACTTCACGTTTGGTGAACCTTTAAAACGTCCCGCGAGTCTGCTCGCCCCGGAAGACACGAGAGAACAAGCCTATAGCGCATACGGCTCTGCGTTCCTCAGCAACACAAAGAGAACCATACGCAAGTATAGGTTATTGATTTGATTTGATTGATGTGATTTCTTGTTGTCTCTCTAAGGGTAACGTTGTCTGTGATTTTTGCCATGCTGCGATCACCCCGGAGATCTCTCTCATCCTGACCGTTAGTTTCACTTTCTAATCCTCTTACTCTCTCTCTCTCTCTCTCTCTCTCTCTCTCTCTCTCTCTCTCTCTCTCTCTCTCTCTCTCTCTCTCTCTCTCTCCCAATCTCTCTCTCTCACTCCCGTTCGTTATTCGTCTGTCTCATTAGTTTTACTGTTTACTGTACATACATGTATCCCGTGTTTAAATATAGAATTCTGTATCCGTAGTTTCATTTTATTAAAACCATTATATTCTTGATTGCTAATTGTCTAAAATGCTCATTTTACAAAGTCAATGAAATGTTGGTCCTTTAGCTACAAAAAGCTTTATTATTTACTACGTTGAGTAGTTTAATTTTATAAACACAGGAAAATTAATGTTCACGGCCAGAAAATTAATATTTCTTGGAGTTTATAAGAAGTGATAACTTTTATTGGGAAGTTGATGAGTTAATCTTACGGCCGTTTGCTGGACAAACAGATTGTTCGATAACTAAATTAATTCCATTTAAGGTTATCTCATATATTCGATCTGTAATAAGACTATTGATATATTAATGACGAACCATAACCCATTATGGTGATCATTCATATATACAATCGATCTATTTTCAGCTTCGATAATTTAACTGTAATATGCAATATATTAATCATTCATGATTATTACTTTCCCTATATATAATTTTAGCTAATTTAATGTAAGACTCATTGTCGCTACAGTTTGGTGGAGAACGCGAGGCATTTCAAACTTTGTTTTATGAGCAAATTCAGTTTCAATCTATGAGTATATTGTGTATTCATTTTTTTTTAATGCGCGCTCCAGTGAAAGTCGCGCAACTGGAACCCACTAAAGAACTGATCGGCAGGAAGCCAATCTCAGTTAAGCAAACTGACTCTGTGAAATATGTTTAACATGTGAACACTGTTAATTGTTAAATTAAACTGCAGTTCATAATATTATACCTGTCCCTGTAAAGACGAAGCAAACTCTTTGCAGCTGGTACATGTTAATATTATTTAAACGCCTGATTAAGACGAGAATCTCTTTATCAGAGCAAGATGTAAAACTGATCGAGAGCAAGTTTCCTCTCTTCAGTGGTAAAAGGCCTTACATAATGTCGTTATTGAATTCGTGGTTAACCCAGTGATATTCAACAAAAACGGTAAACTCCTGGTCAAAATTGGTTTAGCTACCCAATTAAAGATCTGATACATTTAAATGTAAATCTAATACATAAAAATGTTTATGTGAGTAACAACAGACGGAAATTCCTGTTGTTTCACATCTGCGTGTTTTCACACCGAAAAAAATCCAGTTTCACGCTCTTGTGCAGTATAGCCCCGAAAGATCCACAGAGATCTGCTTGTTTATTTGTGATTTACTGCAGGAAATCAGCACACGACACAAGCTGAAAGCTCTTAGTTTGAATCACATTAAAGTCGGTTGTAATTCCGCTTGCTAAACACCAGAGGGCGTCCTTTAAGTGTTTAGAAGTCTCAAATTACGCCCCGCCTTCTGACTTCAGCCGGCATGAGCGCAATTACGCTATCTCGTGGCCGTTTCAGATAATGCTCTCCTTACTGCTGAATTCATTTCCCTGTGAATTATTCCTGTCTAAATTCTCAATAATTATTTGCATTTACAGCTTGGCTCGTGCGAATAGTTTTTTGTGTTAGACAGAATTTTTCTGCTTTTGACTGGTACATTTACTTTGAGTTTGGTTCGAAAAAAAGATTTGAATTAAAACTTAAACTAAATCCCAGTACAGCCAGAGAGAGCCCACTTGGAAGTCCCCCACCTAGTGGCCGGCACCTTCTAAGTCCGCTCACTCAACTCTCCTTGTCTCTCTGTCCAATTCTGTTTGAATTGCCTATTTCTACTTTTCTCTTTCGACTATTTTATAGTTATTGATGAGACGTTACTGTTATCGTTAATTATTATAAAATTGTATCCTGATTTCTCAATCTCCTTTCACGCCTATTTTAATTTGGTTTTAAACCAGTGTAAATTTACGTCGTGTTTGCCTGTCAGCCACTAATATCCATGTGGAGGAAACAGCGCCACCCTGTGGCCTTCCTCACTAAGTCGGTATCACGCTTTTCCTCCTTTCACTCTGTTTTGAATTGTGCATCTATCTCATCTTCCCCTTTTGATTATTTTATAGTTATTAATGATACTTTACGGTGTCATTAGCTATTATAGGATATCATTCTGATTTCCCTTTTAATTCTTGCCTGCTTGTTTTAAATTTTAAATTTAAACAAGTTTTGAATTTTGAATTTGAATCAAGTGTTCTGTTCCAGGCAAAGCACGGAGAAGGAATACACCCCCTTGGGGTGAAAACCCACTACTGCGGCCTGCTTCTTCTACCGTGTTTCAATCCTGTATCTTCATATTTTGATTTTATTATTTTTTCTCTCTTTTGGGTTAGGTTATTTTGACAATTACCAACATTATCATAATTCCCTCTTTTTATTATTATTTAGTAAAACCTTCGACTCTTATTGCTACATAAATAATTACTCAATTTGGTTTAAACAAACAAGCCTTAATTCACTTTAAGCTTCCCTTGTTCATCCTTTTGTGTATCTATTGTAGTACTCCCTTGGTGATATGAAGTCATCTCTGGTGGTGTTCCGGCCAGCAGGGTTGTCCGACCAGCGTTACCAACACTGGCTGTGCGTGAATCTCGGTTTCTTTTATCTCTGTCCGTCGTTGCGGCCCGCAGTGCTGACATCAGCAATTTGGCACTCCAAAGGAAGTCAACCAGTCCAGCCGACACAAAAAGACAATTTCTGGGACCAGTACCTAAACCGGGGCCTAAAAAAGAGGCCACTCCTCCGGGAGGGTTCTGGGGAACAGCCCAATTTTGTAGTGTTGTCTGGCGGTTGACATCTTGGCGTTTGGGAGGGCGCAATGCGACACAGAGTAACGGAGGGCCGAGGACACCGCGGTTGAGTGTTTGGGAAGCGCCAGGGAGGTTGACCATGCCACTGGTTCTCACCGCAGTGGATTCAATTCACCGCAGGTAAACTAAATTTAATAAAACCCATTCCACCTACTATGAGCCACAAAATACTAAATATCTCCCGGATATTTTAAGTGTTTGGACCATCTCTTCTCCAAGCCACACCTTCTTAGGTTGCTATCCCGACAACCCCACTCACCCGTAGGCCCTATCTTAAACCCTATCAGCCGTAGTAGGCTTAGGCCTCCTTATTCTCCCTAACACTTCCAGTGTTAGTATTTATTCCAGTTAATTTCAGACCTATTCATTTTCATTGTTTCCTTTCACTCTGATCTCTTCTATCTTTGTGTTCTGTTGTGATTTGTTTCTTTCATTTCACTTAGAGACAGTAACCTGTGAGAGCCACCAAGGAAGCTAAATAATAGAATAGAGGGACAATTACGCAGCCGGTGTCATCACGTGACCCGCTAGGCTACTGCCTGTCAAATCTATAGTTCGGGTCCTTAGTCGACCCAAGTTAATTGGCTCCGCTAACTGTTTGCATCAGTTAGCCAAAAATAAATAAATAAATAATTCTCATAAACGGCATAGCCCGTATGAGTATAGCTCGTTACCCTTAGAACGAACTTGCATTGGTCTCTTTGTTTGTGTGTGTTGTGTTCCTCTCGCCCACAGTGAGCCAGTATGTTCCTGTCCTACAGTCATGGTCGAGAGCCATGACGACCTCCTTCCTGCCTAAGGACGCCGACGTGGACAAGCTGATGGCCCACGATCCAACCCAGAGCTACAACTACAAAGACTGGTCCAGAATCGTCGGATTTATCGCACACAACCTCGTGGCCCAGGCAAGGCTCAGCGAACGGAGTAACATGGACCTGGAGCAGCAAGCAGCAGCGCTTCTGCTTCAAGCGGAGGAGGCCCGGAAGGACCAGGCCCAAACCCAGAGTCGTCTTGATCAGCTCCTCCTCGAGACCCAGAACCAGCGCGAGAAAGAGGACGACACAGATCCAGAGGTACAGAAAGAAGTAGAAATACTTCAAAATGCCCTGCAAGATCTTCGCCTCAACACAGACCACCGAGAACAGTTGGAAAGAGAAGCCAGAGTGGAACTCGAGGCAAAACTCCAACAAAATGATGCCCTCCTAGAGAGAGCAGAGACTGAACGCAAAGAAAGTGGCGCTAAAGCCAAGGCCTGCGAAAAACACTTGAAAGCGGCCCGAGCTAAAATCCACGAGCTTACTCTGCAGAGAGACGTGCTCCAAGATGAACTTGACTCAGTTCACAAAGAACTGAAACATTCGTACAAATTACAGAGTGGCTGGGACAGAGAAACACACACCACAGAGTTTCTCCCGGTCCGCCACTCCAACCCTTTGAGCCAAGAACCCAGAACTGCAAAGGGGTGTGTCAGACCACGGCCCAAGACATCACCAGCCAGTGTCCAAGAACACCTGTCAGCAGCAAAGGGGGGAGAACCCTTCCAGAAAACCCCTGCCGCTAACCATAGCATGGCCCCCAAAGAACTTGACAAGCTGGCCAGAAACATCCCTACGTTCACTCCGAACCCTGCAGGAGGCCACGACATACATGCCTACCTGAGAGACATTGACTTTCACTTACAGACTGTCGCCAATGTAACTACTTGGGACAGATTTTACCTGCTAAGAATTACGTCTAGCCGTGACGTGCGCAGCTTCCTAGACCGTCAAACAAAGACCGTCAAAACTGACTACCAGCACCTGCGAAAAGCTTTGATCCGAGAATTCTCTGATCCAGAATCAGACCAAGGGCTCATCATCGCCGTGGACCTCAAGCAGACAAGACATGAAACCCCACAGACCTACTACGGCCGATTCCGACAAGCCTACTTCGGAGCACGGAACGAGCCAGGTATGGAAGAGGATTTCAACTTCAGAACTCTGTTTCTCCGAAATCTGCATCCCACAGGGAGTCATCACCTGGCCTGTTCACGGACCATGTCTGCCCAACAGCTACGAGACTTGGCCCACAAAGCTTATGTCAAGCAAAAGACTATTTCTGAAAAGACTGAGAAAAACCAGTCCTAACACCCCTGCGGTTTCGTGTGTACAGCCAATCCGTATATTTTGTGAAACGATGATGTCATCACATCACGTGTCGGCGCATGCTCAAAGTCTTCTTCTCCGTGTATAGTGTATCTCTGTGGCACAATTACAGCGCCCCATACTGGTCTGGCATATATACTACACCGTTTTCAGTCGGTTTCAGTGGTTTCGTGTGGACGCAGATATTCCTTGAGACGACGCCGTGTTTACGGAGTTTTTTTTAGAACGAGGAAAAAAAAAATCGGATAGGGAACGCACCGGCTTCGTGTGGACGTGGCCTAAGAAAATCTCTGGTAGAAATAGATCAGGCTCAGTATAGCGTAATTATAGACTCTTACATTTAGGATTGATTTTAAAGTATTATTACTGGTATATAAATCATTCAATGGGCTAGGACCTCAATATATTGCAGATATGCTCACTGAATATAAACCAAACAGATCACTTAGATCATTAGGATCACATCAGCTAGAAATACCAAGGGCTCACTCTAAGCATGGCGAGTCTGCTTTTAGCTACTATGCCAGCCGTAGCTGGATCCAGCTTCCAGAGGAGATCAGATGTGCTCCTACAGGCACATTCAAATCCAGACTCAAAACAATTCTGTTTAGCTGTGCATTTACTGAATGAGCACTGTGCCTCTGTTCGTCCGACTTTTACTGTATTTTATTTTATTTTATTCTAAACTGTTTTAATTATTTACTGTATTTTATTTTATTATTCTAAATTGTTTTAATTATTCTGATTTATTTTGATTATTTTAATTTCTTCTATGTAAAGCACTTTGAATTACCATTGTGTATGAAATGTGCTATATAAATTAACTTGCCTTGCCTACATTTTAAATGTATATATTTAATGAAAGTATGCTAGATGAATTACTGCATGTCATTAGCAATGGCCAATATTGTGTAAAAAAGATACACAAAACAATTTATTTCAACAATTAATTTTATTCAGGCTTTGCCATAAAGGTAAAATGTGCATTCCATGCAAACAACATCACAGTCTCCTAGAGCTCAACCACTGTGCATAGTGGCATGACTACAGTGACCTTTTCTTTGGTCTTGCTTAAATGCACAGTTGATGTGTTAACCACACATCTCCCAGCAATGCGCTCAACAGGCAGAAATGTGGCTGGGTATAACGTGTCTGTTCCCTGCAAGCTCCAAACTTCTATTGGCTTTCCATAAAAATATCTTTACGGGTGGGGGATGAAGCCAGGAAACTTGCGCAATAACATGTTTGAATGCAGAACCTTTTGACACAACATTAACAACTATAAACTGCTTTATAATGGCTGGTCGTAGTTCTGCTAGAGGGTCAAGGATGGGTTCCTCAAAACTGTTAGTGTTTCCACACCACTTAGCATGTACATATGCTGACCTTTCCGTTCTAGATCCATCGATTGAGTAAGTTACATTCAGATATGTTACCCGTTTGCATGTCATGGCAAAACAGTCAAAGTCGGTGACACAAGGGTACATCTGATGATACATTGTTAACATGGCATGTCTGTCAGGATCATCCAAGATTGTCTGGTGGAATGGAGACAGAGGCACCACTGCACAGTTTTCTAAGAGAAGTCTTTCTGCTGACACCAAAACACTGTGCTTCACATAAAGCATATCAGCTGTGTCATTGCATGACAAAGTCCCAACCATTTGTCTTCCTAAAATACTGGCAAATTCAGCACCATATTCACAAGTCCATGGCATATTAAGCTGTTGGCTCTGCTGAAATTGCCTCATAATCTGGACTTCAATTCTCCTATTGTTGTTATTAAACTTTCCCAGTATTCCATTAAAACGCTCAAATGAAAAACACCAAAAAGAATAAACTGGTCCATAATCCAACATGCACTCTTTCAAATGAGGATGTAAATGCATGTCGGGGGTGCAGTTCAATGTTCACAGAGGCGCCAAGGTCTTTTCTTTAGTCTTGGGACTTCCATCTTTTAACTGACGGCACCCCGTGACAGTGTTTATATCACAGAGCGTGTTTATATCATAGGCATGCAAGCTTGTCTCGCGAGTTCTTCCGTATAACAATGACCTCACATGTGATTGGAGGAGCCCGACGAGCCTTCTAGACCTCGTCCAATCAGGTGCGAGGTCATGATGACGCATACGGCAGTACTTGCAAGACGAGCATATAAACAGACAGATGTTTTTACTCCTTTACTCTGACATTTTCTTACATTTCCTACGTTTTTGCTGCTTTCCTGTTCTACAATGGCTGGACGGCGTCTTCCCTTCAACTCCTCTTCATGGACGCGATCATGCCCTTTCAGACAGTCCGCAGACCGGCGAGAAGAAACTGTGAAATGCTATCACTGTCTCGTCAGCTTTCTCAGCTTGCTGCCGTTGTAAATGAGCAGTTTGCTGTAGTGAATTCCAGATTGCTGTCCATGGAGGATAGGTTGGCTGCTTTGGAGTCGAAAAACTGTGTGAAAGAGACTACCTCCAGGAAGAGAAGACGGGTGCACAATCCTAAGATTGCGGTAAGATGCTAACTAAGCTAAAATACCCTAGAAGCAGCACAAGCTAAAAGTAACTTATCCTTGTAAAAGAACAAGTGTAAGTTGCTTTATAAAAGTATATTTTTTGGTCTTGTCATTTTCAGGAAGCAGTACGCCGTCTTCACAACTCCGAGACAAATTGTAGGCGCTACGAACCGGAGCAAGGGTAGGATTAAAACATATAACGTTACTTTCATTCTCCTGAATAAGGAAATAGATCCGTTAATGCCGTACATTTTGTTTTCTCAGACTAACCTCACCTCATAACGAGGCCGTGACCTCATATTTGCTCGGAGCTATGTCTGTGTCACGAAACTGCTCCGAGACACAAAGGTGGAGAATCCAAATGCAGTTTTATTAAGGGGTAATCCAAAACAGGCAAGGTCAAACACAGGCAGGCAGTCTGTACAAACAAACACACAAAGCAGGCAGGGGTCAGAGGCAAAAGAGTAATCCAAAACAGGCAAGAAATCCAAAAAGACCAAGAGACAAGAAAACGGGGAGAATGCTCAGAATTGCAGTGTGACACTAAAACAAGACTTCGCGGTGAGTCAATGAATGAACCTGGTATAAATAGACAGACTAACAGGATGAGACACAGGTGAATGCAATCAGTGAATGAGGTACAGGTGAATGTGATCAGTGATGGTAAGTCCGGGCAGTGAGTTATGGGAAATGTAGTTTGTGAGTGATAATAGTCTAATCTGGAGTGCCCTCTGGTGGCTCTCAAGGGCACTCCAGCTGGTGACCATTACTTAGCCCCCCCTTTAAGGAGCGGATTCCAGACGCTCCTCAAATTGTCCAGGAGGGAGGTGGAGCGGAGGCGGACCCGGGGGTGGGATGGAGGGCCAGGCCCGCGGAGCGGAAGAGGACTTGAACAGTCTCTGGATCGGCAGGCGTGACTTGAACAGTCTCTGGATCGGCAGACGTGACGTGAACAGTCTCTGGATCGGCAGACGTGACGTGAACAGTCTCTGGATCGGCAGACGTGACTTGAACAGTCTCTGGATCGGCAGACGTGACTTGAAGAGTCTCTGGATCGGCAGACGTGACTTGAACAGTCTCTGGATCGGCAGACGTGACTTGATCAGTCTCTGGATCGGCAGACGTGACTTGAACCGTCTCTGGATCGGCTGACGTGACTTGAACAGTCTCTGGCTCGGCAGAAGTGACGTGAACAGTCTCTGGTTCAGCCATCTTGTCCGTAGACACTGGCTCGGAGGAAGTGACGTGAACAGACTCTGGATCGGCCATCATGTCCGTAGACACTGGCTCGGAGGCGGCCATCTTGTCCGTAGACACTGGCTCGGAGGAAGTGACGTGAACAGTCTCTGGTTCAGCCATCTTGTCCGTAGACACTGTCTCGGAGGAAGGGACGTGAACAGACTCTGGATCGGCCATCTTGTCCGTAGACACTGGCTCGAAGGCGGCCATCTTGTCCATAGACATTAGCTCGGAGGCTGCCATCTTGTCCGTAGACACTGGCTCGGAGGCGGCCATCTTGTCCGTGGACACTGGCTCGGAGGCGGCCATCTTGTCTGTAGACACTGGCTCGGAGGCGGCCATCTTGTCCGTAGACACTGGCTCTGAGGTGGCCATCTTGTCCGTAGACACTGGCTCGGAGGAAGTGACGTGAACAGACTCTGGATCGGCCATCATGTCCGTAGACACTGGCTCGGAGGCGGCCATCTTGTCCGTAGACACTGGCTCGGAGGAAGTGACGTGAACAGTCTCTGGTTCAGCCATCTTGTCCGTAGACACTGTCTCGGAGGAAGGGACGTGAACAGACTCTGGATCGGCCATCTTGTCCGTAGACACTGGCTCGAAGGCGGCCATCTTGTCCATAGACATTAGCTCGGAGGCTGCCATCTTGTCCGTAGACACTGGCTCGGAGGCGGCCATCTTGTCCGTGGACACTGGCTCGGAGGCGGCCATCTTGTCTGTAGACACTGGCTCGGAGGCGGCCATCTTGTCCGTAGACACTGGCTCTGAGGTGGCCATCTTGTCCGTAGACACTGGCTCGGAGGCGGCCATATTGTCCGTAGACACTGGCTCGGAGGCGGCCATCTTGTCCGTAGACACTGGCTCGGAGGCGGCCATCTTGTCCGTAGACACTGGCTCGGAGGCGGCCATCTTGTCCGTAGACACTGGCTCGGAGGCGGCCATCTTGTCCGTAGACACTGGCTGGACGGTCTCTGGCTGGACGGTCTCTGGCTGGACGGTCTCTGGCTGGACGGTCTCTGGCTGGACGGTCTCTGGCTGGACGATCTCTGGCTGGACGGTCTCTGGCTGGACGGTCTCTGGCTGGACGTGGTTGACGTGAAGCTCTGCCTGGACGTGGCTGACGTGAAGCTCTGGCTGGACGTGGCTGACGTGAAGCTCTGGCTGGGCGTGGCTGACGTGAAGCTCTGGCTGGGCGTGGCTGACGTGAAGCTCTGGCTGGGCGTGGCTGACGTGAAGCTCTGGCTGGGCGTGGCTGACGTGAAGCTCTGGCTGGGCGTGGCTGACGTGAAGCTCTGGCTGGGCGTGGCTGACGTGAAGCTCTGGCTGGACGTGGCTGACGTGAAGCTCTGGCTGGACGTGGCTGACGTGAAGCTCTGGCTGGACGTGGCTGATGTGAAGCTCTGGCTGGACGTGAAGCTCTGGGTCTGGCTCGGCAGGACTGAACCCTTGAACGATGGCCCTCTTGGCAGCGCGTGCAGACATAAGCGGGGGATCGACCACGCTGGAAACCGGTCCTGTACGTCCATAGACCGATCCAGTGGCTGGCTTGATGGTTAGCAAGACGTGATGATTCCCAGCCCAGGCAGGCGAGACGTAAACTGACTCTGGCTGGGCAGACTGGACGTGGAGCTGTGAAGACCCTGAACTGGACGCGGCCAGCGGTGAGGGCTCTGGGGGTACTGTGAGCTTGCAGGGTGTTTCATCAGCCAAGCCCACAGTAAATGCCGTACCGCTCAAGGAGAGGGCTAGGTCGACATACCCTTCTAGGGTCCAGCCGGTATAGTCCTCCGGCATCAATTGAGCAACGTCATCATCCAGCCCACTCAAAAACAGGTCCATGAGCTGGGTGTCATTTAACGTTCCCAGATGACAGCAAGAGAAAAAGTCCCTTGCATACCTCTCAATAGGCTGGCCATCTTGGAACACCGAAGAAAGGAACTTCCTCAGGGCCTGGTTGCTGACAACTGCTGGATCCATATGAGGCGAAGTCTTCTGTCACGAAACTGCTCCGAGACACGAAGGTGGAGAATCCAAATGCAGTTTTATTAAGGGGTAATCCAAAACAGGCAAGGTCAAACACAGGCAGGCAGTCTGTACAAACAAACACACAAAGCAGGCAGGGGTCAGAGGCAAAAGAGTAATCCAAAACAGGCAAGAAATCCAAAAAGACCAAGAGACAAGAAAACGGGGAGAATGCTCAGAATTGCAGTGTGACACTAAAACAAGACTTCGCGGTGAGTCAATGAATGAACCTGGTATAAATAGACAGACTAACAGGATGAGACACAGGTGAATGCAATCAGTGAATGAGGTACAGGTGAATGTGATCAGTGATGGTAAGTCCGGGCAGTGAGTTATGGGAAATGTAGTTTGTGAGTGATAATAGTCTAATCTGGAGTGCCCTCTGGTGGCTCTCAAGGGCACTCCAGCTGGTGACCGTTACAGTCTGCAAGTCCAGATTTACATGATGCTGATAATGACGACATTGTGTGTAAGTAACTTTTAATATTTTCTCCTTTATTGTTTAATTTTACTGTGACTTGCATTGTTTTTTTATTCATTTCACTCTCATTTAATCGTTTTCCAGCTGCCTGTAAAACATATTACGAGACCGTGCGCAGGAGCTTCAGGTACAAACAACCAGATCTTGCATCGCAGGCGGAAGCTGTGAAGAGTTCAGCTCGGAGTCGAGCGAGAAGAAAGAGGGTAAGATTTATTTGATTAGATATGTTCTTGGTCATTGTGACTATTTTGCAAGTGCATATATAGATGTGTTGTGTCCATACGCAGTGCATCGCGCAGTACTTATTGTCTTTATTGGTTGTTTTCACAGCTGCTAGAAGCGAGACAGAGTGTGCTGGCTGAGGATGAGGTGGGCCTTTGGAATTGCGCTTCCATAGACCTAATGTCGGATGTGGAAGACGGCATCGTTGGCGGGGTGTCTGGATGGAATGTGCGACCTCCATCTTTTCGCAGCCAGGAGCTCACAGAACTCTGTGCCGCACTACAGTTTAGATCAGAGGCGATGCCAAAATACAGGGCAACGCACCACAGACGTCTGCAAAATGGACCAAATTCGGCAGAATTACCTACAGCTCCGAAGCTGAAAACAGACACTTCATGGTGCTGTAGGATTTTGGGCTTCTCGTGAGCTTCCAATTTGTTGTGTGGGCAGATCTCATATGTTCGTATAGTTTGTGTGTTTGTGCAAATAAAGCTCTTTCTTTGAATAAACAGCATGTCCCTGGCAATTTATTTTCCTCAAATTCATTCATGTCCTTCATGGTAATAATAATAATGTTGTCCATAGTATAACAATATGAATATACAACATGATAGCATATGATATGAATATATTTATTTATATATAAATAATTATAATTAAATATAAATAATTATATATATATATATATATATATATATATATATATATATATATATATATATATATATTTGTATATAAATAATTTATATATATAAATATTATTATAATTTTGGGGTTTAAATTTATAATGAGGCAGGATGACCAATAGTAACAGAGCTGCCAACCAATCACGAGTGATTTTTCTTGTTTAAATGTAGTGGTTCAACCAATACTGAGTGAGGAAATTCAAGCCATTCTCTGGCAAGGCGCGCGCGCTGCTATTCATATGCTAATTGGAGCCATTTGCACCTCCCTCGAGCTCTCCACATACGTCATGGTTCGTTTCCGTCAATATGTGGCACAGACGATCGCGACGTTCACATGCTGTAAATTGTCGTTAACTGACGTAAATTAAGGAGATTTCCGGCCGTTTACGGGGACGAAAATCCCAATTTTCATGCAGTGCTTGTCGAAAAGGGGGTGGGCCGGTAACTCCTCCTGAACATCACGTTGGAAAAGGAAGTGAGCAGGGAACACACAGCATCACATCTTACGGTGATCGCATCTCACCTTTTCAAAAAGACTCCAATTTCAAGCTAAGAGACAAGATCGAACTCTTACACCTCAAACTTGTGAACTGAACGTGCAGTCATACAGCCAAAATGACATCAGGCTTGAACAGTTAGCTCACATTCACCTGACAATTGGTCCTTTGAGTCTAGTCCATCCAGTGTTCATCTCAAAAATGGACACTTACCCGTTCCTAAGCGGCAGAGACCTTCTAGATCGCTTTGAACCGTTACTGGACTTGAAACAGCTCAAAGTCTGGGCTCAAGTACGAGAACTTGACCCCCTCCAGTCACAGCCAGACGGTCAGGTCACAAAGGTCACGGGAACTCCAGCAAAACCAGACTTTCAAGTCACAGAGTTCACGGAAACTCCCACAGCCAGCCATGAAGACACAGACTCAACACCAACTGTAGGTTCGAATCCGCTACCATGCACCTTACAGCTCACTAAAGACTTTGACACCTGCTGCCCAAAGGTCATGACTGACCTGCAGCTACATGACCAAACCCATACCCTCACCAAGCCTGGCGCACTAAACGACTAGCTGTGGTCACTTCAAACCCGCCCACCCACCCTGAAGTTTGAAGTGATTACACACAGCATAAGAACTTTACAAACTAAACTGTCTACCTCAGAGAAGTTTACGCTAGCTCCGCTGTTTACAAAGACAAACATAACGAACATGCGGGCTTCTGACACAATAAAGACTTTGCTTCACCACCTCTCAGACCCCTCCAACCAACCCTTGAATGCCGTCTACACTCACTGACAACCGGTTACTCAGAACACTGCATGACACCAAGCACATGCTGCGTGCACAGAGCTACATTCTATGCGTGCACCGTCTGACACCACAACGCAAAGACGTGTAATGCAACGGCGCAAAGGGGGGATAAGGCCAATGTCCACCCATGACGCATCATGCGCTGCAAACCAAAGCACCAGAGCCACTGACAATACACTGAAGCAAGCGACAAGCCAGCAGCAAGATGTGGCAAAACATGGGCCAAGGCAAGCTAAACCTAGTTGCCACCCATGAAATAAAAAGACTGCCCTGTCTAACCGAAGACAACCCTCGCTGGCTTTTTCCTCCCCTTTCTTTCTCTCTCTCCCTGTTGTCTGCACCAGGTTGCTGCTGTGGTTCGCCATGCCGTGCTGTAAGCCATCCAGAGGACAGCTGCCACCGAGAGAACAACTGAGACTCCTGATCACCGACTGCAGGACCTACACCCATCAAGCGCATGTTCGACTCATCCAGCCCACACAAGGCCTACAGAGCACACTACCCCAGCACCGTAGCCCAATACGGCTGGGCAAGTGCCCGATGGACAGAGGACTCCCTCTCTCACGCCAAGGCCAAGGTCGAACACATGTCCAACCAACTTGGGAAAGTGACTGTTACAGAATCAGGACTCCTAAGCACCAACTAACACTCCAAACGGTTCCTGGGAGCGTTGCTCGGAGCCGTAGCTGCCGCCAGAACTCTGTTCGACACTGGTATGCCAAGTGTCCACACAGCAAACATAGCCACTGTGGAACAGCATGTGGTTGAAATTCAGACTGAACTTTCACAGCTAAAAGAGCAACTCACCACGCAGAGTGCATCTTTGCAAACCATCGGCAAGACATTGAGAGGAACGTGGTCATTCTCAACACTCACAGCATCCTGCTGAATCAGACCGCGAGCTCCATGAAACCGCTGTTTACTGTCTTTCAGAATGACTTTGCCCAAACTCAGCTGGTTACAGCCCTGATAACAGACATGCTTGGGAGGTTAACTCCTCAAATGACAGCCCAGCCACGGGTAGAATCCCACCGTACTTGAAACCCTTAAGCCTTGTGCTAACTATGCTGGTTTCCACCATCACCAGGCCAACTGATCCTCTTACAAATACACCTGGCCTACTCTCTGGGTAGCGCCATCCCACTCTACGTCGATAACGACCAGAGGGAAGTGGATGTGCTCTTGAACCAATCCATCAGCGAGTCAAACCAAGTCTACATACTTAACCCTCTGGGGTCCTATGTGTTTTTGGGGTCCTGGAGGTGTTCTTACATGCTCTAACATTTGTGCTTTTTTCAGTTATTTATAAACATGTTAATGGCAAAGGTGTAAATTCACTCTATATAGCACAAACAGGGCTACCATAATATGTTAGCAAGATGTATGTACATGTTTGTATTTTTGAGAGAATATTGTTTATGCGTGGTTATTGAAAAAACTAAAACTTAAAGTCTCTGAAATAAGACCACAAAACACATACTAAATATGTGTCCACAAGACTTTTGACTAATGAGTGTTGTTGCCTAGAATTTTTGCTTCAAAATGATCTGAAAATCATCCTTCCAAATCATTCACATAAAACAATACATTGATTTAAATTTAGTAAAACACTTTTTGTTTGGAAAGGCAATATGCGAAATGGGCGAGACTCATGTATAATGGTCTGATTCACACCTGTGAAGACAAAAGACCTGCTTAATGAGCCTGCATAATGAGCTTTTCACAGGTGTGTCACTGAGCCACAAGAAAGAATACAAGGACACAAGAAAAGAAATGTGTATATATACTACAAAATTGGTTCACAGTTGGAAACATCTATAAAAAAATAGTATTTTCCACTTGTATTTTTGCTTGCAAATTGTATAATATCCAAGGTGAACATTTCTAGTAATCGTGTAGTTAATTCTCATACTGTATTTTCAGAAAGTTTTGGATATGTATCCTCTCCCCAAATTTGTCACTAATAAAACACAATACAAATAATTTGAAGAGAAGGCTTATATTGACCTTTTAAGATTTTGTTTACATCTACCTTGTAAATATATTATTTGCTATTTTATTAAAAAGGTTACAATTACAGCAACAATTAAAATAACAATATTTCAAGTGTAATATTTCTTTGTAAAAACTAAAGTATACATTTTATCATACATATTTCAAAGTTAAGGATTCATTAGTTTGAATAAAGCCTACATTGGAACAAACACTATAATAGCATCCTAGTTGATGACTTTATTTTTGACAAAACAAACATAGCCTAATATATTTAACATTTGAGCAGAAATTGGTGATCAAAAGCTTATTCAATGTGGCAGTAGTTTAGGCTACAGTAAACAGGTAATAATATATCCAAAAACTAGTCAACAAAATGTTGTCTTTCATATTTCTTCTGTAACATAGGCATATCGTTTGTTGTTTTTATGATAGCCTATATTAGGGCATATAAATATTAATTTGCAGTTTAATACGTTGCTAATACAAAGACATTTTAACGTTATTTCAACATATTTCAGTCGATTTTCACTCATCTCAGTATAGCAATAGGGTTTGGTAAAAACTGTTCAGTTCATTCATTCACACACAGACGCGATTCATATTTAAACAGTCTTTTTGCGGTTTACATACACTATGATATCGCAATTAGAACACTAATAAAAAAACTTTCTTCTCAGATGGATATTTCATATTTCTTTGTAAAAACTAAAGTATACATTTTATCATACATATTTCAAAGTTAAGGATTCATTAGTTTGAATAAAGCCTACATTGGAACAAAGACTATAATAGCATCCTAGTTGATGACTTTATTTTTGAAAAAGCAAACATAGCCTAATATATAACATTTGAGCAGAAATTGGTGAACAAAAGCTTATTCAATGTGGCAGTAGTCTAGTTTACAGTAAACAGTTAATAATCTATCCAAAACTAGTCGACGAAATGTTGTCTTTCGTATTTCGTCTGTAACATAGGCATGTCGTTTTTTGTTTTTATGAGCCTATATTAGGGCATACATATTAATTTGCAGTTTAATACGTTGCTAATACAAAGACATTTTAACGTTATTTCAACATATTTCAGGCGATTTTCACTCATCTCAGTATAGCAATAGGGTTTGGTAAAAACTGTTCAGTTCATTCATTCACACACAGACGCGATTCATATTTAAACAGTCTTTTTGCGGTTTACATACACTATGATATCGCGATTAGAACAATAATAAAAAAAAACTTACTTATCAGATGGATCAGTTGCTCCTCGAAATGAAAAAAACCAGCACATGTTCTGAGGTAAATGTCCCAGGATTATTCCTCACACAGCCTCGCAAGAAGAAATAGGCTACATTAATCTGATGATTACATTTGTTGTGTTATCGCGTTTATGAGGGGCGTTTGAAAAAACACACTTTGCATGTGTTGCTTCAGATAATTTGCGTTTGAATAGCGCACGCTCTCCGTGGGCGTGTCAGATTAGCAGAATAATGAGCTAAGAGAACGATAATGAGATCGGCTGACACCTCTCTCTTTTTTTATAGATTACATAAACAGAGAATTTTTATTTTAGTTTTGAATTAGATATTTTAAAAGTACAAACTTAAATGATAATAAAGATATATTGCTCGTGCTTGTGTGAACAGTATTCGCTGAGCTTTGTTTAAGTTTAGAGACGTGCACCAGAAAAAAAATTAACGGAGACAGAGAGGCAGAAAGCACACCCTGTTTATTTTCTTCATTTTACAAAAGCACACGGTTTTGATGTTAATGTGAGTCTACACAAAAAAAGAAGACCCTCTATAGTTTATAATCATGTATTGATTTTATTTATATGACCAAAAATGACGGAGTATTTTAAGTCTATGTTGCTGCTATGTGGAAAAAAAACAGCAAAACGCGCCGGCGGGTTTCTCGACCCCAGAGAGTTAAAGACATTGCCAATGACAGGTTTTTGAAAAGCAACACCCACATCAAGACACACATTCCAGATGTGGTGGCCTACCACGACAGCGACACACAGCTGCACCTGGCCCCAAACCTGCACATGTGTACCTCACCAAAGACATTCACTATCTCTGCCGTCGAAAACCCTTCCTCAGAGACAACACTGAAGGAACCTACGGGTTGCAACACCTGGTCAGCGGCACACACTGCTCTGCCAAAGCTAAGCCACGAGCCAAAGTCACAGAGACGCAAGCAGAGATTGTAGGTGACAGGTGGCTCGTTAACACACCTGTGCGTACAGCTACTCTCACTTACGACCAGCATGACACAACCAGCCGTGTCAACATGCTCAACCAGAGTACGTGGATTCAAGCCCCGAAAGGTGCCATATTCCACCTGAATGATCTGTTATTGTACCATCTTCCGAGCAAAGAGTACCAGACAGCACTGGAACTTCACCTTAGATCCAGAACTGGAACTCTGGATCGAGGAAAGGGGGTCCCAATTCATTGACATTGCTCCGGTCAACACAGCCATCCAAGAACTGTCTCGACTGCCCGTTCTGAACACTTCATCTGCGGTCCTAGCCTGGACCTCAGCCGACATTGTGCTGTGCATCTCTACAGGTAATCAGCCACACTCTGACACTATGCGTGACATTCATTCTGTACAGAAGACTCAACCAGATGCGACACAGACACAGCCGAGCTCACTAAAGCCATGCCTGAAGGTCTCAAACGGAATCCCGGAAAGGGGGTGCCAAGTCAGAGACCACGTCAAACCTCATCGAGCTGAATCCTCAGCTTTAAGATCCACCTGCCATCCTACCGTCAGGTTCCACCTGCCATCCTACCATCAGGATTCACCTGCCAGTCGGCCATTGTGATGATTGTCGTCCGATGATGTTCACACAGGGACTTCATCCGACGAAAAGGGGGAATATGTAGCGACTGACCCAATCCTGTTTTCCTTTCACTACTGAACAAATATGAACACATATATGTTTAATTCACAAAACCTTGAATCATGTGAAATGGTGCCCCAATGTCTGCCAGCAGGTCATTGATTAACTCCATTTATGATGCATTGCGCAATCAAGAAACAGGTCCCCGTTGTTCTCGAAACCCTCACGTGGTACACACCACGGATGGACAGATGCTGACCATAAGGATACCCACACATACCCGCACACAAACGTCCTTTGTGTGCAACTTAGGATAGGAATGTCCTTAATGTATATAACACAGAATTGTATCTGACCTTCCTGTATGCATGCATATCTAATTAGTTTTGTCTTATTCTATAGATGTAATTGGAGACTGGTCTGTAACTTCGAATCTTAAGTGTATTTCTAAAGAAAGATTACCTAACAGGATCATCTTCTGTAATTCTCCCTCTTGCTAGGTCATAAAACTTTATGATCCCCAAAAGGAATTCCAAGGGAATCACAGCTCCCACTTGAATTCTGATAAAGAAAGAGGAATAGACTCTGCAATCTTATATTTTCTATAATTATAACCACTTAAGAAATGTATAAACATGAATTTGATCTTTCCTAGGTCATGGTAGCCGGTATTATGGCTTTATAGTCATGTGAGTGAACATTAAATGTGTGTAATTCTGCATATGAATGTAACTTTATGTTTCTTCTACTCTTTCCGGCCATTCTTGGTACCTGTTTAACCGTCTTGTTTTGACTAAGCAAGTCATACATAGGATATTACAGTAAAATGTATTGTTCTGTGTGTACAATCTTTCTGGGTAGAAATGACAAAATTTCATACCATCATAAATTATCCTGACAAGACAAAGAAGAACTTTTCCCGCTCGAGATGCTCTAAGATGATTGGTTCACATACGCGAAGCAGGCGTGAACCCCTCCTCTCCATAAAAGACTGACACAGAAGTTTCTCACTGAGCACTAGAGAGCATTTACGTTTCCAGAGAGAAGACCCATGACTCCCGTTAGGGAGTTTTCCTCCGTTTCTATTTTCTTTTCTTTAAGTCTTTTCTTTATTTTCGTCTTCGGACCTTTCCTACGTTCAGTGAAATGAACAGCCTGCAACTTCAACTTTAAAAGGACTCTTTGAAATCCCCGGGGCTCTTAAAGGAAACACGCAAGCTGCACTCAAAGGAAGAAGATGGGAGTGTGAGCTCTCATCTCCGTTTTTCCTGTCTTTACTAAGTTTCAGTCTCATTTTCGCCTCTCCCTCCCAAGGGAGATGAACTCTGAACTATTTCCTTGGCAACTTCACGTTCGGTGAACCTTTAAAACTTCCCGCGAGTCTGCTCGCCCTGGAAGACACGAGAGAACAAGCCTATAGCGCCGAAGGACAAACACGCATACGACTCTGCATTCCTCAGCAACACAAAGAGAACCATACGCAAGTATAGGTTATTGATTTGATTTGATTGATGTGATTTCTTGTTGTCTCTCTAAGGGTTACGTTGTCCGTGATTTTTGCCATGCTGCGATCACCCCGGTGATCTCTCTCATCCTGACCGTTAGTTTCACTTTCTCATCCTCTTACTCTCTCTCTCTCTCTCTCTCTCTCTCTCTCTCTCTCTCTCTCTCTCTCTCTCTCTCTCTCTCTCTCTCTCTCTCTCTCTCTTCTCTCTCCCAATCTCTCTCTCTCACTCCCGTTCGTTATTCGTCTATCTCATTAGTTTTACTGTTTACTGTACATACATGCATCCCGTGTTTAAATGTAGAATTCTGTATCCGTAGTTTCATTTTATTAAAACCATTATATTCTTGATTGCTAATTGCTAAAATGCTCATTTTACAAAGTCAATGAAATGTTGGTCCTTTAGCTACAAAAAGCTTTATTATTTACTACGTTGAGTAGTTTAATTTTATAAACACAGGAAAATTAATGTTCACGGCCAGAAAATTAATATTTCTTGGAGTTTATAAGAAGCGATAACTTTTATTGGGAATTTGATGAGTTAATCTTACGGCCGTTTGCTGGACAAACAGATTGTTCGATAACTAAATTAATTCCATTTAAGGTTATCTCATATAATCGATCTGTAATAAGACTATTGATATATTAATGACGAACCATAACCCATTATGGTGATCATTCATATATACAATCGATCTCTTTTCAGCTTCGATAATTTAACTGTAATATGCAATATATTAATCATTCATGATTAATTATTAAATTCCCTATATATAATTTGAGCTAATTTAATGTAAGACTCATTGTCGCTACACCCCTATGGACAGGTGTTGAAAATTAGCATGTGCTATTACACTTTAAACAATGCTTCTGGTTTGTCCAATGTTATTGCTATGTCCTTATTAAATAAATATATAAATAAATAAATAAATAAATAAATAAAAAAATAATAAAAAAAATAATCATCAGGCACGGAGAGGATCCTTGCACTCCGCTTGTTAACATCCTCTGGCCCAGCTTACATCACCAGCGTGTATGCCCCAAATCTCTGCTCCACCTCAGAGGAGAAAGACCAGTTCTAGACTCGGGAGGCAAAATGAATTAACAAAGCATAAATTTATTAACAGCCCAGCAAGCAAGTTTATAAAGTTCTTTGGTGTAGGCCCCCGTCCGTAGCTCGCAAACCAAGCGTAACAGAATCTGCATTTCCGGTCTAAAGACGAAGACGGGCGAAGCCAACCCCCTGGGAGGTATGGGAAGGGACCATCCTGATGGTGGTGGGGAGGATGGAGGTGAATGTTGACGTCAGTATCTGCGAACTCAGACATTTTTAAGTTCCAATCTTTTATACTACGTGTATTAGAATATGATTGGTTTGATGAGAAGGTAATAAGTGAAGTAACAATTGAGTCTTCCTGGCAGAACTTTCGCTGAAGCTTTCATTTCCATGAGGCACTGGATGACACAATACCTAGAATCCACAGCACTGAAGGACTTTACCTGCTCGGTGACTTCAATGCTAGAGTGGGAGCCGAAAACGAATCCTGGCCTACCTGCCTAGGTTTTCACGGTAGGGTTAAGATCAACGAGAATGGTCAGCGTCTGCTGGAGATGTGCTGCTTACATGGTCTCTGCATGACAAACACCTTATTCAAATGCAAGGAGATCCATCAGGTGTCATGGAGACAACCACGGTCCCACCACTGGCACCAGTTAGACCTCGCCATCTCCAGGAGTGGGGAACTTGCCAGTATCCTCCTCACCAGCAATTACCACAGCGCTGACTGCGGAATGGACCACTCCCTTGTGGCCAGCAAGGTGCAAGTTACTCCGAAGAAGCTGCATCTCTCCAAGAAGAACGGCCATCCACGTACACCTGTTGTGCAAGCAACCCAGAGAAGACACAGCAGTATGTCAGAAACTTACAGGAGGCTCTCACCAAGGAGTCACCTATCGATGACACCATTGACTCCAGGTGGTCCCAACTCCGAGGCGTAGTCTACAACACGGCCATTACAACCTACGGGAAGGAGGAGTGTAAGAACGCTGACTGGTACGAGGCCCACTGGGAGGAAATGGAGCCCGTGACTGAGGTGAAGAGGAAGGCCCTCCTGGATTACAATTTGTCGCCTTGCCCTAGTGTACTGGAAGCCCTCAGGACAGCCAGGAAGAACGCCCAGCAAACCGCTGCCACTGCGCCAATATATATTGGCTAAATCTCTGAAGCAGCATACAGACAGCTGCCATTACCGGGGATGAAAGAGGCATGTACAAAAGCATAAAGAAGGCGATAGGCCCCACAACCACCAAGATCACCCCACTCATGTCCAGGATGGGAGAAGTCATCATAGACCAAGGGAAGCAGCTGCAGTGCTGGATTGAGCACTATCTCAATCAGTATGCAACTCATAACGTTGTCACTGTCACTGCTTGGGATGCCATCCCAGATCTACCAGCCATGGAAGCACTGGACACCCCACCTACCCTGGAAGAGCTCAGTAAAGCCATTGACTGCCTCGCTTGTGGGATGGCCCCTGGAAGTGACGGTATCCCACCAGAAGCCTTGAAAAATGGCAAACCAGCGCTGCTTCAGCCCCTACAAGAAACTCCTCTGCCTATGCTGGGATCAGGGCCACATCCCTCAGGATATGCAAGTATTGGCTGTCGTCACCACAGTTCACGATAACATGCAGAGCACGATTTGCTTTAATAGCACAACATTCCTGACTGGAGTACTGGAGTTTTTACACAGTCTGAAAACATCAATAGCTCAATGTAAATTTCAGTCTGAGGGGTTTTCAGAGAGGAGAGCTAAATGTTTCCATTTTGAACATGACTGGAGAGCTTGATCTACATAGTCAGAGTTGGGTTTCCACCATTGTACCTTCACTGGTTGTAGAGATCTTTGATGGAATCACATCCTCATGTTCTGATATCAAGGACACGTGACATTCAACTTGAATGAAGTTCTTCGTCTGCTGGTCGAACAGGAACAAACTCAATTGCATTTGCAATAATTGAATCTGTATTATATATATTTTTTGTATATATTTTAAAGTTTTCACATGATTTTATATCATTTTATTCACTTTTTTAAAATACATACAGTATTACTGCTATGTGCAATAACTGTATTGTGTTTAAAACAGCATCTCTTCATTTAAAAACATAAACGCATAATGTCCACTCAAGTAGACATCTGAAAATCTCTTTGTAAAAGTGTAGAAAAAAAAGTTCAAATCTTGTACGTCACCTCCACTGCGCCCGAGCGGATATACGTCACCTAAACTTCACCAAAAATGGGAAACTTTATACACAACAACAGTGTTTTGGGGGCCTGAAAACAAACTTTTGAAAACAGGATTCAAAGAACAAGTATTTGAAAACGATACAATTTTCATCTCTGTGTAAACCATTTGTTAAAACGGTGACAAGGCAAGGCAAGGCAAGGCAAGTTTATTTATATAGTACATTTCATACACAATGGTAATTCAAAGTGCTTTACATAGAAGAAATTAAAATAATCAAAAGATATAAGAATAATTAAAACAGTTTAGAATAAAAGATAAAAGATAAAATACAGAAGTAATCAAATGAAATCAGAGTAATTAAAACATAAAATAAAATACAGTGCAAACAGTCTGACGAACAGTGGCACAGTGCTCATTCAGTAAATGCACAGCTAAACACAAGTGTTTTGAGTCTGGATTTGAATGTGACTACTGTAGGAGCACATCTGATCTCTTCTGGAAGCTGGTTCCAGCTGCAGCTGGCATAGTAGCTAAAAGCAGACTCGCCATGCTTAGAGTGAACACTTGGTATTTCTAGCTGATGTGATCCTAATGATCTGAGTGATCTGTTGGGTTTATATTCAGTGAGCATATCTGCAATGTATGAGGTCCTAGGCCATTGAATGATTTATACACCAGTAATAATACTTTAAAATCAATCCTAAATGTAACTGGCAGCCAGTGTAAAGACCTGAGGACTGGTGTGATGTGTTCATATTTTCTGGTTCTGCTCAGAATCCTGGCAGCAGCACAGTATGAGCTGCAACTGTCTTATGGTCTTTTTGGGAAGGCCAGTGAGAAGTCCATTACAATAATCCACCCTACTGGTGATCAAAGCATGCACAAGTTTTTCTAAGTCTTGACTGGAAACAAAGCATCTAATTCTTGCAATATTTTTCAGGTGATAGTATGCTGATTTAGTTATTGCTTTGACATGACTACTGAAACTAAGGTCTGACTCTAGAGACACACCCAGATTCCTGACTTGATTTTTAATTGTTTGACCCCTAGACTGAAGGTATGCGTTCACCTTGAGAACTTCATCTTTGTTTCCAAACGCAATGACTTCAGTTTTGTCTTTGTTTAACTGAAGAAAGTTTTGGCACATCCAATTGTTTACTTCATCAATGCATTGGCAAAGGGAGTCAATGGGGCTGTAGTCGTTAGGCGATAGGGATAAGTAGAGCTGTGTGTCGTCTGCATAGCTATGGTAAGCGATTTGGTTCTTTCTCATTATTTGGCTCATTGGGAGCATGTACAGGTTGAATAGGAGTGGCGCAAGAATTGAGCCTTGAGGGACTCCGCATGTCATGGATGTCCACTCAGACTTATGGTCTCCTATACTCAAATAATAACCTCTGCCTCCTAAGTATGACCTGAACCATTTTAGGACTATCCCAGAAAGCCCGACCCAGTTTTCCAGCCTGTCAAGAAGTATGTTGTGATCGACAGTGTCAAATGCAGCACTGAGGTCGAGTAGTACCAGCACTGATAATTTGCCTGTATCAGTATTTAAGCGAATATCATTTATTATCTTTATGAGCGCTGTCTCTGTGCTGTGGTGCGGTCGGAAACCAGATTGAAAATTGTCAAAAGTATCCATTCGAGCTTAAGAATTTGTTCAGCTGATTGAAGACAACTTTTTCAATGATCTTGCCTATGAAATGAAGATTTGAGATCGGTCTATAGTTGTTTAATATGGTTTTATCCAGATTGCTCTTTTTCAGGAGGGGCTTGACAACTGCAGTTTTCAGGGAGTTCGGAAAACTCCCAGAGAGAAGTGAGGCATTTACCACTTCTAGGAGATCTGCTTCTAAGCTGTGTAACACATTTTTGAAAAAAGATGTGGGAAGTGCGTCAAGGGCGCAGGTTGATGTTTTCAGGTGCTGTACGGTTTCTTCCAAAATTTTGCCATCAATTTCTTCGAAATCAGACATAGTGACTACTTTCTCAGGCTGTTGTCTGATCTGCCTGACCCCAGCGCAACTCAAGGATGAGCTGATCACCTTTCTGATATTATTGATATTCTCAGAGAAGAAAGAAGCAAACTCACTGCACTTTCTTAGTGAGAGCATTTCACTGGGAATCTGGCTTGGGGGGTTTGTCAGTCTCTCTACAGTAGCAAAAAGAGTGTGCGTGTTGTTTATATTGCTGTTTATAATATTCGAGAAGAAAGTCTGTCTAGCTTTGTCTAGTTCCTTATTGAAAGCATGGATGCTGTCTTTGTAGATGTTATATTGGACTATAAGTTTTGTCTTCCGCCACATGCGCTCTGGTTTTCTGCATTGTCTTTTCATATTTTGCACTGCTGTTGAGTTTCTCCAAGGTGCTTTTTGTCTGTCACTGACTTTCACAGGAGCAATTTCATCAATTACACTCTTAACTTTTGAGTTAAAAGAATCAAGGAGAAAATCAACAGAGTCAGCAGATATGCTTGGTGTTAAAGATATAGCCTTTGTGGGAGAGTGGGTTAGACCCCGCCCTGTTATTTGTGGCTGTCACATGAGTGATAGATGTGGCAGCCTATCGGCCGCTGTCCCTGGCCTATTTAAAGACTGTTTATGCCACCTGGTGATGCATCATTGATAGCTCCGCCCCTTGTTGCAGGCGCGCCGCCATTCAATGCTGGCCGTGTTTGGTTGGCAGCGCCGCGGTGATGTGCAGGCTGTTTCGTTCCCCCAGTTGGTTTGCTTTTATGTGTACGCTGCTGTGAGCAACCGCACGCTTATACAATTCCGTGATGATCAACTGCAGGATATTGATTCTTTTGTAGATGCTCCGTCTTAATGCGGACGTTGGGCTGATCGTTTTCTGCATAAAATCCATTTAGACTGCGCTGCTGTCTTGCTGCTGTGTTACTGTTTTTGTTGTATGTCTTCATCGCTACAACCATCGATCTGTTCACCGCTGCAGGTGCCGAAGTTGTGTACGTGGGCTCGCCCTTCAGTCATCTTATTATTGGCTGCCTGTGTGTTGTTGTATGTTTCTTTACTTTGTTCTTGGTTAGTTTGGATGTTGATTATTGTGCAATGTGTTAAGTTGCAACTTTGTTGCCCTGTGATTTGTGAACTTGTTTTGTCTACAAGTTAGTGTTCCCTTGTGGTGAGTGTTTGGTATCACCAAACACTCTGAATTTTGTTATTAGTTGTGTCTAGTATCATTTGTTTAGTGTATTCATTAATCTTGTTTTTGTTTATTTTAGGCTGATGGACCCCGGGTTGGGAGGCTAGCTTTTCTTGCCTTCTGGTGGTGGTACTTTAAGCACTGTGAATGTTAAAATCTCCAGCAATGGCAAAGCAGTAAAATTCTGAGGAAATTGTTGATAACAGTTCTGTTAAGTTCTCAGCAAAAGCTGGAGAGTATTTTGGAGGCCTGTAAACAATGATAAGGAAAATTCGTGGAGCACCTTTTAACACAATACCCAGATATTCGAAAGACGGGTAATTCCCAAATGATACTTGCTTACATTGATAGACATCTTTATAAAGAGCAGCTAAACCTCCGCCTCTTCTGACAGCTCTGCAGACACTCATAAAAGTAAAGTTAGGAGGGGCTGTTTCATTGAGGACTATTGCACTGCAGCTGTCTTCTAGGTAAGTTTCATTTAGCAACATAAAATCCAGGTTGTATGTGGTTATTAAATCTTTGACTAGAAGTGATTTATTTTTAAGTGAGCGGATGTTTAAAAGTGCTAACTTAACAGTCTCACTTTTTGTCCCCACAGAAATCTCAGTATGTTGTGTAATAGGCACCAGATTAGGTGGGTTTGCTGTACGGCTTTTGAAGGCCTTAGACTTTCTATCATGTAATCGAACAGCAATAGAGAAAGATACAGGCACACTGGGTTCCAGCTTGTTCTGTAAACATTTGAGAAAGTTATTGTTATCATAGCGGGGACCGGACACATATCACTGAACGCTGGTATCAGTTGTTTGTGGTTCACCTCGAGCTGGAGGTGACAACAGGTGCGAGAATACAGAAATTACAGCAACAAAAAATGAACTAGAACTAGGCAAAATAGTGACACAGAAAATTAAACTAAACAGGACATGATCGTGACAGGGATTCCCTCCCGAGGATTTTTATTTTTTATTTATTTATTTGCTTTAACTGCCTTAAAGCTACATGTATTTGTTTAACTGCTTTTTGGCTACTTTTAGCCACAAAATGTAAAAAAAAAAAAAACATATACAGCAATATCATTTCACTCATTGCTGTAGCCAATATCCAAGTCATGCAGTCTTTCTTAATTTTTAATTTGTAGCTGTTGTTCGAATGGTAGCATGGTAAATTTGTTGACGATCAATTATTCAATATCTGTACTCTCGATAATTATTGTAATTGGTACTTTATCAGCAGTAGCAGTTCAAACTAAAATCACATAATACATTTCTACAATGATTGGTTGATATAACAAGGGAGGCTAGCCTCCTCTGTGATGTATTTTTTCTCAACACTAAGTGTTGAACGTCAAATACTCAATGGTTATTGACAAACAATTTTACCAACAGGGACAAAATTCTCTGGTTATGGATTTTGCCTCCCCCTCTTCTCTATCTCCTCAGTCTCGCCTTAGCACAGTTTTCTGTACACTTGTAATTACATCGGCAGATTCTGCACAGTCAGGGAAAGAGCAGTGGTGGTTCAGATCCCTTTCAGGGAACTCGAGCTGCGTGAAACGCTGTGGGAACGCCCTGCGTGAGTGCGTCATGAAGCACGTATGAAATCAGTCCAATGGCGAGACGGAACGTCATAGGCCGGTGACGTAATCGACCAGGAAACTATATAAGCACCCCCAAAACACAAGCGCATCAGCTTCTGAGTCTTCAGCAAGCGCTCTGTGTATGAAAAAGTCTGTGTCTCAAGTGTTTTTGTCTTTCCTTAGAAATTGATAGGCAGGAGTTTTTCACATATATATATATATATATATATATATATATATATATATATATAACTATAAAAAAGAGACTATATATATATATATCAATAATGGCAAGCGAACAGCAGTTCAGAAAGTGTGTTCATCCCTGCCCACGTTATATTACGGGTGGGGACACACACAATCTGTGTGTTGTTTGTTTGGGAGTGCTGCATGCCCAGTCAGCTCTCGAGGGAGCTGATTGTGAGCATTGCGAGCGTTTGTCTATAAAAACGCTCCGCTCCCGCCGAGCCAATTATCAATTATCCAGTTCTGAGGATCTGGATGTTGAAAGTATTGATACAGCAGAGACTGGGGACCCGTCACTTCAGTCTCCTGCTAGTGAGGATCTTATGGAGGTGCTTACTCGTGCTGTAGAAAAATTAAGCATCGAGTGGCCAGCTGATAGACAGGAATCTCGTTCATAGAGTAAACTAGATGAAGGATTTCTGCCCTCTCGTGCTGCACCTCCATGCCGGTGTCTTCCTTTCTTTCCTGACCTCCACACCGAGGTGTCGAGGTCATGGAAAAGACCAGTGTCATCCAGAATATTTAGCCAGCAAACATCTGTTTATTCAAATATTTCTGGGGCTAAGAATTATCGTTATGGGGCGATGCCTAAGGCTGAAGAGACGTTAGCGAGTCATCTATCTCTAGTTATGGCATCGTCATTTGAGACACCGGCATTTCCCACCAAGCCATTAAGAAACACCTCGGCTTTGGTGGGCAAAGCTTACTCGGCGGCAGGTCAAGCGGCAGCGTGCTTAAACACTATGTCGGTATTACAAGCCTATCAAGCAGACCTATTAAAAGATATGAGTGAGGGGGATGCAATTAGTGCTGCAGATCTATCTCTCTATCTATCGGAGAGAGATAGTTTCTCAAGCACTATTGACGATTGCTCGATTGCTCGATTGCTTTTGTCCGCCTCGCTGCCTGCTGTGAGCTGTGAGTTTGTTTGCGTCGTGGCTGTCTAAGCCTCGTATTAGCTTCGTATTTCCTTCTGTTTTTCCGTATTTCTCTCTTTATTCTGTTCTGAACCATCATTTAACTCATAATTACAACTCGGACTGTTGGCCATTATACGGTTGGAACCGCAAATACGGTTTGAACATTGATTCTTGGTCGTAGAGCGAGACACTGCTTCACTGCTGATCGCCCTGCGATCGACTGCTTTTGTCAGCCTCGTTGCCTGCTGTGAGTTTGTTTGTTTTCCCGTCTATCGTGCGTCACTGTTACAACTCGGACTGTTGGCCATTATACGGCTGGAACCGCAAATACGGTTTGAACATTGATTGTTGGTCGTAGAGCAAGACACTGCTTCACTGCTGCTCGCCCTGCGATCGACTGCTTTTGTCAGCCTCGTTGCCTGCTGTGAGTTTGTTTGTTTTCCCGTCTATCGTGCGTCACTGTTACAACTCGGACTGTTGGCCATTTATACGGCTGGAACCGCAAATACGGTTTGAACATTGGTTGTTGGTCGTAGAGCAAGACACTGCTTCACTGCTGCTCGCCCTGCGATCGACTGCTTTTGTCAGCCTCGTTGCCTGCTGTGAGTTTGTTTGTTTTCCCGTCTATCGTGCGTCTACATTACACCCATACCACTAAAAAGACGGGTTTTACCCAAGACTTGAGTCATAAATTAGTATAAATATTAATAGCATCACTGGTTGCATCATTGCTAACTTACTGTCCATCTGTTAAAATGGCGAACATATCAGGTGTATGTTATTTACCTTTTGGTGCAGATGAGAATAAATCTGAATTGCTCGCGGTGCAGTCTGAATTAGAAGCTGTAGAAAAGCAAATCCGTGACCTTCTAGAGAGACAAGCTGAGCTGAGAGACCGGCGTTTAGCTCTTGAAACATCACGTGCTGATGCACACGGATCAGTGATTAACGTTAGTAACCCGCTGACGCTGACCTCGTCTACTCCGTGCGTTTCTCAGCATTGGTCCCGAGCGTCCAGGTCACGATCAGCCATGGTTTCATTCACTCCGGCTCCAACACACCACCACGAAGCCTGGGTGGTTCCGCGGAAGCCGCGAGCCAGGACAAGAATCTTTTCGCCCCTCCCGGTTTTCGAGATCTCCACTCAGAACCGATTCTCCCCTCTTCGTGAAACGGAACGTGATGCTGTGATCATCGGCGATTCCACAGTCCGACACGTCCACGCTACGTTAGGTAAAAGTAAGGTACACAGTCACTGCTTTCCTGGTGCTCGTGTTCTCGATATCACTGCGCGGGTAACTGAGATCTTGAACGGTGACGAGCGCGTCGGAGCTGTTGTGCTGCACGTGGGAGCTAACGACATTAGGCTGCGACAGACGGAGGTTCTGAAGAAAGACTTCAGGAGCCTTATCGATACGGTACGCAGCACATCGCCTGAAACATCGATTATTGTGTATTGACCGCTTCCTACGTACCGACGAGGGCATGAAAAGTTCAGTAGATTATTCGCGCTAAATGAATGGTTATTGTCATGGTCCAATGAGCAGAAACTGATTTTTGTAAATAATTGGAATCTGTTTTGGGAGCGACCAAGGCTCTTCCGCGCTGATGGCTTACACCCAAGTAGAATCGGGTCAGATCTTCTGTCGGATAACATCTCCAAGATGTTAAATACCGTTTGACTAGTAACCAAAAATCCAAATCACAGTCTCTACTGCACCAATTTAATTGATATTAATACTAGTGTAGAACATTGCATAGAAACTGTGTCTATTCCTCGTTTACTAAGATCAAATAATAAATCTACTGCGGGATCTAGAAAAAATCTAATTGTTATTAAAACAAAAAATCTCGCTAGTAGTGAACAAAAACAATTTCTAAAGCTAGGTCTCCTAAACATTAGATCGCTCACACCTAAGGCGGTTATTGTAAATGAAATGGTCATAGATAATAATTTCGATGTTCTGTGCCTTACTGAAACCTGGCTTAAACCAAATGATTATTTCGGTCTAAATGAGTTTACTCCGCCAGGATACTGTTATAAGCATGAGCCCCATCTGATCGGTCGTGGCGGCGGTGTTGCAACAATTTACAGAGATACCCTTAATGTTACTCAGAAAACTCATCATAGGTTTAATTCGTTTGAAGTGCTTGTGCTAAATGTTACGCTCTTAGATGTAAGAAAAAAAAACACATTATCTCTAGCATTGGCTACCGTATATAGACCTCCAGGGCCTTACGGCAATTTCCTAAAAGAGTTTGCTGACTTTCTATCAGATCTTTTGGTCAACGTCGATAAAGCATTAATTGTTGGAGATTTTAACATACACGTAGATCATTTAAATGATGCGTTAGGGGTTGCGTTTACAGATTTATTAAACTCCTTCGGGGTCAAGCAAAACGTCACCGGACCAACTCATCGTCTTAATCATACACTCGATTTAATTATATCATACGGAACCGATCCAACCGATATAGATATTGTACCGCAAAGTGATGATGTCACTGACCCCTACTTGGTAACTTGCATATTACGCACTGCTATAATATGTCATGCTGCGCCACGTTATCGACCAGGTAGAACAATTTGTCAATCCACCATAGATCATTTCTCAAATAGCTTATCTGATCTGTCCCAGCTGCTGCCTGAACCCAAACAAACAGATGAACTAGACGAACTAACTAGCACTATGAGCTCCATTCTCTCTAGAACATTGGATATTGTTGCACCCATTAGATTAAAAAAGGTCAGAGAAAAAAGTATAGCACCTTGGTACAATAATACTACGTATGTTTTAAAGAGAGAAACCCGTAATTTAGAGCGTAAATGGAAAAAAACTAATTTAGAGGTCTTTGGAATCGCGTGGAAAGACAGTATGTCACGTTATAAAAAGGCCCTTAAAACGGCCAGGGCGGAGCACCTCAGCAAATTAATAGAAAACAACCGAAATAATCCAAGGTTTTTATTTAATACCGTGGCTAGACTAACAAATAAACAGACGTCGTCTGAACAAAATACCTCGTTACTGTCACGGTGTGGGCGTTGTGTTTTGTTCCTTGTTCTTGTCTGTCATGTGTTTCCCTGTCTGTACATGTTCAGCTGTTCCCCATTCTGTTGATTAGTCTCCCCATGTGTTTCTGATTAGCCACGCCCCCTTGTTATCTTGTTTAGCTTGTTTGCCTGTGTATTTATACCCTTGTTCTTCAGTTGGTGTTTGTCGGTCGTTGTTTGATGTTCCTAGTTCTGTGTCCTGTGTGCCTTTTCTGAGTTTAGAGTTTTTACATTCCTCCTGCCAGCGTTACAGAACGACCGACCAAATATGAATCCAGCAGCACGGATCTTGCCTGATCTACACAGGCTAGACCGGGAGTTCGCTGGACAGATCGCGGCCTTGGCCCTGGAAAGCCTTGATCTGTTCCAGTACACCTGGGGGTTTGTTCCCCTCACTGCCTCCTGCTCTCTGGGTGATGAGGCGATTAAGATGTGCTACCGGCTGGGGGCTAAGGAGGTCGACCCGAGGGAGCTCCCCGATCTCTCCGGTCTGGACTGGAGAGAGGCACTCACCAGATGTCTGGAGAGCTTCCTCCCGTGGCACGCCACGTCATCACCTGTTCTACACGTTCACCAAGACATGCCTGAGCTTCACCACGACATGCCTGAGCTTCACGTCAGCCACGTCCGGCCAGAGCTTCACGTCAGCCACGTCCGGCCAGAGCTTCACGTCAGCAACGTTTGGCCAGAGCCTTCACCGCTGGTCCCGTCCAGCACAGAGCCTTCACCGCTGGTCCCGTCCAGCACAGAGCCTTCACCGCTGGTCCCGTCCAGCACAGAACCTTCACCGCTGGTCCCGTCCAGCACAGAGCCTTCACCGCTGGTCCCGTCCAGCAAAGAGCCTTCACCGCTGGTCCCGTCCAGCAAAGAGCCTTCACCGCTGGTCCCGTCCAGCAAAGAGCCTTCACCGCTGGTCCCGTCCAGCACAGAGCCTTCACCGCTGGTTCCGTCCAGCACAGCGCCCTCACCGCTGGTCCCGTCCAGCACAGCGCCCTCACCGCTGGTCCCGTCCAGCACAGCGCCCTCACCGCTGGTCCCGTCCAGCACAGCGTCCGAGACGGAAGAGGAAGAGGACTTCCCGCGTCCCACAATGCCTGGAAGTCCTCCCTGTACTTCCTGTCAGCCCAGAGTCCTCGCCGCTGGTCCCGTCCGATCCAGAGACTGTTCAAGTCACGTCTGCCGATCCAGAGGCTGTTCAAGTCACGTCTGCCGATCCAGAGGCTGTTCAAGTCACGTCTGCCGATCCAGAGGCTGTTCAAGTCACGTCTGCCGATCCAGAGGCTGTTCAAGTCACGTCTGCCGATCCAGAGGCTGTTCAAGTCACGTCTGCCGATCCAGAGGCTGTTCAAGTCACGTCTGCCGATCCAGAGGCTGTTCAAGTCACGTCTGCCGATCCAGAGACTACTGTTCAAGTCACGCCTGAACCTGATCGCTCTATGTTTGTTTCTGTGTTTACGTCTGTCCTTGTGGCTGTTTCTGTTCTGGTGTCTGTTCCAGAACCGGAGCCAGTGTCTGTTCCCGAGCCAGTGTGTGTGTTGTCTGTTCCTGAGCCAGTGTGTGTGTTGTCTGTTCCCGAGCCAGTGTGTGTGTGGTCTGTTCCCGAGCCAGTGTGTGTGTTGTCTGTTCCCGAGCCCGAGCCAGTGTGTGTGTTGTCTGTTCCCCAGCCAGAGCCAGTGTGTGTGTTGTCTGTTCCTGAGCCCGAGCCAGTGCCAGTGATTGTGTTGTCTGTTCCCGAGCCAGTGTGTGTGTGGTCCTTTCCCGAGCCCAAGTGTGTGTTGTCTGTTCCCGAGCCCAAGCCAATGTGTGTGTTGTCTGTTCCCGAGCCAGTGTGTGTGTTGTCTGTTCCTGAGCCCGAGCCAGTGTGTGTGTTGTCTGTTCCTGAGCCTGAGCCAGTGTGTGTGTTGTCTGTTCCTGAGCCCGAGCCAGTGTGTGTGTTATCTGTTCCTGAGCCCGAGCCAGTGTGTGTGTTGTCTGTTCCGGAGCCCGAGCCAGTGTGTGTGTCTGCTGTTCCTGTGCCGGTGTCTGCTGTTCCTGAGCCGGTGTCTGCTGTTCCTGAGCCGGTGTTTGCTGTTCCTGAGCCGGTGTCTGCTGTTCCTGAGCCGGTGTCTGCTGTTCCTGAGCCGGTGTCTGCTGTTCCTGAGCCGGTGTCTGCTGTTCCTGCGCCTGAGTCACCGCCCTGGCCGTCTGAGCCGGTGTCTGCTGTTCCTGCGCCTGAGTCACCGCACTGGCCGCCCGAGGGGTCTTCACCGCCCTGGCCGCCCGAGGGGTCTTCACCGCCCTGGCCGCCCGAGGCCCGAGGGGTCTTCACCGCCCTGGCCGCCCGAGGGGTCTTCACCGCCCTGGCCGCCCGAGGGGTCTTCACCGCCCTGGCCGCCCGAGGGGTCGCCTGCTCCACCCACGGTCCAGGTCCACCCTCACTCCACGAACCTGGCCCTCCGTCCCTCCCCCAAGACCGCCTCCACTTCACAACCCTCCTGAACTTTAGTGTTTTTTTTTTGTTTTGTTTTGTTTTTGTCTCAAGGGGTGTCGGGAGCCGCCCATAGGGGGGGGGGGGGCTATGTCACGGTGTGGGCGTTGTGTTTTGTTCCTTGTTCTTGTCTGTCATGTGTTTCCCTGTCTGTACATGTTACACCCTGTTCAGCTGTTCCCCATTCTGTTGATTAGTCTCCCCATGTGTTTCTGATTAGCCACGCCCCCTTGTTATCTTGTTTGCCTGTGTATTTATACCCTTGTTCTTCAGTTGGTGTTTGTCGGTCGTTGTTTGATGTTCCTAGTTCTGTGTCCTGTGTGCCTTTTCTGAGTTTAGAGTTTTATAATTAAAGAGCTTGCATTTGGATTCGCTCTCTGCTTCATTCCTCCTGCCAGCGTTACAGTTACAGTTTAGTAGTAATGATTTCATGAACTTCTTCACCGAGAAAATTGAAAGCATCAGAATCAAAATCGTAAACGTTCGATCTCTGCTCGCGCCTTATAATTCAGCCGCAATTATCACCCTGCAAGAACAATTACAATGCTTTACAACCATAGAACAAAAAGAGTTAAATAAACGTATCACTTCATCTAAAACAACAACATGTTTATTAGATCCTATACCAACTGAACTACTGAAAGAAGTGTTACCTATAGTGGAAGAGCCTCTTCTCAATATTATTAACTCATCTTTATCTTTAGGTCATGTTCCAAGAACGTTCAAGCTGGCAGTTATAAAACCTCTTATTAAGAAACCACAATTAGATCCAAATAACCTAGCAAATTACAGACCCATTTCAAATCTTCCATTTATGTCAAAAATATTAGAAAAAGTTGTGGCTGCTCAACTCGGCTCTTTCTTGCAAGAAAACGACATCTATGAAAAGTTTCAGTCTGGATTCAGGCCACATCATAGCACTGAAACTGCCCTTGTTAGAATCACAAATGATTTACTTTTAGCTTCGGACCAAGGCTGTATCTCAGTACTAGTTTTACTTGATCTTAGTGCTGCGTTCGATACTATAGATCACACAATACTCTTAGATCGACTACAAAATTACACTGGTGTTCAAGGACAAGCATTAAGCTGGTTCAGGTCATACTTATCTGACCGCTACCATTTCGTCTACTTAAATGGAGAAAAATCGATTATAACTTCGGCAAACTATGGAGTGCCGCAGCGATCTGTGTTAGGCCCTTTATTATTCTCAATATATATGCTGCCACTTGGTAATATTCTAAGGAAACATGGAATTAGTTTCCATTGTTATGCTGATGACACTCAAATATATATTTCATCACGGCCAGATGAATACGCTAAATTATCCAAATTGACAGATTGTGTTAATGATATAAAAGATTGGATGACGCGTAATTTTCTTTTATTAAATCCAGACAAGACAGAGGTAATACTTATCGGTTCTAAAAACCGTCCACAAAACCCTTCACAGCACGACTTTAACATAGTAGGATGCCCTGTTACTTTATCCGCTACAGTAAAAGACCTGGGTGTTATACTAGACCGCAACCTGTCTTTTGAAAAGCATATTTCATATGTTACAAAAACAGCCTTTTTCCACCTTAGAAACATTGCTAAGCTTCGTAATATGCTATCAGTCTCTGATGCAGAAAAGTTAGTTCATGCATTCATGTCCTCGAGACTAGATTACTGTAATGCTTTATTAGCTGGTTGTCCTGCATCTTCAATAAACAAGCTACAGTTAGTCCAAAATGCAGCCGCTAGAGTTCTTACTAGATCAAGAAAATATGATCATATAACACCGATTTTATCATCACTTCATTGGTTACCTATAAAGTTCCGTATTAAATACAAGATATTGCTTTTGACTTATAAAGCTCTAAATGGTTTAGCTCCAGTCTATTTAACGGATCTTCTATCGCCTTACAATCCATCGCGCTCTTTAAGATCACTAGATTCGAGACTTCTGGTCATTCCTAGGATATCCAGATCCACCAAAGGAGGCAGAGCATTTTCACATTTAGCTCCGAAGCTCTGGAATAGCCTTCCTGATATTGTTCGTAGCTCAGACTCTCTCTCCCAGTTTAAAACTAGACTGAAGACGCATCTATTTAGCCAGGCATTCATATAAATTTTTATCTTACAGTTACTGTAAATTCGTCCTCTAGTTCATAAACGCCAGAGGAGAACTGGCCCCCGACTGAGCCTGGGTTCTCCCAAGGTTTTTTTTTTCTCCATTGGGTCATTTGGTGGGGTGTTAGGACACCATTAGGTCACTTGATGGAGTTTTTCGGTTTCTTGCCACTGTTGCCTTTGGCTTGCTCAGTTGGGGATATTCAAATTAATTAACCAATCATACCATTGATTAGCTCTACCAAACTTGGATGTCTTTTTTTCCAGTAATAAACAAACATTGTTAAGTTGTTTTGATTGATACTGTGAAGCAGCTTTGATACAATCTGTATTGTGAAAAGCGCTATATAAATATATTTGACTTGACTTGACTTGACTTGACATAGATCTAGCAGATCTATCTCTCCGTGCCACCAAGGAGATGGCCAAATCAGTGGGCCGTTCTATGGCAGCCATGGTGGCAACAGAGAGACACTTATGGCTGAATTTATCCATCATGAAAGAAAAGGAAAAATCTTTCTCCTGGACGCCCCGCTTTCAACTGCTGGCCTCTTCGGTGACTCAGTAAATTCGGTCAACGAGAGGTTTCAGGAAGAGAAAAAGCAAGCGGCGGCGCTCCAGAAATTTCTCCCTCTCCGTGTTCATGTCTCCGGGGCTGCTGGGCGGGAGCAGCCACGGCCATCGAGTAGCTCCTCACATAGGGCGCAACAAAAACAGAGTGTCGCGTCTCGTGCTCCTCCTCAGCATAACTGGGATGAGACGCGGCGCTCTCAGACGAGGTCGTCTAGGGGCAGGGCTGATCAAAACCTACCAATATCGGGTTCTTCCGTTCGACCTAGCACTGTCTCCCCGAATTTTCCACGAAATGCATGGATGCAGCTCTGGCTCCGCTGCGACTCCAGGGCATCCGCATTTTAAATTATATCGACGATTGGTTGATTCTAGCTCAATCGGAGCATCAGGCGATTCGGCATTGAGATGACGTGCTCGCCCATATCAAAAAGTTGGGGTTGAGGCTCAACACCAAGAAGAGTGTGCTTTCTCCATTACAGAGGACCACTTTTCTGGGTGTGGTTTGGGATTCGACGACGATGCAGGCACGTCTGTCTCCTGCTCGTATAGCTACGATTCTCTTAGCCGTCAAACAGGCAAAGCTAGGCCAGTTACTTACTGTAAAAGAATGTCAAAGAATTCTGGGTCTTATGGCAGCAGCGTCCAACGTTATACCTTGCGGCCTGCTGTACATGAGACCGCTGCAGTGGTGGCTCAGGGCCAAGGGGTTCTCCCCGAGGGGAAACCCGCTCCGCATGATCAGGGTCACGCGACGGTGTCTTCGCACCCTGGCTATGTGGAACGAACCTTGGTTCCTGTCCCAAGGGCCTGTGCTGGGGGCTCAGTGTCGTCGTGTAACACTAACGACGGATGCCTCTCTCACAGGCTGGGGGGCGTTTACGAGTGGTCACCCAGCTCAGGGTCTGTGGCAGGACCATCATCTTCAATGGCATATAAATTGTCTAGAAAAGTTGGCGGTGTTTCAGGCTCTGAAACACTTCCTCCCAGACCTCAGAGGTCATCATGTTCTTGTCCGGTCAGACAACACATCGGTGGTCTCTTACATAAACCATCAGGGGGGTCTGGGTCCGCGCCCGTTATACAAGCTGGCTCACCAGATCCTTCTATGGTCCCAGGGGAAGCTTCTTTCATTAAGGGCTATTTATATCCCGGGGTATTTAAATCAGGGGGCAGATATCCTGTCGAGGCAGGGGCCGAGGCCCGGGGAGTGGAGACTCCATCCCGAGGTGGTGGAGCTCCTGTGGAAACATTTTGGTCGTGCCGAGGTACACCTATTTGCATCCAGGGAAACATCACACTGCCCACTGTGGTTTTCCCTAAGTCATCCAGCCCCACTGGGGTTGGACGCGATGGTACAGGAGTGGCCGAGGTCACGCCTGTACGCATTTCCCCCGATTGCTCTGCTCCCAGGAGTTCTGGAAAGGGTTCACCGGGACGGGGTCAGTCTACTGTTGGTAGCCCCATACTGGCCGGCCCGAGTTTGGTTTGCGGACCTAATTTCTCTCCTCGACGGCTCTCCTCTAGAGATTCCGATCAGGAGGGACCTTCTCTCTCAGGCGAGTGGGTTGATTCTTCACCCCCGCCCAGAACTACGGAGGTTGTGGGCTTGGCCTCTGAGGGGGCCCGGCTCATAGAATCTGGTCTCTCGACAGAGGTCGTGGAGACCATCCTCCACTCCAGAGCTCCGGCCACTAGGAAATTATATGCCTTGAGATGGAAGATGTTCACCTCTTGGTGTGGGGAACACCAGTTGGAACCAGTTGACTGCCCGGTGGGTGCAGTGATGGAATTCCTTCAGGAGTGTTTCTCCACAGGGTTATCCCACTCCACACTGAAGGTGTACGCGGCGGCCCTATCTGCTTACCACGTCCCTTTAAGTGGAGCATCTCCCGGGAGGCACCCACTAATAACTCGTTTCCTTCGTGGCACTTTGAGGCTGAGGCCAGCAGTTTGCACGAGGGTGCCGACCTGGGACCTTGCAGTTGTTCTAGAAGGTCTCTCTCTAGCACCGTTCGAGCCCATTGAAGAAGTTTCCGAGAAATTCATTACTCTAAAAACTATCTTTCTTCTTGCTATCTCTTCATTAAAGAGAATAGGAGATATTCAAGCTCTATCGGTCTCTCCCTCATGCTTGGAATTTTCACCCGGCATGGTTAAGGGTTTCCTCCTCCCTAGACCGGGGTATGTTCCCAAGGTTCCAACTAATGTTGTCAGGCCTATTGTACTGCAGGCTTTCTGTCCTCCTCCCTTTTTGACGTCGGACCAAGAGAAACTAAATCTGCTCTGCCCAGTTAGGGTTCTAGATGCTTACGTCCACAGAGCTGCCTTGTGGAGAAAATGTGAACAATTTTTTGTTTGTTTTGGACCCCCTAGGAAGGGCTGTCTTGCATCTAAGCAGAGTTTGAGCAAGTGGGTGGTTGTGGCCATCTCACCTGCCTACGAGTCTGCCGGTCAGCCTTCTCCTTTGGCTGTCCGGGCTCATTCAACCAGGAGTATCGCTGCCTCTAAGGCTATTTTGTCAGGAGTATCAATTCAGGACGTTTGCGATGCGGCAGGCTGGTCCTCACCGCACACATTCGTAAAGTTTTACCATCTTGACTTCAGCTCCACTCCAGGGGCGCAGGTGCTTTCGTCCGAATGTGCGCCTTGACTACACACGACGGACACTTGTTCGTATGGCGACGTTGGTATTAGCGTTCCCACAGCGTTTCACGCAGCTCGAGTTCCCTGAAAGGGAACATATCTGGTTACGTATGTAACCTTAGTTCCCTGAAGGGAACGAGACGCTGCATGTCTGTGCCATACTCCCAGCATGCCCGTGAGCACTTGCTTCAGTCTTATCGGAAGCTGATGCGCTTGTGTTTTGGAGGTGCTTATATAGTTTCCTGGTCGATGACGTCACCTGCCTATGACGTTCCGTCTCGCCATTGGACTGATTTCATAAGTGCTTCATGACGCACTAACGCAGGGGCGTTCCCACAGCGTTTCACGCAGCGTCTCGTTCCCTTCAGGGAACTAAGGTTACATACGTAACAAGAGACGATTTAGTAATATGTTATGGTGTTACAGTAGTGAAATTGCAAGCAAGAAATACACATCCTGTGACATGAAATTAATAAGTGGGAATTTTATTAACATTAACTCACCTTTCTCCTATGTTCAACTCTATTCTCAGCATTTTTTAATTGGCAGTTAGTCAGACATGTGCTAGTAAAGAAAAGAGAACAAAAACCTATTTTCCCACATTCACAGTGAAATCCTCTAATTAATTATCTTAATTCAATGCAGAGGAAGAAAAATACAATCTGCAGCAGCCCCAAAGGCAAATGATAATTTGAGGGTAAAAGGATTAAACAACAACAACAACAACAACAACAGAAATAAGACGCAACTAAACACTACTTCGAAAATATTCAGTAAATAAATATTATTATCCTAAAGACTGCTTCTACCACATCATCGTAGATCTCTAAAGTTTTATTTTAAGACTTTACTTCAGTTGGGGAGCATTTGGGGTGCACTCTCTCCCAGGGCATTAAAAATGTATTTCTTCTATTTAGAATAGAATAGAGATAAAAAAAATAAATAAATAAGAACATTAAAAAAAGAGAAAAGTATAAACTTTGTGACTTTTTGGCTGTTTTGTTTCCTTGATTCTAATTAATGTTACTGTCCTCATGATGCACAAGGAAAAAAAGTCTCCATGTCTGCAATCAAAGGACATTTTCTTTGTGTTTTGTAGAGGTGCATCCCTCAGGCAGCTCATTATTTTTTACGAATTGTAAATCAAGATTTTCTTCTACTTCATTTGAACTAATGCCTTTTTTTTCTTTTTTTTACAAAAGAGAATAGCACAGAGAGGCATGGTTAAATCTGGCATGTTTGCAGAGTATTTATACACTTGTATCAATTCAAATGCAGGCATGTAAATGTCAGAAATGCCCGAGCAGCAGTAGGATATTGTGTTTATTCAATCTTGCTGATTCAATGCAGAATCAGGGTCAAAACATGAAACTAAGCTTTGTAGTCGAGACTATTATTAGACTAGATGGTGCATATCATAAATATTACATCATCAAGACTCCCTTCTGCTGGAACACTTCAAATCATCAATGATAAATCGTATACTCTCAGACACTTCACATGTTGTATTCAGTGCAAAACCTGCACACCAGACTTCTGCAAAAATGATCTGAAAACAAAACACCAGAGCATGGAAAGTGGTCTTCAGTATTTCTCTTGGTCATCCCCTTCAGTCTATGTTTGCATCAAGTCTACACTGGGTCTTAGCTGGGAGCTCATGCATTGATTACAAGACAAGATCGCACTGGATCCAGCACAACATGTGACCCTCGCTCTCCTGGGAGGTAAAGAGAACAAGCCTTTTATCTTCGAAGAGGGAAAGAGCGAGATGTACCATAAAGGTTAAACCAGATCAACACCTCAAAGATCTCAACCTCTCAGCCTATACCAGAATTGAGAGATGCACAGGAATCTTAAGACACAACAGTATGTTTCTCAGATGTTATACTTCTGATTTTACTCTCTCTCCACACAAAGAATTCTTACACCAGGAGGTTCTAATATTTATCAAACTGATGCCGGGTTAAGCTCCATCCACAAAGAAAAGAATAAGCATTATTTTAGCCACTACATCAACATTACTCATCATGGGGGTGGGGGCACGGATTCCGACAGCTGGAATGTATGCCGTTGGATTCTGTTCCCCCCATGTTACTTACACAATGAGCTTCTAATATTTTCAAAACTGACAGCAAACTCGTTGGTAATGATGGTCTCGTGGGTAGAGCATTGGCACATAGCACCATTGGGGTTGGTACGACCCGAGTTTGAGTCCCTGACCATAAGATATTTTTCTAGATCCCGTCCCCATATCTGTCTGCCACTTTGTTTTTTGTCTACATACTGTTCTATCATAATTAAAGGCTTAAATGGCAAAAAATATATATTTAAACTGATGCAGTTTAACCCTCTGGGGTCGGCGGTATCGCCGGCGATACCAGCTCACTTTTTTTCTTATCAGTGCAAAAGAGACTCAAAATACTCTGTTGATTTTGATCTTACATATAAGTGTTATACATCATTGAAAACTGTTAAATGTCTTCTTTTATTTGTGTGCACTCATAATAAAAACAAAAGGCTGTGTTTTTCGTAAAATAAAGAAAATAAACATGATGCGCGTTCTGCCATTTCTCTCAATGTGAAGTTCATTCTGAAACGCGACAGAAAATGATTTGTTACTCAGCTTATGTTTGTCAGACAGACTTGAAATGTATGTCTCTACAAAGCTTGGAATCTCTATTTTTAAATGATGTAAATTATATCAAAAGCAAATATTCTCTGTTTAAGTAATCAGTATGAAAGCAATGATATGTACAGTTTCTCAAACGCTAATTAACTCTAATGTGACCACACCCACACACGCAAGAGCGATTGACATGCAAATGATCCACTTGAAGGAGCAGACCTGAAAACGCCCTCGTCACCTCAAAACAAAGAATCAGTGACTTAAATAGCCAACTCCTCTGTGAGTTTGGAAGACTGTGTTTGTGCTGTGTTGTGCTGAGCACCTTGGATTTACATCAGCTAGAGGAAGACATCCACTCATAATGTTATTGTTTTATAACTTTACATTGCGCAACTAGTCAAACTGGTGCCAGACTAAAATGTACTTTATGAAATGAGATTGGAGTAAAAACATGAAGCCTAATTCTAAATTTATATACATGTAGCCTACACGACAAGAGGATAATAAAACACAGCATGATATACAATATATCTTATATGAGTGTTTACTCTAATATAGTGAATATTATAATGTTTAGAAAGTGTTTACTGTTAAATACTGTGTTTGTGGGTATCTGCTCAATGTAGATATGTATATGTGGTAACAATAATGTTTCATAGTTTGGAGCGGCTCGATCACTTCAGTAAATGTTCCCCACACGTGAGTTTCAGTCAGTCGCGCTGTGTGTTTGAAAAGCAAAACACGCCAAACAATAGGCTTCATGTTTTTACTCCAATCTCATTTCATAACGTCATAACGAATGGAAACATTTGAAGTAACATATGATCCATATATTTTCTCTAGTGTAGTGTTTCTGAAGTGTTCATTTTTAACGATTTATTGCCCGCCTGCTATAGGCTATTTTTATTGTTATTTTATGCAGCCCTACACATAAAATGAGCACCAGGTTGGTTGTGCCTTATATGCATATTTATGTGTAGCCTACACGTATATGCATATAAGGCACAACCAACCTGGTGTCCATTTTATATATATATATATATATATATATATATATATATATATATATATATGTGTGTGTGTGTGTGTGTGTGTGTGTGTGTGTGTGTGTGTGTGTGTGTGTGTGTGTGTGTGTGTGTATTTTGTACATTTTAAATCACAATTTTAACCAGAAAAAATCTTGTTATCTTGATATCAGCATGTTCACAGTTGTTTCTTTTTCTTTTTTTTACCGGGACCAGATGCCACTGATGAGTCCTGATGACTTCAACATTCACATGAGTCTCTGTACATAAACATGGTAAAGTGAAAAATCAAACACCTTGGAGATGAGAGGTATGTAAGGTATGTAGCCTACTATGTTTTAAGAATGGCACAAAGGTGTGTGACTGTCCAAGTATCTATCTTTAGATCAGTGTGTTAATAGCAATAATGTGCTATTTTGTCATTTGTTGTGTATCTTTGGATTATGTTGTGTTGTAAATAAATCCAAACAATCTAAAAGCCATTCTTTTTAAAATGTCTCCTCATTCTTTGTGCAAGGCTCCTCATAATGATAGGGCCTGATAGCACCTAATAGGGCCATTAGGGGAGGGTCTTTGTCTTTCTCAGGTGTGAAAAACTATATATTAATGGTTGGTACACGCCTCCTCGCATAAAGCTTTCGTACACAAAACATGACTTACAAATTTTAAATCAATATATTGTCTTATCTGAATGAGTAGTCAGGATGATTTTCACATAGTTTTGAAGCAAATATTCTAGGCCATGTGATACAATTTTGTGAAAAAATAATCAGTATGGGTTTTATGACCTTATTTCAGTGACATTTATTTTTGTTTTTTCACAAACCACGCATAAACGTCATTATCTCAAAACTAAAACCTTTTACATACATGCTGCTGTTGTAAACCTTCTTCTTAAGTGTAGAAAAACTCAGAAGCGAAAACCAGGAGACTTGGGGGTATCTTTTAAACAGGATTCTTTATTTGCTGTAGTCTGCTTCGTCCAAAATCTTACCCAAGTCAAGTATAACTAAGGGAACTTTACACTGTAGTTTATATACATTTCAAGGGGGAGGGATTACATTGTGATGAACAAAGCATGTAAATGAGCTGAGACGTGAGAACAGAACGGTGCAGGACTTCTCGCACTGAGACAAGAACTCCAAGACAAACGGTCTCAGTAATAAAATAGCAGGTGTTCAAACTTGCTCAGCATGACTCTTTACCCGGTAAACAACGAGAACAGGAAAAGCCTAGTCTTCTCGTACTGAGATGGGACAGTCAGGAATATCCCGCTGGGAACCCCTACCGTTTGCAGAGATTTCCTGGTCTCATCATTTATAAACTTTCTCAACATAAAATACTATTGTATTGGAAATCTAAATTAAATATTTAAATAAAATTTGTAATCCTACATTTCCCCCTTTGAGAGTTCTAAATAACTCTCACAAAATACAAATTTAACCACTTAAACGTTCATTCTTGTAACTTGTGATCGTTACAGGCATATAACGCATGTTCTGTGTTTGCTTTTCTGCAATTGCATGCTTACACAGAAACAAACATGCAATTTTGGGTCCTTGACGTCCCTACGGGTAATAGTCTTTTCTGGTAGGAACTGTGATTTTCTTGTGAGAGGCGTGATTCATATGTTGAATGAAACACTTGATACAGTGTACACATAGATAATACGCCAGTAGAACAAACAACAACATAATTGCTATTTCCTTTATCCACAGCCAGGGTTTCCCAATCAAGTTTCCGAACCATGAAAGATTAACTTCAGTCATCTGGTGTAATTTTGCGAGAGTGTCCGTGATGTTACCAAGGGCCAAAGCCGTATCATTGGCCAATTTCTGTACAGAATTTGTTAAGCTTCTGACTTGATCAAGGGCTTGCATGACACCATAAGATGGTATTAATGCTCCAAGAGTTCTTGACCACCATGTTTGTGCACAAGTGAGTCCTGGAATGCAGCCATCTGCTTCATTAGTGGTAGGAGCTGAATTTTTTTTTAGCTGTGGGGAGCTAGGGGTGGAGTGTGTATTTTCTCTGATAGCTGGTAGAACATAAACCAGGGTGCACATTCCGTTAAATTGGCTGGGGAGGATGCTGTAGACAGAAGTTCCACATAACCAAAAAGTGTCAGTTGGTGGAGAGATCATACACAACTGATTTATTGCAAAAAAAATTGGTAGGGATGGGTTTCTGGAGAAACACTCCGTTAAGTCATTTTCCTCTTTCTTATCTGTTGTAGTAATGTACATGTGGGATTCTGTTCCTCTTTCAATCACAAAGCTGCAACGTTCACAAGGAATTTCACCCAGTGGAGTCGATGCTCGGGCATAATTTTCCATGCACCAATAGAACATCATTGACAGTAGATCTGTCATGATGGGAGTAGCTCAAGTTAGGTTGCAGGATGGTAGTCCTGGAATGCAACACGGAGAAGCTGGAGGAATTGTTGTATTGTGACATGTATCCTTGTTGTATAATTCACTGGTATAATGATTGAATAAGGTACACGTGTCACATTTGGAGATAGGGTGTGCCACCCAGGGGATTCCTGCTCCTACTGTAGGTGCGTGTGGCATGCAAACGTCCTTTCCAGCGAACAAAGCATTTCTTGACATATTCATCAGCTCTAAGAATATGTAGTTTCTGGAATTCACACTTTGTGCGATGTCCATGATGCTTAGTAGTACGACAATCTTGTTCATTTTGATGGATGACTGAAGGTTTCGTATGTGAGTCTCTGCGTTGTGTATTTTTTCTTTCATGATAGTTGGTTCGGCAGTGGGTCTAGTTTTTTTCTGGAGGTTGTGGCTTCATGCGCAGGTGAGGAGGTTGGTGCGTATGGCTCTCGGGACAGTCATCAAGTGGTGTCTGCACAGAGTAAGAAAGAAAAACCAAAGACAGTAGAGCAGTATTTGTTCAAACACTAGGATTGTGAACTTTTTCTGAGTCTGCTAGACGGTGGAGCAGTATTTGTTCAAACACCATGAACAAACATCATTGGCATCATTGGCCGATCGATTGCTCCTGTCTGCCTCGCTGCCTGCTGTGCTGTGAGTTTTGTCTGCTTCGAGGCTGTAAGCTCTGTCTAAGCCTCGTATTAGCTTCGTATTTCTTTCTGTTTTGAATCATCATTTCTAATTGTTTATACTACTAATTACAGCTGACTTATCATTCGCTAGCTTCCGTTATTCTTAGCACAAGTAACTCGCTATTCTGTTAACGCGCCACCCGTGCACTCAGTTTATTTATTCATTTATTTTTCTCGCGCGCGCCCGCGCCTCTGAGTTAAAGAAGCCCAGGTGAGTAAGAATCAGTCAACAAACACGGTGAGTAATGTCTTGTCCTGTTATTGTCACCTGCACTTCATGCCACATGTTTAGTATAGCCTTCCCCTTTGGCAATATAGGATATATATGTGATAAATGCAAGGAAACAGTCAGGCTGACGGAGAAGATTTCAGAACTAAAGACACGCATCCAAACTTCAATTGAGGATAGTAAGTGTGCAAGAGCTTTAGATACTATTTTGGATGCGCCTAGCATAGTGAACCCTTTACATGATTCGGTTCCGGCTGAATTATTGCCTGTGCAGCCAGGCAGATGGGTGACAGTGAGGGATCGCTCTAGTCGAGGAAAAAAAAAAAACACTCTTCCGTTCCGATTACCACAACAAATAGATTTGCCCCACTCAGTGAAACACCGACTGAGAATTCTGTTGATTGTGCCCTAGTAATTGGCGATTCTATTATACGGAACGTGAAAATAGAGACACCAGCCAGCATAGTCACATGTTTGCCGGGAGCCAGAGCGCACGACATCAAAGCTCTGGTCAGGAAGCAGACAGACTAGCTAAACCGACCATCTGCTAGCGGCCTCGCGTCACCAAGGTCAGATAAATCCCATCACATAGAGGCTCTTTCACCTAGATATCATCATATAGAGACTGTGTCTGTTCCCCGAATTTGTAAAATACAAAAAACTTCCAAACCTTTCTAAGGTTAAAAGTTTAATTGATGTTCAACAATTAAAAATCAGATATAATACAGATGAGCAAACGATAAAGCTTGGGTTGCTGAATATTCGATCCCTTACTTATTGTTAATGATATGATTTCAGATTATAACCTAGATGTGCTGTGTTTGACAGAAACCTGGCTAAAACCAAATGATTACTTTACTTTAAATGAGTCCACCCAGCAAGATTACTGTTATAAACATGAACCTCGTCCGAAAGGCAAAGGGGGAGGTGTTGCTGTAATTTATAGTAATATTTTCAAAACCACTAAGAACTCTAGTTTTAAATATACTTCTTTTGAAGTGTTGGTGCTTAATGTAAAATTATATAGTGTAAACGATAAATCACGTTTGAGAATTCTGCTGGCTACTGTATACAGGCCACCAGGTCACCATAAAGACTTTATCAAAGAATTTCCTGACTTTCTATCAGAATTAGTTTTGGCTGCAGATAAAGTTCTAATTGTTGGTGATTTTAATATACATGTAGATAATGAAAAAGATGCATTGGGATTGGCATTTAAAGACATTGTAAACTCAATTGGAGTTAGACAACACGTAGCAGGACCTACTCATTGTCGTAATCATACGTAATCATAAATGTCAATTACATTTAGCCGAGGCTGCAAAGCCGACTCTGTGTTATAATTATGTTAGACCTATCACTTCTGCCACGAAAGATTGCTTTATAAATAATCTTCCTGATCATTTTCATCTTCTCAGCATCCCAGATAGCTTAGAAGAACTCGATATTGCAACAGAAACTTTTAACTCTCTCTTTTCCAGCACTTTAGACGCAGTTGCTCCGCGGCGCTTAAAGAAGATTAAAGAAAATAGTCCAACGCCGTGATACAACGAGCACACCCGGGCCCTTAAGAGAGCAGCCAGAAAAATGGAGCGCAACTGGAAGAAAACAAAACTAGAGGTATTTCGGATTGCATGGAAGGAGAGCTCAACTGCTTTCAGAGAGGCTTTAAAAGCTGCTAGATCTGCTTATTTTTCAACCCTATTAAAAGAAAATAAACATAATCCTAGGTATTTATTTGAAAAAGTGGCTAAACTAACGAAAAAGAAAGCTTCAAGCCCAGAAGTTTCCAAGAAACACAGCAGTAATGACTTCTTCACTTATAAGATCGAGAATATCAGGGACAAAATTATAACTATGCAACCGTCTACTACAGTATCGCATCAGGGAGTGCATTGTAGTCTCCCTGAGGAAAATTTTTATTCATTCGTTGCTATAGGAGAAGAAGAATTTTGCAAAATCGTTAACTCATCTAAATCGACAACTTGTATGTTAGACCCTATACCCACTAAACTATTGAAAGAGATGCTTCCAGAGGTCATAGATCCTCTTCTCAATATCATTAATGTGTCTTTGTCTCTAGGATACGTACCAAAACCCTTTAAGCTGGCTATGATTAAACCGCTTGTTAAAAAAACGCAACTTGATCCTACGGAATTAGTCAATTACAGGCCGATCTCGAATTTGCCTTTTCTTTCAGAGATATTAGAAAAGGCAGTATCCTCACAACTGTGTTCCTTTCTTGAAGGAAATGCTATCTGCGAGGATTTCCAGTCCGGATTTAGACCGTACCATTGTAGTGAGACTGCTCTCATTAAAGTCACAAATGATTTGCTCTTATCATCCGATCGTGAATGTATCTCTCTATTAGTGTTACTTGATCTTAGTGCTGCATTTGACACCATTGACCACAACATTCTATTAAATAGAATAGAAAACTATGTTGGCATTAGTGGAATTGCACTAGCGTGGTTTAAATCATATTTATCTGACCGTTATCAGTTTGTAGCAGTAAATGAAGGGATGTCTTATCGGTCAAAAGTTCAGTATGGCGTACCACAAGGCTCAGTAATAGGACCGCTACCGTTAGGAGATATCATTAGGAAACATGGAATTAGTTTTCACTGTTATGCTGATGATACTCAGCTCTATATTTCCTCAAAACCTAACGAAACTTACCAATTCACAAAATGAACGGAATGCATAGCTGATTGGAAAAATTGGATGACTAGTAATTTCCTTCTACTTAATTCTGAAAAAACAGAGATTCTAATTATTGGACAACAAACTTCCACACGTAATAACCTAGAATACTGTTTAACACTTGATGGCTGCTCTGTCAAGTCTTCGTCGTCAGTTAGGATCCTGGGTGTGCTATTTAAAACCAATCTCTCATTTGAAAGTCACGTGTCTAGTATCTGTAAAAGCGCATTTTTCCATCTTAAAAATATATCTAAATTACTTCATATGCTCTCATTGACAAATGCAGAACAATTAGTTTATGCGTTCATGACCTCAAGGCTAGATTATTGTAATGCTCTACTGGGTGGTTGCCCTGCACGCTTAATAAACAAACTACAGCTGGTCCAAAACGCAGCCGTTTTGGAGTTCTTACCAGAACCAGGAAGTATGACCATATTGGCCCGGTTCTGTCAACACTGCATTGGCTCCCTATTAAACATCGTATACATTTTAAAATATTGCTGATTACTTACAAAGCACTAAATGGTTTAGCTCCGCAGTACTTGAGCGAGCTCTAAACCCATTATAGTCCTTCACGTCTATTGCGATCTCAAAATTCTGGCCAGTTGATAATACCTAGAATATCAAAATCAACCGCTGGCGGTAGATCCTTTTCCTACTTGGCACAAAAACTTTGGAACAATCTTCCTAACATTGTCCGGGAAGCAGACAAAGTCTGTCAGTTCAAATCTAGACTAAAAACACATCTCTTTGGCTTAGCATACACATAACACATTATAGATTGCTATAATTCAATGTTAGGCTGCATAGTTTAGATCAGCCGGAACCGGGAACACTTCCCATAAATCCTGATGTACTTTGTACATCATAAGAAGGATGGCGTCTACGCTAATATTAGTCTCTCTTTTTATCCCGAGGTTTACCACAGTCCGCCGGATCCAGGCCATATCCAGATCTGATGAAGGACCATCACATGTACACGACGACAAAGCATCCCTGAAGTGCCAGCCTCATCAACACTCTGAAGGCCTCATGGACACCTCAACAAACTCATCTCCATACCGGCGTGATGACTCCGACCCCTAACCAGATGAACTGGATAAATATTGTGAAAGTTCTGATCCAATCTGACTTCTGACCTATTATGCCGCCTAAATCATAATCATACACTGTTGGTTTCTTGGCCAAAGGAGGACTGCCCCCCCGACTCAGCCTGGGTTCTCCCAAGGTTTTTTTCTCCATTCTGTCACCTGGTGGAGTTTTGGTTCCTTGCCACTGTCACCTTTTTTTCACCTTCATTCGCCATTGGCTTTTGGCTTGCTTAGTTGGTGACATTTAACATTTAATTTTGAATTTAACAATACTATTACAATTTTACTTTCCTGTCATCTCTGTAAATCTGCTTTGAAACAATTTGTATTGTAAAAGCGCTATATAAATAAAGGTGACTTGACTTGACTATTTGTTCAAACACTAGGGTTGTAAACTTTTCTGAGTCTGCTATTGTTGTTCCCTCTTTCCCTATTTCTTAAACCCTTTGACACCTAAGGAACAGTGAGGTAAGGATGGACTAGGATAGGGCCTATGAGGGAAGTCTTCACCCCAGGGTTAACCACCGAAGCCTGTTGCGTTCGGTTCTTCCCGGGGCTCCTCACTGTTTCCCTGTCCTAACCTATCCCTGTAGGTGGGGGAACAACTTTACAGTGTGTACAATGAGTCCAGGTTTTTCTTCCCTGACACAATACTTTAGCTGCTGTAATCAACATCACTTGATGTGGTACTTAGGTTCTAATGGCTTGTTTCTGAATGACTTTATCATGACCCATTGACCTGGGATGATTGTGTGTCCACTTTCTGGTGGAGTCTGCCAACATGACTCAACTCTCTCTCTGGCACTCTGTACCGCCTTTGTTAGGTTTTCACAGTAAGCAATCAGTGCATCTGAGGCAATGTGTACATCAGCATTTCTAAGATCCATCACACCTGGCATGTGCATGGGGCGTCCAGTAATAATCTCATGAGGGCTCAGTCCTACTGTTCTGTTAGGTGATGCTCTCATACTACACAGTACTGCTGGCAGCGCTTCCACCCATGGTACTCCTTCCTGATGCATTTTGCTTAGTCTGGTTTTGATTGTTCTGTTCGATGGTTCAACCTGTCCTGATGCTTGTGGTCTGTATGGGCAGTGAAGTTTCCACTTAATCTTCAAAATTCTAGACACTTCCTTGACTACCTGTCCTGTGAAGTGTGTACCTTGATCTGAGTCAATGCAATCTGGTAATCCCCATCTGGGAATGAAATCAGTGACAAGACATTTAGCAGTATATGCAGCTGTAGCACGCCCTGTTGGATAAGCTTCTACCCATCTTGAGAACTTATCTATTACTACCAAAACGTTAGTTTTTCCCTTACAACGAGGCAATGATATGTAATCAAATTGCAGGTGACGAAATGGTCCTGGTGGGGCTGGGGTATGTGCTGCTGGTGTAGTGGCTGCTGGTACATCATTATTTTTCTGACATGTAACACACCTCTTGGCTGTTTCTGTGGCTACATTTCTGAATTTTGGATTCCACCACTTATTTGAAAACGTCTCGGTTACGTATGTAACCCTAGTTCCCTGATAGGGAACGAGACGCTGCGTCAAACGCTGCGGGAACGCCCCTGCGTTGTGCGTCATGAAGCACGTATGGAATCAGCCCAATGGAGAGATGAAACGTCATAGGCGGGTGACGTCATCGACCAGGAAACTATAAAGCACCCCAAAAACACAAGCGCATTAGCTTCTGATAGGCTTGAAGGAAGCGCTAACGGGAGTGCCGGGAGTATGGCGGAGCGACGCAGCGTCTCGTTCCCTATCAGGGAACTAGGGTTACATACGTAACCGAGACGTTCCCTTTCAAGGGAACTTCGAGCTGCGTCAAACGCTGCGGGAACGCGAATACCCACGTCGCCATAGGACCAAATGACCGTCATGTGAGACTAGCGCACAGAGGACGAGAGCACCTGTGCCCCAGGGGTAGAGCTTAAGTCTAGGTCATAGAACTTAATAAAAGTATGCGGTGAAGACCATCCAGCCGCATCACAAACATCACTCAGGGAAACCCCCGACAAAAGAGCTTTAGAAGCAGCCATACTCCTGGTAGAGTGAGCTCGGACAACCAAAGGTGAAGGCTGGCCAGCCGACTCATAAGCAAGTGAGATAGCCTCAACCACCCACTTGCTCATTCTCTGTTTAGACGCCGGACACCCTTTCCTGGGTGGCCCGAAACATACAAAAAGTTGTTCTGATTTCCTCCACAGGGCAGCTCTGTGGACATAAGCGTCTAATGCCCTAACAGGGCAGAGTGAATTAAGTTTCTCCTGGTCCGATGACATAAATGGAGGAGGACAGAAAGCCTGCAGAACCGTAGGTCTAACAATATTAGTAGGAACCTTAGGAACGTAACCTGGTCTAGGATGCAGAAAAGCTTTAACCATGCCAGGTGCAAATTCCAGGCACGAGGGTGAAACCGACAGAGCCTGCAAATCTCCGATTCTTTTTAGTGAAGAGATAGCAAGCAAAAAGATAGTCTTAAAAGTGAGAAACTTCTCGGGAACTTCTTCGATAGGTTCAAAAGGAGCTAGGGAAAGACCTTCTAATACAATGGCCAGATCCCAAGTCGGCACCCTCGTACGAACTGCTGGCCTCAGCCTCAAAGTGCCACGGAGGAAACGAGTTATAAGCGGGTGTCTCCCAAGAGAAACTCCACTGAAAGGGACGTGGTAAGCAGCTAGTGCCGCCACATACACCTTTAGTGTGGAGGGGGATAACCCTGTGGAGAAGCGCTCCTGCAGGAATTCCAGCACTGCACCCACTGGGCAGTTAACTGGGTCCTGCAGGTGTTCTCCACACCAAGAAGTGAAAAGTTTCCACTTCAAGGCATAAAGCTTCCTCGTGGATGGAGCTCTGGAGTTAAGAATGGTCTCAACAACCTCGGTTGAGAGACCGGAGTCTATGAGCTGGGCCCCCTCAGAGGCCAAGCCCACAGTTTCCACAATTCTGGGCGGGGGTGAAGTATCGTGCCCCCCGCCTGGGAGAGTAGATCCCTCCTGACCGGGAGCTCCAAAGGAGAACCGTCCAGGAGAGAAATCAGGTCCGCAAACCATACTCGGGCCGGCCAGAACGGGGCTACTAGTAGTAGACTGACCCCGTCCCGGCGGACCCTCTCCAGAACTCCTGGTAACAGAGCAATCGGGGGAAAGGCGTACAGACGTGACCTCGGCCACGGCTGCACCATAGCATCCAACCCCAGGGGGGCTGGAAGAGTGATGGAGAACCACCGATGACAATGAGTGGTCTCCTTGGAAGCGAATAGGTCCACCTCGGCGCGACCGAAACTCAACCAAAGGAGCTCCACCACCTCGGGGTGGAGTCTCCATTCCCCTGGCCTCGGCCCCTGCCTCGACAGGGAGTCTGCTACCACAATCAAATACCCAGGGAGATACATTGCTCTCAGAGATAGTAGCTTCCCTTGGGACCACAGGAGGATCTGACGGGCCAACTTGTAAAGCCGGCGAGACCGCAGGCCCCCCTGATGATTTATATAAGAGACCACCGACGTGTTGTCTGATTGAACTAACACATGATGGCCTCTCAGGTCTGTTAGGAAGTGTTTCAGAGCCTGAAACACAGCCAACATCTCTAGACAATTTATGTGCCACGAAAGATGATGATCCTGCCACAGACCTTGGGCTGGGCGACCACTCATGACCGCCCCCCACCCTGTGAGGGAAGCATCCGTCGTTAGCGTTATGCGACGACAAAGAGCCCCCAGCACAGGACCTTTGGATAGGAACCAAGTTTCTCTCCACATGACCAGAGCACGAAGGCAGCGCCGCGTGACTTTGAACGTGCGGAGCGGATTTCCCCTCGGGGAGAATCCCTTGGTCCTGAGCCACCACTGTAGCGGTCTCATGTACAACAGGCCGCAAGGTATAACGTTGGACGCTGCTGCCATCAGACCCAACAGTCTCTGAAACTGCTTGACAGTGAGTAGCTGGCCTAGCTTCACTTGTTTCACAGCTGAGGGAATCGAAGCGATGCGGGTCGGAGAGAGTCGCGCCCGCATCGATACCGAATCCCAAACGACACCCAGAAAAGTGGTCTTCTGGGAAGGAGATAATACACTTTTCTTTGCGTTCAGCCTCAACCCCAACTTTCTGATATGAGCGAGGACGACATCTCGATGCCGAACCGCCATCTGCTCGGTCTGAGCTAAAATCAACCAATCGTCGATGTAATTGAGAATACGAATGCCCTGAAGCCTCAGAGGCACTAGTGCTGCATCCATGCATTTCGTGAAAGTGCGGGGAGATAAAGCTAGGCCAAACGGAAGAACCCTGTACTGGTACGCCTCGCCCCCGAAGGCGAACCTCAGGAACTTCCTGTGTTGTGGAAGGATGGACACATGGAAGTATGCGTCCTTCAGATCTATCGTGACAAACCAGTCCTCGGACCTGATTTGAGACACGATCTGCTTGATAGTGAGCATCTTGAATTTTAGCTTCCCTACCGAGCGATTCAATATGCGCAGGTCTAAAATTGGACGCAACCCCCCATCCTTCTTTGGAACGATGAAATATCGGCTGTAATAACCTGACTCCAAACTGGGAGGAGGAACCCGTTCTATAGCCTCTTTTTGAAGGAGCGTTTTCACCTCTTGTTCCAATACCAGAGCCTGCTCGGGGCCCACCAATGTGTGCAGAACCCCTCTGAATTTTGGTGGACGACACCTGAACTGGATAGCATAACCCTTTTCTACTGTCTGCAGGACCCAATGAGATATTTTTGGAAGGCTTTTCCACTCTGCCAGAAATTCTACTAAGGGTACCAGCCTCTCGAGACTGGCCTCTGGTGTAACTTGAGCAGCAGACGCAGCGCCCTGTAACGGCGCACCGGCAGGGAACAACTGGTCTGACCGCTCTGAGACCCTCCTCAGAGGGAGCGAGCGTCCCTCGGGAAAGCGCTCGCTGGGATCGTCTGTGCCCCGGCATAAAGGCGGGGTTGGCAGAACGAGCCCCTGAGGGCACCGAGGAGGAATGGGCACCGTAAAAAGAGGTGAACACCTTTCCGCCTCGGTGGGGACCACCCTCAGCATCCTGAACGGCTTGGCGTCAGGACTTCTTCTTAGCCGAAGCCTTCTTAGCCAATATAACTGTCCTCAGATCAGTTCTACTGGGAGAAGGCTTCGGCTGAGAGTGTCGCGGCTGAGCCCACTGTCCAGCAGGGGGAGCACGAGACGCGACACTCTGCCTCTGCTGCGCTCTATGTGATGAGCTCGAAAACGGCCGGGGCTGCTCCCGCCCAGCAGCCCCAGGGACATGAACTTTAAGGGGAAGAAACTTTTTAAAAGCTGCAGTTTGTTTCTTTTCTTCTTGGAATTTATCGATAACTGAATTCACAGCATCACCAAACAACCCCATGGGAGAAAGAGGAGCATCTAAAAGAAAAGCTTTTTCTCTCTCTTTAATATTAGTCTGATTTAACCACAAATGTCTTTCTGCGGCCACCAGAGCTGCCATAGAACGACCCATTAATTTGGCCGATTCTCTGGTGGCACGCAGGGATAAATCAGCAGCCTGACGCAGTTCGCGAACTACGTCAGTACTGACCTCCTCACTCTCACTCATGTCCTTTAGCAGATCAGCCTGGTATGCCTGCAAGATTGACATAGTATGCAGACATGACGCAGCCTGACCTGCTGCCGAATATGCTTTACCCACCAAAGCCGAAGTGTTTCTTAAAGGCTTGGCGGGTAATGCCGGTGCCTTAAAAGATGATGCTGCTTCGGGGGAGAGATGGCTCGCAAGCGTCTCTTCCACACGAGGCAAAGCACCATAACCATGAGCCTTGGCTCCCATAATATTAGCGTATGTTGAAGTCTGGGGACTAAACACTCTATATGACACCGGTTTTCTCCATGATCTCGACACCTCGGTGTGGAGATCATGGAAAAACGGCAGGCACCGGCGTGGAGGCTGCACACGTGACGGCAAAAATCTCTCATCCAACTTTGATTTAGAAACAGACTCCTGTCTAGTCACTGGCCATTCAATATTAAGTTTTTCAACAGCTCTTGTTAACACCTCCATAAGCTCATCACTCTCAGGAGTGTGGGGTGGCGAATCCTCCACATCTCCCTCAACACTAACAACATCAAGTTCCTCAGAACTGGATAGCTGCAGCATTGGTGCCTCAGCCCGAGCGGAAGAAACCGCAGCGCGTGCTTCCGAACCCGGGACTGAGGCACTGGATCTCACAGGTGAAGGGAGAGATAAGGCAGAGCCCGTCTCAAACCCCGCTGTGAGATCCATCTGCGATCCCCACGATAAGCGCCGCCGCTCTGCCTCGGCAGAAGCGGGACCCGAACCGCGGGGAGCGCGCACCGAACCGCTCTCCTCAAAGAGCGATCGGCGGGAGCGGAGCGTCCTTAACGGCAAACGCTCGCAATGCTCACAGCCTGCTCCCTCGAGAGCAAACTGGGCATGCTGAACTCCCAAACAAACAACACAAAGATCATGTGTATCCCCGCTCGTTAAATAACGCGAGCAGGGAGGAACACACTTTCTAAACTGCTGTTCGTCCGCCATAATCTCTCAATATATATATATATAGGGATACATTGTTTGTGTGGTGCAGGGTATGTAAGACAGACAATATCACACAGGGACAGATTCACATGTAGCGTGACTGAAAGCACAGAAGCTAATGCGCTTGTGTTTTTGGGGTGCTTTATAGTTTCCTGGTCGATGACGTCACCCGCCTATGACGTTTCATCTCTCCATTGGGCTGATTCCATACGTGCTTCATGACGCACAACGCAGGGGCGTTCCCGCAGCGTTTGACGCAGCTCGAAGTTCCCTTGAAAGGGAACCTGTGATTCATCGTTGCTCGACCACTGTGACCCAAATTGTGTATTTGTTGAGCCAAATATGGCATCAGTGATTCGGGAGCGACATACTTTAACCCCTTTGGTCCAGCAACCGGATGAATCCACTGTGGCTCCTTTGTCTAACCATCTCCATGCTTAATACAGAGGAACGTCTTTGTACAGATCAATTATTGATTCAGGAGGCATTATTGTCTTCTGTGTTGCACTACCTGAACACACTTGTACAGTTGCATAGAAACAAGCCTGTTTAGCTGCTATATCAGCAAGAGCATTACCTTTAGCTTCCGTAGTATTAGTTGTGAGATGTGCTTTCACTTTGATCACTGCTAATTTCTTTGGAAGTTTCATGGAAAACATTAGATCTTTCACTAATTCAGCATGCTTAATGGGGGATCCAGCAGAAGTTAGAAACTGTCTGGTTTGCCAAATTACACCAAAATCATGAATTACCCCAAAAGCATATCTGGAATCTGTGTTGATATTAGCCACTGATCCTGAAGCTAGCGTGCATGCTCTTGTTAGGGCTACTAGTTCTGCAGCTTGAGCTGAAAAAAGATCTGGAAGACGTCCTGAAGCTAACACTTCCGTGATGGATGTTACTGCATAACCTGTTCGTCTGTTACTTTCAATTACTTGAGCTGAACCGTCAACAAACAACTCAAATTCTGAATTCTCTATGGGAGTTTCTTTTACTTCACTCGTAGGTGTATATTTAAGCATAACACAATCGTGAGTCATTTCTCCTTCATCCTCTAACAAATTCTCAGTCATTGCAGACATCTTACATGAGGATGGGTTCGTGACTGGTGCACACTGCAAAACAATGTTCGAAGCTGTGAGAGTCTCTAACCAATTTCCCCAATGGGAGGAGGTGACAGGAGGTTCTTTTTCTTCATTCATCAGTGTGGACACTGCATGAGGGCATTTTACATTTACAGTCTAACCTAACACCATTACTGATGAAGGGCCTGTGCTGTAGCATAACATTTAAGGCTGTGAGTTTACTTAACCAGTGTTCCCCAAAGGAAGGGTGAGACCGTCACTTTCCTTTTGTTCTATTAAACAAAAATCAGTCTTTCATCTCTTTTGTAAGTTACTGGGGAAATTAAGCACTCACCGCCCAAATGGTTAACACATCAACATGCTCCCCAACGAGTTTAATGACGAGGGGACGGGCTGCTTCAAAATAGCAAGCAGACTGAGTAGGAGCTGAGTAACATTGTTAACTTGTTTAAAGTTCTTTTTGTTTTCCTACACTATTTTCCCCAATGTACATGTTTACCACAGTAATAACAACTGCTGCCCTCTCTCTTAGGACATTTACGTTTCTGATGATTCTCTGTGTTACCTTAAAGGATGCTGCTGCAATTTTTACTCTTGCCTTGACATCAGAGTCTCTTTCCCAGGTAGCTAACCTGTCCAAGTTATTTTGCAGGGTTCTAGTGGACCATGTGACATGCTCTGACAAGAGGCCATCAAACCATGTGCGAACTAGGGGACCTCTGTCACCTAGCACCTTCTCTGAAATGTCAGCTATCCCGCTGTGTGCGGTCGCTGACTGACAAAACCTTTCTGTGCACTCACAAACAGTTTCACCCTTCTTCTGTAAACAACTAGTGATCTTTGACTAGTCCATGTTTGGTCCAACAATGTTCTTTAATGCTTTCAGAACTTTTCAGAACTCTCAATTCATCTTTTCTGGCATGTTGTAGTTCAGAAGTAACAGCAGACTGAAAACTTTTGAATTCAGATTAAATTAGAATTTGTGACATCAGCTGTGTGACTTCTGCCAACGACATGTCGAAAAGACAGATTTTACTGATCAATGCCCTTCTAAATTCCGAAAAATCTGTGCGTACTGAAGGTAAGCTTTGGGATAGTCTTTCTATGTCTCTAGGTCCGAGTGCTTTGGCAACAGTTTGGTTTTGGACAACAGAAGAGTTGGGAGGAACACTTTCAGTTCCCTCAATTCCCTGAGATCTTCTTGCGACACATACCTTTACTGAATCTACAGGCTTATCAGTTACTGATGGGATGTCTACATCTGTTTCAAAGAATGCTTGTAAGTCAGGATAAGTTTCATCTGACTGTTGGTCTTCTGAGTCACATTTGGTTGAGGCCTTGTTATGGCCCACCTTAGTGTGCAATTTTTTGTTCTGTTCTTTTAATTTAGCTATACACCTAGCTTGTTCTTGTGCAATGGATAAGCTAAATTCCATGTGACAGAAAATAATGCCTTTTATGTTTCTCTTCCTGATACATGCACCCAACACCTTCTTGCATTATTCAATAGACCATACTTTTTCTGGGTGAATACCAAATTTCTTTCTCAAATCCAATCTGACTGACTCAGTCACTATGGAGTCCATCTGCTCCCCTAACAATGACCTGAACTCACTGTCTGTCAATAAAAGAGTAGCAAGACCACCTTTTTCTGTTGTGGGGATTAGTCTAGCATTCCTTCTAAACATTGTTGTGAGTTTTCTTTGTTGCCAACACAAACAGACACTAAAACTTATCTGATCCACAGAGGGTACACTTGTTAAGACAGATAACTGTTGTTAATGCTAACCATCTCTGCCTAAAGTAAAGGATACACAAATTACTAGCAATTTACGCTAAAATCTTCCCTGCCTGAAAAAAAACACTTCCACTTCTTCACTTTTGCCTCACTAAAGCAGAGGATAAACAATATTAACATGTACGTTAATCTTCCCTGCCTGAAAACAGAGGGTACAATATACTAGCACTTGATGCTAATCTTCCCTAACTTTATAGAGCATAACACACTTCCCTGGCAAAGCAGAGGATAAACAATATTAACATGTACGTTAATCTTCCCTGCCTGAAAAACAGGATACATTTCATCTCTAAAAGCAACTTTAGATGATAACTTTTGTTAACAAACCCTACAGCTGTCTGTTAACTTCTTCTCTGATGGCGCAGAGGATAAACATTTTTTTACTGGTTTTTCAACGGTTCTTTGAATGGAGTGAAAAATATAAATAACTATAAAAAAACAATTAAAAAAAGCACATACTAAAATTGCTAAAAATAAAATGAAAGTGAAAATAAAAATTTAATTAAATTCAAAATATGAATAAATACTAAAATAGTATATAAATAATTCTAAAATAACATTTTCACTCCCTGAATCTAAGTTAGCTAACATTAATACTTTCCTGTGCTTGGGTCACTTGGAAAGTTATGAAGTTACAAATATGTATCCTGTTATTTCATTTGGTAAGTTGTAGCTTGGTGCAAAACAATATTCGACAGCTGGATTTTTTGACATCGGATTCGGTTCCCCCCATGTTTCTTACATAATGAGGTTCTAATATGTATCAAACTGATGCTGGTTAAGCTCCATCCACAGAGAATAGAATAAGCATCATTTAAGCTACTACATCAACATCTCTCATCATGGAGGTGGGGGAACGTATTCCGACAACAGGACTGTTTGCCATCGGGTTCTGTTCCCCCCAGGTTTCTTACAAAATTAGTTTCTAATATTTACAAAACTGACAGCGGCTATTTGATGTCGATAGTCTTGTGGGCAGAGCATTGACACATAGCGCCATTGTGCTTGGTCCAACGCAAGTTTGAGTCCCGACTCACAACCTTTTCCTGATCCCGTTCCCATCTCTGTCTCCCACTTTGCTTCTTGTCTACCTATTGTCCTCCTATCATAATAAAAGGCAAAAACGGCAAAAAGTAACTCTTTAAACTGATGTAGGTTAAGCTCCCTCCACACAAATAATTGAATCAGCTTATTTTAAGCCACTACATTAACATCTCTCATCATTGGGGTGGGGGAATGGATTCCAACAGCTGGATTGTTTGCTGTCGGATTCTGTTCCCCCCATGTTTCAAACACAATGAGGTTCTAATATTTACAAAACCGACAGCAGCTGGTTGGTGCTGATAGTCTCATGGGCAGAGCATTGACACCAGGGGCGTAGCACATGATCCCGGACCCTATGTATAGTCAGTCCTGATGGGCCCCTATGTTCCAAATAAAATATATTCCAGACTTTTCAAGGGCCCTCTCTCCCCTTGGGGCCCTGGTAATCAGTACTGGTTTTACCCCCAGTCCGACGCCCCTGATTGACACACAGCACCAATGTGCTTGGTGTGACCCGAGTCTCAGCTCATAGACTGATCCTGTCTCCCACTTTGCTTCTTGTCTAAAAACTGTACTATCATAATAAAAAGTAAAAACGCCAAAAAATAAATATTTAAACTGATCCAGGTTAACAGCTCAAAAAACAAGCCTGTCATCCTACACAAAAAAACAGTCAAATTTGTTCACTTACTGGGAATCAATAGAATACGTAATAAGAAAATATGAGAATTGAAAACTGCTTGTGTTCAGTGTCTGCATGCAATTTGTTTATCCAAAAGGAAATCAGTCAGAAATCACATAAATTAGTGATGATTTGCTGCTCAAGAAACCTATCTTATTATTATTAGTGCTGAAAATAGTTGTGCTGCTTAATATTTTTGTGGAAACATTAAAACATTTTTTTCCGGATACTTGATGAATAGCAAGTAATTAAAAAAAATAAGCATTTTCCGTTATTGAAACATAATTTGTGTGTAACATTTTAAATGTCTTTGCTAAATAAAACTATTAATTCATTTTCTTATGTACCCCAAACTTTTGAACGGGAGTGTATAAACCAATACATTGTTCTTTGGGACACACACCAAATGGGTTCATTATTCACACTGTGCTCTTGTGTATGCATTGTATTTGTAAAACAATTGTAAAACAATCACAAACACGATGATGAAAGCAAAGGTTGTCTTTAATAAATCCACAGGAAGATAAATTACACAAAGGCCACATTTACACATAGCCGGGTATTTAGAGAAATGAATATCCCCCCCCCCCGCCCGCTCACATGACGTTAAGCATTTTCTGGCGCATAATGTGACGTTTGAGAACCTAAAACCCCGTTTCTCCCAGTTGACACGGCAACACCTAACCGGGGTTATCAGAAATATCCACTTTGAACAGAGTTTTTAGAAATAATCGTTTTCTGTGATAAAAACTGGGTTTCTGTGTAAATGAGAGGCCAAAGCGCAGGGAAATATCTGCGTCTTCCCTTCGTGTAAACGGAGCAAAAGAGAATGGCTTACAACACATTTATCACAGACGAGACCTAACAGCAAATGAATAGACACAGAGGACTTAAGTATGCAAGCAAATGAGGATAATTAATGACACACACTTGAACTAAATGACAACTAATCAGAAACCATGACAACTAACTCAACAGTGGAAATGGTGCAAACTGAAAACAAAGTACCAATTAAGTGAGAGTGTGACAGAACTCTCGTCATATGTCAAACATTTTAGATTGATAGAGCAATCTATGAGGAATGAGGTTAAACAGTCAGGGTAATTTTATGCTCAAGGTTCATCACGTTCAGGCTCAAAGAAATTCCTTATTTGGTTGTGGCTGATTGCTTTGGACCCCAGCCCACTAACCTTTATGACCTTAGGTTTAGCTCTCATCTGCTCATTTACCACACCCTAACTGCTGTTTGACAGCATTCAAAATCATGTGGGCTCCTGATGGATCTGTCTAATACACTCCAACCATGTACAAAGCCTAATTTTAAAAACACTCTGAAACGTAATATTCAGTAATACTGCATTATCAATTTCACTGCACTGACACTAATGGATGAGAATAAAAACTTGAACTGAATTGAGCTGGATGACAACACTTCTTCCACTTCAATGCTTCAACTTGTCTTCCGCAGATCTGCTTTATAGCTTAATTGACGTTTCATAATTGACTAATTTTGCAACATAGAGTTGAACAAGATTACATCATCCCTGAACTGACTCAAGCTGAATAACTACATTTTTGTCTTCTGTGTAATATAGCATTTCACAAACTAAAACATAAAAAAAATTACTTTAAAGAATGGCACACTGACAGTATTAATGAAGTGTTTATTAGAGATGACAGCCCTGAATAGGTAATTAGCTTCTCTGGCAGTTTTTTCAATAGACATCTCATCCTTCAAATGTGATTCCCTGATGCCTCCGCTGGTATTTCTACCCAGTGACATTGGGTGTGAGGAATCTGTACAGCAATGGTGATTAATGGACATGTTTTCATCTATTGTAGTACAACATGTGAACATCACTATGCTTTCTGCACACTTCATTCATGTGCGAATGAGGACCTGTAAGGTCCCCATCATCTGAGTCTGTATAGATTAGCATAGCATTGAAGATGATGTGTTAAAAGTCAGAAACAAGGGTATAAATTGGTCTCTGGCATTCGACTTTTTAAAATTAAAATTTTATATATATTTTTAAATGGTATTTTACTTAGTACAAAATAAACAACTACCAAAATTATGGAACAAAAAAAAAGGACCACAAACCAAAAGAAATGTGTTTCTTTTTTTTAAAAATTGTGATTACTAAAATTTGTGTATTGACTTATGTGAAATATGTCAATATCAGTTAAGAAGTGAATTCTGCACACTGAGAATTTACGAGGCATTACATCATCTAAGTGTAAGTAGACATGTTCAGGTCATACAAATACACATGCCAGAAGAGCAAATGCAAGAGAAAGAAAAAAAGAAACAAAAGTGGGAGAAAGATGGAAGGGACATATAAACAATAGAAACATAGAAACATAAACACTCTGATTTATAAGGAGAGAAAAATAGCATAATGAGGAAACGAGGTGGAAAAGGACAGCGGGAAAGAGAGCTGTTGAACAGAGGTTTGCGTAGGGAGGGAGTAGTTTCACCTGCTGCTGCATTTTGCTGCAGTGTGGTCTTCCTGCACCTATACTTCACTGCACCTGTGGAACAGTGTCTAGTGCTGCTCTCTAGAGTTCACAGAGAGAACTGCCTATTCAGACTTCTGACTCTCCCTCTATAACAATACAAAACACTGTATCTGATATCCACAGAGTACATATAAGGTGTGTAATCATACAAATGTACATTTTACTAAAATTCTAAGAATTGATTAATGACAAATGAAAGACTGCATTTGAATGCACTATTTCCAATAACACATTGCCTCTGTCTCAAGTATAAGGCTTTAGGGAGAGACAAAAAACAACGAACGTACTACAATTAGCATCATGAATAAATATAGCTGCAAGCAGCCATTACCGGGGCCAAGAGCAAGAAGCGGCAACAGATGCAATCATGGGTGGGAGTGGCAAACCAAGTGCAGCAAGGAGCAATTAAAGACATTTTAAGATAATTTTGGCAAAATGGCTGAAAAATAATATATACAGTAACTTTTAAGATGATTTAATGGTTTATCATTTTCGATAAATAGGTGGCACAGTTATGAAATCGATGTGATGGGGTCAGAGTGAGGTGACAATGGCACATACAAAGTTTGGTGTCAAAATGTGAAGGCATTGCAGAGATAAAGACTTAATAGTCATTTTGGCAGCATGCCTCAACTTTGCTGCTGCGGTATACGAAAACGGTTTCGTCTATCGTCACTAAATCCATAACTTTTAGTCGGCATGGTCTGGAGATGATATGATTCGATATTGGTGAAAATCGGACGAATGGTCTAGGAGAAGTTTGAAAAAGAAGGTTTTGAAAGTGAATAAAGTTGGCGGACAGGAAGTTCGTCCAAATACGTCAATCTTGGTATCAATGTTCTCCGTATGACCCAAGGAGTCTAGTAAGACCAGTGTCATTACAATAAGCATATTTTTTCAAAAGTTATTAGCATTTTTGGAAATTTAATTTTAACTTTTGACCAACAGGTGGCGCTGTCTCGAAATCTTTTGAGTACCTTCAGGGGATGGTGCTGGTGGCAAATTCTGAGTTTCACAATGTTACAGCATTGCATTTGTTAAGTATAGCATTTTACATCACAAAACTGTATTGAAGTCAATGGGAATTTCATGTATTGTTCTATTATACCGCCACCAAGAGGCAAAATCTCAAAAAAAAATTCATGTGTCCTCGGAATGAGCCCATACATGTGTGTGCCAAATTTAGTGAAAATATCTCAATTCGCTTTGGAGTTATAGACATTTATATGAAAAAACACGTCAAATTACTGACACGTGACTTTTATTTAATTTTACTACCCCTTACTATCAATATTTTGGCATTTGGTCTGTTAACGTGTAGTTAACGAGCTATGGTTCCAAACTTCTGATGGTGGTTTTGTCTCGATCGGACTAACGGTTTCAAAGATATCGGCAAATGTTTTTTAAGCGCTAAATCACAGCACTACACAAACCGTGAGACGAAACCTAGCATGTTTGGTATCTGTGGATTCGGCAAGGATTCAGGAACCTAATGAGATGACTCCTGTGAAAATAAGTCAACCACGCCCAGAGTTATAAGCAATTGAAAAATAAATTTTACCACTAGGTGGCGCTGTTTCAAACTTCTCAGTCTCCTTCAGTGCATCGTACTGATGACCCATACCGAGTTTCGTAACAATTCGTTCATGTGTTAAAAAAATACAGCATTTTAGCACATAATTCAAAATGGCCGACAGCCAAAATGGTTGATCTGGGAAAATTTGATATCGCTCGACTCGACATGACGCCCTGAATCTAACGAGACCACTTTTATGATTTTTGGACAACCTGTTCTATAGTTATAATCAAAAATAGCCATTTTCTGTATCTCCGGACCAGTAGGTGGCGCTGTACCGAAACTCAGTATGTCGCCTCAAGTCATGGTTGTGATGGAATGGACCAAGTTTGGTCTCAATACGATAAAGCGTTGCGGAGATACAGCCTTACATCCGTTTTCGCAGGCCTAACGTAATCAAAATTTGTGCGTTTATCGAAAACGGTTTGACGAATCAACTTGAATTCCAAAAATGTTTGTCCCCACTGCCTGAAGATGATCTGGTGCGATTTTGGTGAAAATCGGACAAACCGTCTAGGACGAGTTCGAAAAAGTAGGTTTTTTGAACAATTCAAAAAGGCGGCCATATTTTTATGACGTAAAATGATGGCATAGGGAATCGTCATGAGTCGAATCGTCATGAGCTCAGCAATCAGAGGAAAAAAGAATTTTGTCGATAGGCCGTGCGGTTACTAAGTTATTAGCATAATAAAAGTGAAAATTTGGACAGGTGTTGGCGATAGAGGCAATGAGTTACAGACACCAAAATTGGTGTATTTAATGTTGGGACTGTCCTCTATCAGAATGTCAAATCAAAACAACTTTCCCGCAAACGGTTCTATGGGCTGCCATAGACGCCCAGTCGGAAGAAGAAGGAAAAGGTAGGAATAATAAATATAGCTGCAAGCAGCCATTACGGGGCCAAGCGCAAAAGAAGACGACAAGACATGCCAACATGGCTGGGAGTTTCAGACCAACTGCAGCAAGGAGCAGTTAAAGACATTTTAAGAGGATTTTGGGAAAATGGCTGAAAAATCATATATAAAGTAACTTATAAGATGATTTAATGGTTTATCACTTTCGACCTATAGGTGGCGCAGTTACAAAATCGATGTGATGTGGTCAGAGTGAGGTGACAATGACACATACAAGGTTTGGTTTCAAAATGTCAAGGCATTGCAGAGATAAAGCCTGCACAGTCATTTTGGCAGCATGCCTCAAATTTGATGCTGCGGTATACGAAAAAGTTTTTTGTCTATCAACACGAAATCCATAACTTTTAGTCAGCACGGTCTGGAGAAGATACGATTTGATTCTGGTGAAAATCGGACAAACGGTCTAGGAGGAGTTCGAAAAAGTAGGTATTTAGTGAAAATCAAGATGGCGGACAGGAAGTTTGGCTGACTTTGGCAAAATTGGTATCTTTGTTTTTGGAATAACCCGAGGAATCAATTAAGACCAATTAAGAGTCATTACAATAGGCAAATTCATTCAAAAGTGATTAGCATTTTCGTACATTTAATTATAACTTTTGACCAAAAGGTGGCGCTGTCTCAAAATCTTTCGAATACCTTCAGGGGATGGTGCTGGTGGCAAATTCTGACTTTCATAATGTTACAACAATGCATTTGTTAAGTATAGCATTTTACATCACAAAACTGTATTGAAGTCAATGGGAATTTCCCATTTTGTTCTATTATAGCGCCACCAAGAGGCAAAATCCCACAATTTCTTTCATGTGTCCTCAGAATGAGGTCATACATGTGTGTGCCAAATTTGGTTAAAATGTCTCAATTCGCTTTGGAGTTATAGACATTTATATGAAAAAACACGTCAACAATGACTGACACATGACTTTGATTGAATTTTACTACCCCTTACTATCAATATTTTGGCATTTGCGTTAATATATTGTTAACCAGCTATGGTTCCAAATTTCTTACGGTGGTTTCGTCTCGATCGGACTAACGGTTTCGAAGATATCGGCCAATGTTTTTTAAGCGCTAAATAATAACGCTACACAAACCGTAAGATGACTCCCGTGAAAATAAGTCAACCACACCCAGAGTTATAAGCATTTGAAAAATAAATTTTACCACTAGGTGGCGCTCTTTCGAAACTTCTCAGGGTCCTTCAGGGCATCATACTTATGACCCATACCGAGTTTCGTAACAATTCGTTCATGCGTTCAGAAAATTTTAGCGCATAATTCAAAATGGCCGACAGCCAAAATGGCCGATCTGGGAAAATTGGATATCGCTCGACTCGTCGTGATGCCCTGAATCTAACGAGACCACTTTTGTGATTTTTGGACAAACCGTTCAGAAGTTATAAGCAAAAATAGCCATTTTCTGTATCTCCGGACCAGTAGGGGGCGCTGCGCCGAAACGCAACAGGTTGCCTCAGGTCACGCTTGTGATGACATGGACCAAGTTTGGTCTGAATACGATAAAGCGTTGTGGAGATACAGCCTTATGTCTGTTTTTGCAAGTACTATGTAAAATTAATTTGTGCGGTATTCGAGAACTGTTTGACGAATCAACTTAAATTCCATAATTTTTGTCAGCACTGCCTGGAGATGATCCGGTTCAATTTTGGTGTAAATCGGACAAACTGTCTAGGACAAGTTCGCAAAAGTAGGTTTGTTAGACAATTCAAAATGGCAGAAATATTTGTATGACGTTAAATGACGTCATGGAATGCAATCAAATCGGCATGAGTTCAGGAATCAGAGGAAAAAATAATTTTGTTTCTACCTATTATGGTTCAAAAGTTATTAGACTTAATATGAGTGAAATTGATTTTGAGACGCCAAATTTGCTCTAATGACTTTTCAGACTGTACTTAATCAGTGTGCCAAATTTCACAACTTTCCCGCAAGCGGTTCTATGGGCTGCCATAGACGCCCAGTCGGAAGAAGAAGAAGGAAGAAGAAGAATAATAAGAACCGGAACAGACACAATAGATGCCTCCGCACCTTCGGTGCTTGGCCCCTAATAATAAGAACCGGAACAGACACAATAGGTGCCTCCGCACCTTCGGTGCTTGGCCCCTAATAAGAACCGGAACAGATACAATAGGTGCCCACAACTTCGGTGCTTGGCCCCTAATAATAATAACCGGAACAGATACAATAGGTGCCCGCACCTTCGGTGCTTGGCCCCTAATAATAAAAAAAATTATAAATCCATAAAAGAGTTCTATCATGAAACTCTAGATGGTGCAGGCTGATAGGTCCTTAAGTCAATTTGGTAGAGATCACATCGTTATCTACATAGAGCTGCTGATTGTTGCTGTTTTGCATTAGCGTCCAATGAGCTGTTGCTCAACATCAAATACTGGCAGTAGTTTGCTGTTAGCAGTGTGCAGCGTGCTTCAGAAACCCTCCACCTTCCCCAGTTCCACCTGTATAGATCTGCTATGGGGGTTATTTCATGTAGGTTACATGTACAACAGCAGCAGTATGTCTTACATGCTCACAGCAGCATGTCTGTGAATAGCAGATTGGATTGCTGATCTTGATCGATTGCTCCTGTCTGCCTAGCTGCCTGCTGTGTTTTGTTTGCTTCGAGGCTGTAAGCTCCGTCTAAGCCTCGTATTAGCTTTGTAGTTCTTTCTGTTTTGAACCATCATTTACTACCATTTCTAGTTGTTTATACTACTAAATACAGCTTAGACAACATCTCCGATTAACCTGACATCGCTAGCTTCCGTTATTGTTGGCACAACACGCTAGTAACTCGCTAGCCTGTTAACGCGCCACCCGTACGCTCAGTTATTTATTTATTTTTCTCTTGCGCGCCCGCGCCTCTGAGTTCATGAAAAGCCCAGGTGAGTAAGAATCAGTCAACAAACACGGTGAGTAATGTCTTGTCCTGTTATTGTCACCTGCACTTCATGTTGCATGTTTAGCATAGCCTTCCCCGTCGGCAATATAGCGTTTATATGTGATAAATGCAAGGAGACGGTCAGGCTGACGGAGAAGATTTCAGAATTAGAAACATGCATCCAAACTTTAATTGAGGATAGTAAGTGTGCTAGAGCTTTAGATACTTTTTTGGATGCGCCTAGCATAGTGAACTCTTTACATGATTCAGTTCCAGCTGAATTATTGCCTGTGCAGCAAGGCAAATGGGTGACGATGAGGGATCGCTCTAGTCGCGGATCAAAAAACCACTCTTCCGTTCCGATTACCATAACAAATCGATTTGCCCCGCTCAGTGAAACAACCACGGAGAATTCTGTTGATTGTGCCCTGGTAATTTGTGATTCGATCACACAGAACCTGAAAATAGGGACACCAGCCAACATAGTCACATGTTTGCCGGGAGCCAGAGCGCCTGACATCAAAGCAAATTTAAAAGTGCTGGCTAATGCTAATCGTAAATTCTCTAAGATTGTTATTCACGTCAGCACTAATGATGTTCGACTCCGCCAGTCGGAGATCACCAAAATTAATATTAAAGAGGTGTTTTAACTCGCAAGTACGATGTCAGGCACTGTAATTTGCTCTGGCCCCCTTCCTGTTCGAAGGAGTGATGAGATAGTTAGCAGATTGTCATCACTCAATGGCTGGCTGTCTAAGTGGTGTCCGCAAAATAATATAGAATTCATAGACAATTGGAAAAGTTTTTGGGGCAAACCTGACCTGTTGAAAAGAGATGGTATTCATCCCTCCTGGGATGGTGCTGCTCTTCTCTCTAGTAATTTGGCTCATAGTCTTAGAGACAAAACATGACAATCTTGGGCTCAGGTCAGGAAGCAGACAAACTGGCTAAACCGACCGTCTGCTAGCGGCCTCGCGTCACCAAGGTCAGATAAATCCCATCACATAGAGCCTCTTTCACCTAGATATCATCATATAGAGACTGTGTCTGTTCCCCGAATTTGGAAATCCAAAAAACTTCCAAACCGATCTAAGATTAAAAATGTAATTGATATTCAACAAATAAAAAATAGATATAATACAGATGAACAAACGATAAAGCTTGGGTTGCTGAATATCCGATCCCTTACTTCAAAAGCGCTCATAGTTAATGATATGATTTCAGATTATAAACTAGATGTGCTGTGTATGACAGAAACCTGGCTAAAACCAAACGATTACATTACTTTAAATGAGTCCACCCCCCATGATTACTGTTATAAACATGAACCTCGCCTGAAAGGCAAAGGGGTAGGTGTTGCTGTAATTTATAATAATATTTTCATAACCACAAAAAAAACTAGCTTTAAATAGACTTATTTTGAAGTGTTGGTGCTTAATGTAAAAATATATAATGTAAACGATAAATCAAGTTTGAGAATTCTGCTGGCAACTGTATACAGGCCACCAGGGCACCATAAAGATTTTATCAAATAATTTGCTAACTTTCTATCAGAATTAGTATTGACTGCAGATAAAGTCCTAATTGTTGGTAATTTTAATATATATGTAGATAATGAAAAAGATGCAATGGGATTGGCATTTAAAGACATTCTGACACTCTATTGGAGTTAGACAACACGTGTCAGGACCTACTCATTGTCGTAATCATACTCTAGATTATCACATGGAATCAATGTTGATGCTGTTGAAATTCTGCAGCAGAGCGACTACATCTCAGATCATTATCTAGTCTCATGTAAATTACATTTAGCAAAGGCTGCAAAGCCAACTCCGTGTTACAAGTATTTTAGACCTATCACTTCTGCCACTAAAGATTGCTTTATCAATAATCTTCCTAATCAGTTTCATCATCTCAGCATCCCAGATAGCTTAGAAGAACTTGATATTGCAACAGAAACTTTTAACGCTCTCCTTTCCAGCACTTTAGACACAGTTGCGCTTAAAGAAGATTAAAGAAAATAGTCCAACGCCGTGGTACAACGAGCACACCCGGGCCCTTAAGAGAGCAGCCAGAAAAATGGAGTGCAACTGGAAGAAAACAAAACTAGAGGTATTTGCGGATTTCATGGAAGGAGAGCTCGATTGCTTACAGAGAGGCTTTAAAAGCTGCTAGATCTGCTTATTTTTCAACCCTATTAGAAGAAAATAAACATAATCCTAGGGATTTATTTGAAAAAGTTGCTACACGAACGAAAAAGAAAGCTTCAAGCCCAGAAGTTTCCAAGAAACAAAGCAGTAATGACTTTATGAACTTCTTCACTTATAAGATTGATAATATTAGGGACAAAATTATAACTATGCAACCGTCTACTACAGCATCGCATCAGGGAGTGCATTATAGTCTCCCTGAGGAAAAATTTGATTCCTTCTTGCCATGGGAGAGGAAGAATTTTGCAAACTCGTTAATTCATCTAAATCGACAACATGTATGTTAGACCCTATACTGACTAAACTATTGAAAGAGATGCTTCCAGAAGTCATAGATCCTCTTCTTAACATCATTAATTCGTCTTTGTCTCTAGGATACGTACCAAAAACCTTTAAGCTGGCTATGATTAAACCATTTGTTAAAAAAACGCAACTTGATCCTTCAGAATTAGTCAATTTCAGGCCGATCTCAAATCTACCTTTTCTATCAAAGATATTAGAAAAAGCAGTATCCTCACAACTGTGTTCCTTTCTTGAAGGAAATGATATCTGCGAGGATTTCCAGTCAGGATTTAGACCGCACCATAGCACTGAGACAGCTCTCATTAGTGTCACAAATGATTTGCTCTTATCATCCGATCGTGGTTGTATCTCTCTATTAGTGTTACTTGATCTTAGTGCTGCATTTGACACCATTGACCACAACATTCTCTTAAATAGACTAAAAAACTATGTTGGCATTAGTGGAATTGCATTAGTATGGTTTAAATCATATTTATCTGAGCGCTATCAGTTTGTAGCAGTAAATGAAGAGATGTCTTATCGATCGAAAGTTCAGTATGGCGTACCACAAGGCTCAGTTCTCGGACCGCTGCTTTTCACTCTGTACATGCTACCTTTAGGAGATATCATTAGGAAATATTGAATTAGCTTTCACTGTTATGCTGATGATACTCAGCTCTATATTTCTTCCAAACCTAACGAAACTTACCAATTCACAAAATGAACGGAATGCATAGTTGATTGGAAAAATTGGATGACTAGTAATTTCCTACTACTAAATTCTGAAAAAACAGATATTCTAATTATTGGACAAAAAACTTCCACACGTAATAACCTAGAATACTGTTTAACACTTGATGGCTGCTCTGTTAAGTCTTCGTCGTCAGTTAAGAACCTGGGTGTGCTCTTTGATACCAATCTTTCATTTGAAAGTCACGTGTCTAGTGTCTGTAAAACTGCATTTTTCCATCTTAAAAATATAACTAAATTACGTCATATGCTCTCATTGACAAATGCGGAACAACTAGTTCATGCGTTCATGACATCAAGGCTAAATTATTGTAATGCTCTACTGGGTGGTTGCCCTGCACACTTAATAAACAAACTACACCTAGTTCAAATTGCAGCCGCTAGAGTTCTTACCAGAACCAGGAAGTACGACCAAATTCGCCCGGTTCTGTCAACACTGCATTGGCTCCCTATTAAACATCGTATAAATTTTAAAATATTGCTGATTACTTACAAAGCACTAAATGGTTTAGCTCCCCAGTACTTGAGCGAGCTCTTAACGCATTATAGTCCTTCACGTCTATTGCGATCTCAAAGTTCTGGCCAGTTGATAATACCTAGAATATCTAAATCGACTGCTGGCGGTAGATCCTTTTCCTATTTAGCACCAAAACTTTGGAACAATCTTCCTAACATTATCCGGGAAGCAGACACAGTCTGTCAGTTCAAAGCTAGACTAAAAACACATCTCTTTGACCTAGCATTCACATAACACTCTATAGACTTCTATAATTGAATATTAGGCTGCTTAGATCAGGTCAGCCGGAACTGGGAACACTTCCCTTAAATCCTGATGTACTCGTTACATCATAAGAAGAATAGCATCTACGCTAATTTTAGTGTCTTTGTTTATCCCAAGGTTTTCCCGCAGCCTGCCAGATCCAGGCCGTTTCCAGATCTGACGAAGGACTTTCGCCTGGACCCGATGACAATGCAGTGCTGAAGTGCCAGCTAGCCTCTCCCTATGGAGGATCCCTATACCACTCTACAGATAAAGCGTTGTGGATTTTTTTTTTTGGTTCGCGTACCTACCCGAAGTGATAAGATAAAATAAAATTCTGCATCAAAATTTATAGACAAGACAAGTAGTTTGTTTAGGCATGGTTTGTAAGGAATTATACACAATATATTCAATCGCACATAACTATAGAATCAATTCTTAATGCGCATGTGAATGCCATCAGCGTCTATCACAGGTTCGCGTTTAAAGTCTGTTTAGAGAGAACGGTGTCGTCTTAGCGGCCCCTAATTTAAGAACAAACTATCATTTAGACGGAAGTGAATCAATCAAAACTAACTTTAGCTGGAAAAAACATTTTTCAAGAACCACTATAAAACGAAACCAATCTCTGTTACCTTCAATTATATGTTTATCTCTGTAAAGCTGTTTTGAAACAATCTACATTGTTAAAAGCGCTATATAAATGAAGAGGATGACTAGATCTATTCCTCCAAGACCAAATAAATTAACATTTCCATTCAATACCATTCTCTGAACGTTGTCATGACAGAATTGTGATTAACAACAATCATCATTATCATAATAATATACCCTCACTGGCCAGTTTATTAGGTATACATTGTACTGGGTTGGAACCCCTTTTGCCTTCAAAACTGCCTTAATTCTTCATGGCATAGATTCAAAAGGTGCTGTAAACACACTCCTCATGGATTTTGGTCCACATTGACATGATAGCTTCACAAAGTTACAGCAGATTTGTCGGCTACACATCCATGATGCGAATCTCCTCTGCGAATCAGATCTGAGATCTGTCGACTGTGGATGATATTTGAGTATAGTGAAACTGATGTTTGTTCAAGAAACCAGTTTGAGATGATTTGGGCTTTTGTGATATGGCACATTATCCTGCTCAGAAGTTGGGTGCACTGTGGTCATAAAGGAACGGACATGGTCAGTAACATTACTCAGGTAGGCTTCTGACCCTACCACCTGAATGTTGCAGCAAAAATCAAGACTCATCAGACCAAGAAACATTTTTCCAATATTCTTTTGTACAATTTTGGTGAGCCCGTGCGTATTTTAGCCTCAATTTCCTGTTCTTAACTGACAGGAGTGGCACCCGGTGTGATATTCTGCTGCTATTGCCCATCTGCTTCAAGGTTCAATGTGTTGTGCATTCAGGTATGCTCTTCTGCATACCTCGGTTGTAACAAGTGGTTATTTCAATTACTTTTGCCTTTCTATCAGCTCAAACCAGTCTGGGCCATTCTCTACTGACCACTGGCATCAACAAGGCATTTTCAAGCACAGAACTGCCACTCATATGGACATTTTCTCTGACCATTCTCTGTAAACACTAGAGATGGTTATGTGTGAAAATCCCAGTAGGTCATCAGTTTCTGAAATACTCAGAACAGACTGCCTGACACCAACAACCATGCCACATTCAAAGTCACCAAAATCAACTTTCTTCCCCATTCTGATGCTCAGTTTGAACTTCAGCAAATTGTCTTGGCCGTGTCTACATGCCGAAATACATTGAGTTACTGCTATTTGATTGGTTAATTAGATATTTTCATTAACGAGCAGTTAAACAGGTGTACCTAATTAAGTGGCCGGTGAGTGCACATAATAATAAAAAAAAAGTTAGATACTGTAGAGGTATTCAGTTATTATTATGTAGGTGTATTATTACGATTATTATAATTAAAACTAATAAAAGCGAGATTTGAAAAACAAAGGGGATTTAAATTAGAATCACTTTTTGACAATGGCAATCTCTCATGAATCCCTTGTTTGACCCTATTAATCTTGTTTGATCTCATATCTACATGACTGGTTCTCCCTGAGCAATCACACAATTCCTTGGCCATCCTTGGCCACACTGCAGTATAATTCTGCAATGATCTGTGACATCAATCATATCGGCCCACAACTCCTGAAGCCCCTTCCTGACTCCCGTCCAGCACTGGTTGCCAAGTGAGGAGCCAATGCATTAGTCCAGGCCCCCACCATTAATTCTCCATGCCAGGTCTGCAGGCACATTGCACTCTTTCAGATTGCCACCATTGAGCCTGTCTTGCATCGGCAAAACATTTTGGAAAAAGTGGGTTTGACACCTTTGCAGAAAAATTAATACACACACACACATATACATACAGAGAGAGAGAGAGAGAGATAGAGAGAGAGAGAGAGAGAGAGAGAGAGAGAGAGAGAGAGAGAGAGAGAGAGAGAGAGAGAGAGAGAGAGAGAGAAGAGCCAAAATAATACCATGCTGCACTTGGTGCTAGTTTGAGAGTGACTACACAAAGCCTTAACTTTGACACAATGAGATCATCTGAGCTGCTGAGAAGGAATACATTAAAAATTCCAGGCCAGTAGCTCTGGGAACAAACACCAGATCATGGGGCTGCACTACTGTGGGAATTTTATTTTTTTGGTAATGCTCCGAAGTCCACCATCTTGCTTTATCAATCCATCTATGCTTCTCTCTATCTCTCTGTCATATGACCTGTTTTGGAGAAATTTCTTTCTCTTTCTATCACATTCATCTCAATGGCACCCATGACATATGATTTTTAGGGCACTATCGTGCACCCAGCGCAATTGACTTTGTACATGAGGCACGTATCGTTTGTATTTTGCACCCGACGCACAGCAGACTTTTCCCTCCACAGACGCACGTCAGTAAATTAGGGAATGAACTTGCACTCCCGCGGTCGGTTCAGCGAAAAGTGGAGGTGTGTTCCGGCTCAAACGTTCCCTGGTGCTATTTTGCAGTTTCAGAAAACAATTCCACCACAGACCAGGAAAAAACAAGTCAGTGGCGTGTTACTCAGATGCTATTTTAAGGGCTCATGCTTGGCCATAATGTAGCGTGTGCACAACGCGCATACACTTTGCTTCTCTCATTTACAGAGACGCAACAGTTCCCATTTTTGAAAACCATACATAATTACAGGGAAAAATATTACCACACGAGGGAAATCATTGTGGTGTCCATGAAGATAAAATAGGAAATAAATCTAGCTTACCCATTTACCCAAATTATTATATGCCCGTTTAACCGAAGCTAATTTGGGTGGGTTTCTCCCATCCCCATACAATGTCACTTCTTTGTCTTTTATGGCCCTGATGAGAACGTCGGTCTCCTCGGCTGTGAACCGCTCCTGATGTGCTCCTGGCAAATCCACCATAATAATAGCAATCCGCCATGAAACAAACGTACCTGCTTTATAAAGGGAATGTGAGATGACGCTCTGATTGGTTTATTCACATTACGCCCAAACCACACCTATGAGTAATGTAGCTACTTAAGACCAACCCATTTTAGATTTGCGTCGGGCGCAAGAGTCATTTATCCCACCGGTATAATAGCAACAGCGTCCGAGATCCGCCCACAAAGTTACTTGCGTTTTTGATACTTGCTTTTCAGATCGTTAAAATAGGGCCCTAAACCTGACATCATTGCTGGGTGCTCAATTCTTCAGCCAGGTTTTTTTTTAGCTAATCACCTGAGCTATGAATGCCATGTGACTGATTAGAGCTGCAGGAAAAGAACTTCATAACAGTACTGATGGCACCAAAAGAACATGCATTATTTCTTCCTTAGCAAGTATCCTGAGCTCCATTTCACATGCAACCCTCATAAAATAAATTAAAATAAAATAGGTCACTGGTATAATGTAATGTAATATAATGTAATACATTAATGTTTTATTAATTACATTTATTTGCTTCTTTAAAAAAATGTCACAACATATCACTACTTTTGAATAGCTATTAAATTCCAGAGACGAGTTGCAGTGAGAACTAAAATGCAGTTTATTAAACAAAATACAGATAAACAAAACAAGACGATGACTAGAACTTGGCTTGACTAAGAACATAAACTTGAACATGACTTGAACTGACTAGACTTATCAAAAGCGAGTAACAACCAACAAAGCTAGACAAGAGACAGTGGGAACATGAGGCCTATAAATACACAAAATGTGTATAATATTTGCCAAATACACAGATGTTTCAGAGACATTTTAATTCAATACTTCATGTACTGCTTAATACAGCATCTATTTGTAAAAAAAAATAAGGGGAGAGACTGAGAGAACTCCAGTCTCCAGGTCCCAGGAGAAGCACAAGTTACAAGGACACCAGTTTGTAAAGTAAAAAGACTTCACAAATTTTAGTTTTACATAATCAGTAGGATATAAAGAGAGGACTTCAGTAGGGGAAATGGCTAGAATAACAAACAAAAGAAATTCTTAGTAAGGGTTTTCAGAAATAACTTACGAAGCTTCAAAAGTAAAATAAATCAAAAGACACAGGAGAAAACTAATTTTCAAATAAAATGGCATCCACCTCCCTATAACTTATCCCAATAAAGAAACAACCAAACAGTGTATTAACTTAAAAGAAAAACTCCAGTTAGATGATGTTAACTTAAAACACAAGGTTACCACAAAGTCAAATAGAAGTTAGCTCACAGCATACCTTCTTTTAAATGTTCACTTAACCACTATAACTGACACCACAAACACAATGAAACCAATAAGTGCTGGGACCGGAAGATGACAGTGTCAGGTGTGGGGTTGGTGAAAGGAGCGAGGACTCAGGTGCAGATTTGATGTGCTTTTTTAATAATAAAAATAAAACAAAAGACAAACAAAACTACCCCGAAGAGGAAAACAAGACTGACTTGACTTCCAAGTCACTTGACAGCAGGGAAACACACAGTGTACATAAGACAACAAACCAGCACAGGACTGCAAACACAAGGAGAATAAATAGGGAGAGCAAACAAAGGAAGTAACGCGGGAGGACAGGTGGGGCAAATTAATCAATAATCAGGTAACAAGATGGGAGGGACTAGACAATCAACAGGAGAGCACATGGCACAAGAAAACATACATGAGAAGCCATGTGCTCACACCAAATATTACTTGAACACAAGCACATTACTTGAACACAAACACAAAACAAGACATGAACACGCAGCCAATGAGAACAAGTGTTCACACAAAACATGACAACATGTAAGCACGCAGCCAGTGATAAACACAAGCCGGAGGGACAAACCAGGGTGACTCTGGTGAGTCTGGAGTTCTGGCTGAGGGCAAGGGTGGTGCCGGCTGAGCAGTGAAAAGTGAAAGTGAAAGTGAAAGTGACATGTGATGGCCAAGTATGGTAACCCATACTTGGAATTTGACCTCTGCATTTAACCCATCCAAGTAAGTGCACACACATTAGGAGCAGAGTAGTGAGTAGTGAACACACACACACACTGCAAACGTGGATACACACACCCGGAGCAGCGGGCAGCCTTGAGTGGCGCCCGGGGAGCGATTGGGGGTTAGGTGCCTTGCTCAAGGACACCTCAGTCATATTCCTGCCGGTACTGGAATCGAACCAGCAACCTTTGGGTCACCAGTCCAACTCTGTTACCATTAGGCCATGACTGCCCCAGAGCAGGCGGCAAGGCCGGAGCAGGCTTGACAGGCGACCAGGGTGGAGCAGGCCGGGCAGGCTTTCAGGGTGGAGCATGAGTCCAGGGCTGAGCAGGCATCCAGGGCGGAGCAGGCGTCCAGGGCGGAGCAGGCATCCAGGGCGGAGCAGGCGTCCAGGGCGGAGTCAACACTTCAGGGACCCAGGGCGGATTCGATGCTACAGAGGTGGCCATCTTGTCCGAAGACACAGCCACGGCTGGCATGACGTGAACGGTCTCTCAAAGTCGGGTCATCCCTGACCAACGGACTTAGGGAAACGACAGGAGCCCTCCTCTTCCTGTGCTTGCAAGGGCGAGGCTGTGGGAAGGAGCTTACGCCTCTGGGAGCGCTGCAGCTTCATAAGTCACGTCTTGTGGCACTGCAGCCTCTTCGGCCAACACTTGGGGCGCTGCAGCAGTATTTTCATGACAAGCAAGAAAATCCTCGAAACCCCAAGTCAGGTGATCCAGCCCTCTCGTATGCCACCGGGTGAGGGGATCATCAAGGGCATAGTTAAATAAGTCCTTGAGTGCTGCATCATTGAAACCCAGCCCTTCTGCAGCACTGCTGAACTCTAGGGCAAACCTCCTCAAATCAGTTCCATGGTCATGGATAGAGCTCAAGGCCTAGGAGAATAAATAGGGAGAGCAAACAAATTAGGTAACGCGGGAGGACAGCTGGGGCAAATGCATCAATAGTCAGGTAACAAGATGGGAGGGACTAGACAATCGACAGGAGAGCACATGGCACAAGGAAACATACATGACAAGCAATGTGCTCACACCAAACATGACTTGAACACAAGCACATGGCCAGTAAAACAAATCACAAGCCATGTTCTAACACAAAATGAGACATAAACATGCAGCCAATGAGAACACTCATAAGCCACGTGTTCACACAAAAGATGACAACATGAAAGCACGCAGCCAGGGATAAACACAAGCTGCATGCAACACAGCATAAGACAAAACATGACATGAAAGCACATGAAACAAGGCACACAGACAAGACAAAATAAGAGTGTCAGGGCTCTGTCACAAAACCAAGGACTTAGAACCACACTACCTCCACAATTCAAATAAAGCTTTGAAGCAGGCGTATAAGTGCTCTCACAAGTTCCATCAAATTCTGCCAAGAATTTGCAGATTGGCCAAAAGCACTTCATTACACACCTGTATGTCTTGAGTTGTAAGTGACCAACAGGTACATTTATATGTAAAAGTTTCAGCACTTGAGAACGGTGCAAAGTAGGTAAGACAACATGATGGATGTCACAACAATTAGACAAATCAAAATGGAGTTACGCTTTTGCACTGGTGGACTTATCACAGAAGCAAGTAGTTCCGCCATTCGGCCTTTGCTCAGTTTAACACCCCATCAGAACACAGAGCAAGGGAAGGGTCTGTTCTCTACGCCCCACTTAACATCTTTACCAAAGTATAGTTTGAGTATTTCGTTATTCACATTAGTTCCTTCACTGATTTCAGGCTTAACCCTCTGCTGACCTCTGGGAGGTTCAGAGGGGGCTTGCCAAAGTAAGTCGACAAAGCCAACAACGTTTCTGAACTACATCACTGGCAGTTGCGCCACTGCACACTTCAACTATGCAGATGAGGCGTCCCCAAAATTACCATCATTCAGCACTTACAATCACACCCCATCTCATTACCACGTATTAGTATGTCAGAACCGGTGTAGGAATTCTCTGAGAAGGGAAGGAACTCTTTCAGGATTAAGGACTGTTCTAAACCAGTATCTCGCAAGATCACAACCGGTTGATGCTCAGTGCCAGACAAGGAAACCGTACCAGCACGAATGAATGGTTGCATGGACTTATTCTTAGTTGCAGGCATCGTTTGTACAAGAGCAACATTCCTAGAGTTACCGTCTACATTATTCTTTTTCCAAGCCTGGCACTCTGCAATCAGGTGATTTGGATCAAGGCACTAAAAACAGACACACAGATGCAACTGAGAATAAACGTGTGGAATCTCGTGTCACAGTGTTTGAAATGGAAAATTGAGTGTTCGACGGCCGAAGAGATGGAAAGACCTTTTGGTGTGTCAAGATAAATTAATCTGCTAACACAGCAGCATTCAATAGCAAATATATATATATATATATATATATATATATATATATATATATATATATATATATATATATATATATATATATATATATATATATATATTTCATTTAGATGAACAACAACACTTTCTGGAAGACAACCTTTAAAATCCTCCAGCAAGAGCAACTCCTGGAACTGGTCTAAGGTAGTGGTCTTGCTGGAGAAACACCACTTTTCAAATAATCCTCTTTTCTCTCTTGCAAATTCTACATGAGTCTGTTTCACTGTTTTCTGTAGGGTATCTGGACTGTGTCAGGACGACTCATGCACTTATACATGTAAGAATGCTTTTAACCTCTCTGACTCTGGTTCATAACTCAGGTTGGGCACCACAGAGTCTGCCCCTAATGGCGTTCATTGACACTTTCATGGCGAACTGAGTAAAAACCAAGCCTCCCCTTTACAACGAGAAGGAACTTGTGTACGACACACAGCAGGGGGGGTCAGGCCTCAAAGAAGTTATCTCCTCAGAGCCAAGCCAGAATGGAGACCAGAGCACATTCAAACACACACACACACAAGAACCTTTCTCTAATATCCTCACTGTAAGGACTGGGCGAGGGGTGAATCTGAATAACTAAATACATCCTAGCTAAAATCCCACTGCCTTCAGGCCCAAAAAGCCTGGATGTAAATTAACATACACACACACACACACACACACACACGCACACACGCACACACACACACACACACACACACACACACACACACACACACACACACACACACACACACACACACACACAACCACACACGCATCCCCCACAAGTGAAGCCCGGTCAGGACAGAGCGTGGTGTCCAGTTACGAGACATTTTTATGACTGACTGGAATGTCCCAAAGAAGGTGATTCTAAAGAGAAAGAAACTTCTCTTTTTAGACATTTAACCAGATATATTCAATGTGTTTTTATGTGTGTCCATTTGCCCATGTCATATTGGAATGACTATGATTTTATCGTAGCTTAAAGTGAATTATAAATACCTTCATTATGCATTTCAAACATAACTGTCTATTCCCATAACTTGTACACATAGTTCTGGACATCTCCAGAATGCTTTCGGTGTGATCAATCAGAATACGTACAGTAATATCCAGTAAAATATAGTTTACTATGTTTTCCATCTTTGGAGTGAAAAGAGACCAAAACTAACATCAGTGGTGTTCTTAGATAACAGCGTTTACGCCCCAAAGGAATGTTCACAGAACTGTGGCTCTCTCTGAATTCTAACCAAGGAGGAGAAATGAATCCTGTATTCATATATATATATATATATGCTATTATATATCCACTTGAGAATTGTATGAACAATGTATCTAAGTTCCCTATTTCATGAGTTGCCTTTTTGTGGTTTGGTCTATGTTTCTCGACAACTCTAATGCGATAATGTTTTAAACTTTGCCAACTAATGTTTAACCAAATCCATTTGTGGCAAGTTTGGTCTCTATAAACTCCAATCTTCATTCCCCATTTGTTAATTGACATTACATTTTGCTAAACTTTGTGACACATTAGTATTATAAGAATTGTGAAAATTCTTCTCTTAAACACCCAATGAAACTAGAGATTTAAATGCCTGGTTATAACACAAAGGGTCATAAAATCTCCCTCCAAAGGGACAGCTCCTGATTGGACCCTCCTCCAAAAGAAGGCGGAAACGTCAGGTCTTCAAAAGGACTGAATACCAGTTTATCCCTCTCTTACCCTCTGGTCCTCGTGTCATAATGTAACGTCTCGCCTCCGGGCGAGCTCTTAGCCTTTCTTTTATTTGTTTCTAGTCTAGTTTGTGTTTTTCAGTCTTAGATAAGTCTCCGTGTTTAATTCCAATCGACGTGTGAAAAGAACACCGCGTGACATATCTCTTCAGCAAATCCATCTACAACGGACCTTTAAACGAGCGCGCGCTCGTTTTGAAGGAGAAACACGCGCACGTGACCACGTGGCGAGAGACGCCCACACGCTTCTTCACCAGCCATGCAAAGATGTAACGTTAACTCTGCGTGATTTCCCCGTAGAGATCTTTATTTCTTTTCTTTGTTAGTCAAAGTTTTGTTTTCCGTAGTCGACTCTGTTCACTTCCACAAAGTGAAACGAACTTAGCCGAACTATTTTCCTTTGGTAATGTTACCCCAAAGACTTGGAAACTCCGTTCAACACGCGCGCCAAGCAGCACCCAGTGACGCTTCCTAAAGGACTTCGCTCCGCGCAGGAATGCCGCGACACAGAGAGACCCAGAAACTTAAGTATATCTCTTTATAGAGCTTCTAAGAAGCATTAAGATGATGTTTTCATGTTGTTACAGACAGGGGACTGTCAGGGTGAATGTTGCCAATGCTCTCTCTCTCTCTCTCTCTCTCTCTCTCTCTCTCCCTCTTCCCCTCTCACACGTGTTTCCATTGTCCACACTCTATGCATTTCTCGTTCATTGATGCCTTATCGTGTTTTGTTTGTTTATTATGTTTGTAAATACATATATCCATGTAACCGTAGTAAATACATTAGTAGTTCTGCCGTATTAAATTCTTTATATTCATGTTGATTGTTTACTGGCTCTTTGCTCATTTTCAAGTCCCTTAAGTGAAAGACCTTTAGCTACAAGCTTACAAATTAAAGATACTTTAAAGAGTATTTGTTTATAGGGCAGGAAACCCAATTCTTGTGGCCACAGAATTGCTTTTCCTGAAATCCTATAAAGTAGGATGATATTGTGGATCCCCACAAATATTATTCGGACAATTGAGCTAATTAATTTTGCCTGTTTCACAGGACGTGGTCCTTGTAATTAATTACAATCAACTTGTGGTTAATTGCAAGGATACGCATGCATGCAGGTAAAATGACATATCATCCCTTATCAGGAGATTGAGTAACATGTAAGACTGATCTAATCCAAACATGTATGAATAATTATTAATTACCAATTATTAATTATGATATGCAAATCCCCCACGGATTAGATCCGCCCCTGAGTCTTTACATTTAGCACGACCAAAGTTCTCCCAAAGGAGCTCCACCACCTTGGGGTTGGTGGTAACTAGCTCGGAGCTCGCGCTTGCTGAGGTAGCGCGTTGATTAAATGTCAACTTAAAGAATCTACGGCTCGAATAATAGGTCCGCAATAAATTTATAATGCTGAGGAAACTTAGCTTATGGAGTTCCCCTTTCTCTCTTTTTCCTGTTATCACAACTAAAATGTCTGTTTGCAAGCTATGATTCTTTTTGTGTTCAAATATGAATATTCAGTCTATAATTCAGACTATGAAATACTTTAAATTTGAGAAATTAAATGGAATACCTGGAATTTCATCTGATTTTAGATCTGCTCTGTAGGGAAGCTCAACAAAAAAATCAAGAAGCTTACTTTCAAGCAAGGCGTGTCACAAATCAGGTCCGAGGACTGATTTGTCACGGTAGATCTAAAGGACGCATACTTCCACATATCCATCCTTCCACAACACAGGAAGTTTCTGTGGTTGCTTTCGAGATCAAAGCATACCAACATTGTGTTCTTCCTTTTTTTAGGCCAGCCACTGTAAAGCAGTTTCAAAAACTGCTAGGTCTGATGGCAACAAAGTCCAACGTTATACCTTGTGGCCTTTTGTACATGAGACCGTTGCAGTGGTGGCTCAGGACAAAGGGGTTCTCCCCGAGGGGAAACACGCTCCGCATGATCAAGGTCACACGGCAATGCCTTTGTGCCTTAGTTATGTTGAAAGAACCTTGGTTCCTGTCCCAAGGGCCTGTTCTGGGAGCTCCTTGTCGTTGCGTCACCCCAACGATGGATGCTTCCCTTCAGGGTTTGGGTGGCGATCATGAGTCATTGATAACCCCAAGATCTGTAGCAGGACCATCATCTCTCGTGGCATATCAACTGTCTAGAAATGCTGGTGGTCTTCCAGGCTCTGAAACTTCTGATCCAATTTGACTTCTGACCTATAATGCTGCCTGAATCATAATCATACACTGTTTGTTCGTTGACCAGAGGAGAACTGGCCCCCTGACTGAGCCTGGGTTCTCCCAAGGTTTTATTCTCCATTCTATCACCTGATGGAGTTTTGGTTCCTTGCCACTGTCGCCTTTTTCGCCTTACTTTGCCTTTGTCGACATTGGCTTTTGGCTTGCTTAGTTGAGGACATTTAATTTAATTTTATATTTAACAATATTTTACAACATTATTTTCCTGTTATCTCTGTAAAGCTGCTTTGAAACAATCCCGAGGCCCGGGGAGTGGAGAATCCACCCCAAGGTGGTGGAGCTCCTTTGGGAGAACTTCGGTCGAGCCGAGGCCAACCTGTTCGCATCCCAAGAGACCACACATTGTCCACTTTGGTTCTCACTCAGCCATCTAGCCCCTCTGGGGTTGGACGCTATGGTGCAGACGTGGCCGAGGTCACATCTGTACGCATTTCCCCCGATTTCTTTGCTTCCAGGAGTTCTGGAAAGGGTTCGCCAGGATGGGGTCAGTCTACTGCTAGTAGCTCCGTTCTGGCTGGCCTGAGTATGGTTTGCGGACCTGGTGTCTCTCCTCGACAGCTCTCCTCTGGAGATTCCGATCAGGAGGGACCTACTCTCTCAGGTGAGTGGGTCGATCCTTCACCCCCGCCCAGAACTGTGGAAACTGTGGGCTTGGCCTCTGAGGGGGCCCAGCTCACAAGTTCTGGTCTCTCAACCAAGGCTGTTAAGACCATTCTCATCTCCAGAGCTCCATCCACAAGGAAACTGTATGCCTTGAAGTGGAGAATTTTCAGTTCTTGGTGTGGAGAGCACCAGCTGGACACGGTTTATTGCCCAGTGGGTGCAGTGCTGGAGTTCATGCAGGAGCGCTTCTCCACAGGGTTATCCCCCTTCACGCTGAAGGTGTACGTGGCGGCACTACCAGCTTACCACGTCCCTTTGAGTGGAGTATCTTTGGGGAGACACCTACTAATAACTCTTTTCCTTTGTGGCACTTTGAGGCTGAGGCCCAGTCTGCACGAGGGTGCCGACATGGGACTTGGCTGTTGTAATAGAAAGCCTCTCCCTAGCTCCATTTGAGCCCATTGATTAAGTTTCTGAGGATATCTCTCTAAGACTTGGAATTGTAGACATTCAAGCACTTTTGATATCTCGCTCGTGCATGGAATTTTGCTCCTGGTATGGTAAAGAGTTTTCTTCACCCTAAGACCAGGATACGTTCCTAAGGTTCCTACTAATACGGTAGGACCTAGAGTACTGCAGGCCTTCTGTCCTCCTCCGGACGTCAGACCTAGAGAAACTTTATCTGCTCTGCCCAGTTAGGGCATTAGATGCTTATGTCCACAGAACTGTGGAGAAAGTCTGAACACTGTTCGTTTGCTTTGGGGTACCCACAAAGGGGTGACTAAGCAGAGAATGAGCAAGCGGTTGGTCGAGGCCATCTCACTTGCTTATGAGTCAACCAGTCAGCCTTCACCTTTGGCTGTATGGGCCCACTCCACTAGGAGTATGGCTGCTTCCAAAGCATTACTGTCAGGAGTTTCCCTCCAAGATGTTCAGGGAACTAAGGTTACATACGTAACCGATACGTTTTGCACCAAAGAGTTGCAAAAGTTTCTCATTACCATTTTCTACTGCTTCTCTGACCCCAAATAAAGTTGTTTTTTTGTTGTTTTTTTTCTGATGTTTTTTGCTGATGCTATTTTCTTTGATATATTGATCTCTCCTGCCATTGAAGCTAGATCTGTGTCTGTCAAGAAGAGATGCTTAAATGAGAACACTAGTGTACTGTTTATGAAGGCTATATCTTTAACACCAAGCATATCTGCTGACTCTGTTGATTTTCTCCTTGATTCTTTTAACTCAAAAGTTAAAAGTGTACTTGATGATATTGTTCCTGTGAAAGTCAGGAAGAAGAGTGGTTGACAAAAAGCACCTTGGAGAAACTCAACAGCAGTGCAAAATATGAAAAGACAATGCAGAAAAGCAGAGCGCATGTAGCGGAAGACAAAACTTGTAGTCCATTATAACGTACAAAGACAGCATCCTTGCTTTCAATATGGAACTAGGCAAAGCTAGACAGACTTTCTTCTCAAATATAAACAGCAACCTAAACAACACACACACTCTTTTTGCTACTGTAGAGAGATTGAAAAACCCCCCAAGCCAGATTCCCAGTGAAATGCTCTCAGACAGCAAGTGCAGTGAGTTTGCTTCTTTCTTCTCTGAGAAAATCAATAATATCAGAAAGGTGATCAGCTCATCCTTGAGTTGTACTAGGGTCAGACAGATCAGACCATAACCTGATAAAGTAGTTACTATGTATGATTTCGAATAAATTGATGGCAACATTTTTGGAAGAAACATCAACCTGCGCCCTTGACGCACTTCCCACATCTTTTTTCAAAAATATGTTAAACAGCTTAGAAGCAAATCTCCTAGAAGTGGTCCTAGAAGTCCTAGATCTCCCTGAAAACGTCTCAGGTTACTTATGTAACCCTGGTTCCCTGAGAGGGAACGAGATGCTGCGTTGAGACGCGGTGGGAACGTTCTGCGTGATTGCGTCATGAAGCACATGTATAATCAGTGCAATTGAAGAGCGAGACGTCATAGGCAGGTGGCGTCATAGACCAGGAAGCTATAAAGCACACCAGAAAACAGACCGCGACAGCTTCTGAAAAAGCCTGAAGCAAGTCGATCAGGGCATGCAGGAAGTATGGCAGGAGAACGCAGTGTCTCGTTCCCTCTCAGGGAACCAGGGTTACATATGTAACCTGAGACGTTCCCTTTCAAGGGAACTCGAGCTGCGTTGAGACGCGGTGGGAACCCTATATCCACTACGCCATAATGAGAAATGCCCATTCTGTGTGAAGTCCTTGCGCACACTAAGAAGCAAGCAGCCTAGCCCCGGGAGTGGAGAGGTCTAGGTCATAAAATCTGACAAATGTATGTGGTGAGGACCAGCCTGACAATTACAAATGTCCTGAAGGGAAACCCCTGAAACTAAAGCCTAGAGGCAGCCATACTCCTTGTAGAATGGGCATGAACAGCCATAGGTGAAGGCTGTCCGGCCGCTTCATAAGCAAATGAGATAGCCTCAACTACCCACTTGCTCATTATCTGTTTAGATGCAGGACAACCTATCTTAAGTTACCCGAAGCAGACAAATAATTGTTCTGATATACGCCACTGAGCAGCTCTGTGGACATACGCATCCAAAGCCCGGACAGGGCATAACAGTTTTTATGGAGGGAGCTCTGGACTGAGTATGGTCTCCACGACCTCGGTCGAGAGACCTGAATCTATGAGCCCACAGTATCCATAACTCCAGAGCTCCCAGGAGCAAAGATATCGGGAATGCGTACAGGTGTAGCGTCAACCACACCTAATACATCACGTCCAGTCCAAGTGGAGCTGGATGCGTGAGGGAGAACCACAAAGGGCAATGCATTGTACAAACGATGCGAAAGGTCGACCTGAGTTGACCGAAGTTCTCCCTAAGAAGCTCCACCACCTCGGGTGAAGTCTCAATTCCCCGGGCCACAGCCCCTGCCTCAACAGGATATCTGCTCTGATATACGAGACCATCAGTGTGTTGTCCGGACCCTTCGCCGAGCGACCACTCATGATTGCCCCCGACTTGTGAGGGAAGCATCCATCGAAAGCATTATGTGTCGACAAGAAGCCCCCAACACTGGGCCTGGGCGAGGAACCAAGGTTCTTCCACATGACCGAGGCACGAAGGCATAGCCGCGTGACCTTGATCATGCGAAAACGGATTTCCCCTTGGAGAAAACCCCTTGGTCCTGAGCCACTACTGCAGGGGTCTCATGTACAGAAGGCCAAAAGTAACTACGTTGGACGCAACTGCTATGAGCCCCAAACAAAGACCTTTCACCGAGCGGCCACTCATGACCGCCCCCCATCCTGTGAGGGAAGCATCCGTCGATAGCGTGACGCGTCGACAAGAAGCCCCCAGCACTGGGCCCTGGGCGAGGAACCAAGGTTTCTTCCACATGACCGAGGCACGAAGGCATAGCCGCGTGACCTTGATCATGCGAAAACGGATTTCCCCTTGGAGAAAACCCCTTGGTCCCGAGCCACCACTGCAGGGGGCTCATGTACAGAAGGCCAAAAGGGACGCTGACACCTCGGTGCCCTGAACGGCGAACCGGCAGGGAACAACCCTCCTCAGAGAGTCGCACCCCAGAGGGTGCCGAGGAGAAACGATTTCTCAAAACTGTCCCTCCCCTGGAGGAGCCCTAAGAAGCCTGATAGCCTCGTTTTTTGCGACAGGACTTCCTGTCTAAGCTTTATCAGAGATGATGATAATCCTCAGATCTTGCCTACCTCTAGATAGCTTAGTTCCTACGACCCTCCTCGGAGGATCATTGGAAAAAGCAGGCACCTCGGCACCCTGAAACGGCGAACCAGCAGGGAAACCGAACGGACTGCTCTACAACCCCACTCGGAGGATCGTTTGGGGACACTGACACCTTGGTGCCCTGAACGGCGAACCGGCAGGAAAACCGAAACTGGCAGCGCTGCGACCCTCCTCAGAGAGTCGCACCCCAGAGGGCGCCGAGGAGAAACGATTTCTCAAAACCATCCCTAGAAGCCCGATAGCCTCGGCATCAGGGCTTCCTCTTTGTCCAAGCTATTTTAGAGATAAAACAGTCCTCAGATCTTGCATATCTCTAACTAGCTAGACTGCTACCGCAGGTCCCCCTCGATTGTGGAGGAGCCCAAATGGTGATGCTCGTTTTGCACTCTGTGCTGCGAGGAGCTTAGTAGACTGAGACTGCTCCCGCCCAGCAGTCTAGGGAACATTAGTTTGGTGAGGAAGAAACCTCACCTGAATGGTTTATTTCTTAGTTTTTTTGAAAGCGGAGCGTCCAGAAGAACAGACATAATTTATCTTATTTTCTTTATTTTTAAATCAGAAAAACGTATATATATATCACTCCGTGGCCACCAGCAGGAAAACAACCGAACTGGCCGTGCTGCGACCCTCCTCAGAGAGTCGCACCCCCAGAGGACGCAGAGGAGAAACGATTTCACGATTTATCTGTTTTTGCACGACGCAATTCTCGAATAGCATCAGTGCTGACATCCTCACATTCATCCATGTCCTTATACTTTACCTTTATTTATTCTTTATTTATTTATTTATTTAAGATTGCTGGTGGCTAACGTCGGGGTTAAAAACGATGACGCCGACTCGGGAGAGAGAAAGCTTGCAAGCGTCTCTTTAACCCGAGGCACTGTCATACCATGACACTTAATACCCAAAGCATTACTATAGTTAGACGTTTGGGCATTAAACACATAAAATAGAAACCGGCTTATTCCACGATCTCGACACCTCAGTGTGGAGATAGGGAAAAACAGCTGTCCCCGGCGAGGAGGCTGAGATACAGAGTTTTTCTGTTTTTAGATATATTTCATCTAATAAACTCTTTTTTTATTTTCACTCTCATAATGTTCAGCTGGCCAGTAAATATTTAACTAGCAACAGCACTAGATAAACCTCCTTGTAAAGCTCCTCTTTATTCAACAGAGTTAAGAGCTGATTTATTTATTTATTTATTGAAAACTCAAACATCTGCCTTTTTCTTAATATCTTTATTTGTTTTGTTCTCATTTTTCTAAACAAAACACTAACGATACCAATTCCTCGGAACTGCAAATCACCAGCACTGGATCTGACAGGTGAAAGCTGAAATATGGCAAAGCCCGTCCCAACCACCGCTGTCAAATCCGTCCCAAAATGCGAGTCGCCGCCATAATGTATATATATTGCAACTTGACAGACAACAATAAATATGACAAGGACATACCCTTGACAATAAATATGACAAGGAATACAAAGATCGCTTGCTGAAGGCACAGAAGCTGTTGCGGTCTGTTTTCTGGTGTGCTTTATAGCTTCCTGGTCTATGACGTCACCCGCCTATGACGTCTCGCTCTTCCATTGGACTGATTATACACGTGCTTCACGACGCAATCATGCAGAGCGTTCCCACCGCGTCTCAACGCAGCTCGAGTTCTCTTGAAAGGGAACTGCAGTTGTCAAGCCCCTCCTGAAAAAGAGCAATCTGGATAAGATATTGTTTACATATTAAACAACTATAGACCGAACTCAAATCTTCCTTTCATAAGCAAGATCATTGAAAAAGTTGTCTTCAATCAGCTGAACAAATTCTTAAGCTCAAATGGATACTTTGACAATTTTGAATCTGGTTTCCGATCGCATCACCTGTATTATGCTCCCACTGAGCCAAATAATGAGAAAGAACCAAATCGCTTACCAAAACTTTCTATGCAGATGACACACAGATCTACTTAGCCCTATCACCTAACAATTACAGCCCCATTGACTCCCTGTTCCAATGCATTGATGAAGTAAACAGTTGGATGTGCCAAAACTTTCTTCAGTTAAACAAAGAAAAAACTGAAGTAATTGCATTTGGAAACAAAGATGAAGTTCTCAAGATGAATGTATACCTTCACTCTAGGGGTCAAACAACTAAAATCAAGTCAGGAATCTTGGTGTGTCTCTAGAGTCAGACCTTAGTTCCAGTTATCGTGTCAAAGCAATAACTAAATCAGCATACAATCACCTGAAAAATATTGCAAGAATTCGATGCTTTGTTTCCAGTGAAGATTTAGAGAAACTTGTTCATGCTTTCATCACCAGTAGGGTGGATTATTGTAATGGACTCCTCACTGGCCTTACCAAAAATAGCATAAGACAGTTGCAGCTCATACAAAATGCTGCTGCCACAGCACACCAGTCCTCAGGTCTTTACACTGGCTGCCAGTTACATATAGGATTGATTTTAAAGTATTATTACTGGTATACAAATCATTCAATGGCCTAGGACCTCAATACATTACAGATTCGCTCAGTGAATATAAACCCAACAGATCACTCAGATCATTAGGATCACAGCAGCTTGAAATACCAAGGGTTCACTCAAAGCATGGTGAGTCCGCTTTTAGCTACTATGCCGCAGCTGGAACCAGCTTCCAGAAGAGATCAGATGTGCTCCTACAATAGTCACATTCAAATCCAGACTCAAAACACATCTGTTTAGCTGTGCATTTACTGAATGAGCACCGTGCCACTGTTCGTCTGACTGTTTGTACTGTATTTTATTTTATTTTTTATTCTAAACTGTTTTAATTATTCTTATTTCTTTTGATTATTTTAATTTCTTCTATGTAAAGCACTTTGAATTACCATCGTGTATGAAATGTGCTGTATAAATAAACTTGCCTTGCCTTTCCTTGATGTATCTTATTTGTGAACGACCAATTTGGATGTGAAATTATCTATAGAACTTACTTGTGAGCTAAGATCCAATGTATTTGGAGCTTCTTCGTCCTTAAATGACAACCTTTTTGCAAAGCCTGAATCACATTCTAATATATCCACAAAACAGTCCGCCCTGAAATGTGTTACACAAACTGTTAAGCTCAGAATAAAGTTAACATTTCCCATCACTGGGTTCTAACTGTTTCCTAGTGCATTTCTAGGCAGTTGCTAGCCGGTTGTAAAGGCATTTGGGTGGTTGCAACTGCATAACGGTGTTAGGTAGTTCCTAAGGTGTCCTGTATGGTTGCCAAGGCTCTGTGCCTATAGGGTAGTTGTTGTTTTTTTTTTTTTTTTTTGCAATGAAACCACCTTAATTTCTATGATATTCTGATCCCTAAAAATTATTCCTTTCAATTAAAATCTATGAAATTTTACTGTATTTTTCGTCCACCATATTACCAATGTAACTGCACATCTTTCTTTAGTAAGCGTTACATAACCTATGTGATGATAAAATAACCCACCTCAAAAAGTGACATACCACATTTTTCTCATTTGCTGTTAGAGAGAAAAGAATTGTGTTTATTATCAAAACAGATATTGTCAACATAATAAATTATTGTAGCGACAATGAGAATGAACCAAACACAATTGAAGCTTTTAGGTGACCGTTCATACATAATCCCACAAAGAGTCTTCACATTCCAGAATCAAATCACCAGATCCAGAGCCATAGGCTCCAGAGAATCTGCAACCGAAAGGACCTTTTATTGTTTAACTAAAGGAAGAACGTTGTCAATGTTTTATAATTTGCCAAAATAGATCTGTTCAGAAATGGTGAAACAAGAGGCCCTAACAAGAGGTCACCGGACCCCTGAAACTAACAGACTACGTCTTTCTTAAGGACCAAGGTCCCATGACAGAGATGTAAAACAGACTTCCCCCTTCTTGAAGACCTTTGAATGACCTCATTGTTGAGACCTCTTAAAAACCACAGAGACAAGAGACTTTTCATATAAAAATGCATACAATCATCACAAAACAATTCTTGACGAACTTATAATCAAACATCGTTCAACTACATAATTCTATATTGTGTCTATGACCCCTGTATGTGTCTATTATGCTTAATTACATATAAGTCATCTAAATGTTGCACTATTACCTGTGTGAATGAAAGTGTATCGTGTTTCCTATCATTATGCTCATATATTATTAATTCAGAAGGTGGCTTGATTGAAATCTGTGTAAAAATGTTTAACCATAGAGTATCTTATTTGGTTAGTATCTCAAATAACCATATAGTATCTTATTGTCCGAATTCCAAATTCCTCCAGGAGGCGGGACAAAACACTTGAGTTTAAAACCTCAAACCGGAACAGAGTTAAAAGAGAAGACTTTGGTAGAATAATGCGCTAGAAGAATAGAACAGAAGTCGGGCGGGCTCTCTCTCTCGAAAAAGGTCTCGGCAGAACAACAAGTCGGGTGGAGCAGACGATGGTTATAGTAACCATGTAGACGCGTAGAGACAAAGAACCCAAATTAAGATCATAAGAACATGGGTTCAAACAGATTTATTCAAGCCATCTAACTCGTTTCACCTTCCTTTCTTTTCCTTTGTTTTATTTTCTCGTTAAAAGTCTCGGTTCTAAGTTAAGTTTTGCTTTAAGTTTCGTTTTAACGTTTCAACTGCAAAACCAGCTTCCAACTTCAAAGACTTTCATTCATCCGCGCCAACACACCACGAGACTGGCTGTCCAAGATCTATCCAGGCACACGAGGAGACCAGCCAACGAACTAGCTCGGGAAACCCCCTTTTACGAGGAAAGGGAATCCCAAGAGAAAAAAAGGAACGCAAACAAGCAAGTACTGCCTCCAGACTCTTAAACGGAACTGGTGTATTTTGATACAGATTTAGTAACCTAAGAAACAAAAGGGTGAAATTAATTATTGATGGTTCGTTCAGGTTGTGTCTTATAAGTGCATATAGAAACTTGGGATCTCACCATCTGACTCCTAAAACCCATTCTTCCACACTCTCTTTCTTTCTTCAACTTGTATGAATGCGTTTGCATGTGTGTGCGTTAGTTTTATTACCATTACTATTATTACTATTAGTTTTATGTGTTAGTCTTATAATCAATAAAGTATTGTTTGTATTTGAAAAGAGAAGCATTACTTGTGTTGTGTGCTTACAGATTTATTGTCTTGAACTGCGATCTAAAGCTACCTATGCTTTTACCCTTGAATTATTTCTAAATTTAGCTGTTAGCTGGGAATTAGTCTTTCTTGGCCAGGAAGATATTATATTTCCTAGAATTAATAATTGTTTATGCTTTCCGTTCATTGGATGAACTGATAAAATGATCATACTATTGATTCCCTTTCAAGGGAACTCGAGCTGCGTTTGAGACGCGGTGGGAACGCTCTGCGTGATTACGTCGTGAAGCACGTGTAAAATCAGTCCAATGGAAGCCCGCTAAGACATAGGTGACGTCATAGACCAGGAAACTATAAAGCAACCCTGAAATCAGACCGCGATAGCTTCTGCACCTTCAGCAAGCGCTCTCTGTATTTCTGTCCTTGTCTATTTATTGTTGTCTGTCAAGCCCCTAATATATATATATATATATATATATATATATATATATATCACTATGGCGAGCAAGCAAAGTTATAAACCTTGTGTTGTGCCCTGCCCTCGTTATATCACGGGTGGGGACACACATCCTATGTGTATTGCTTGTTTGGGAGTGGAGCATGCCCAGTCAGTCCTCGAGGGGGCTGACTGTGAGCATTGCTTGAGTTTGTCTATGAAAACTCTCCGCTCTCGCCGGGCGTTCTTTGAGGAGGACGGTTCGGTTCGCGCTCCCCGAGGTGCGGGTCCCGCTGCTGCCGAGGCACAGCGTCGAATTTCATCTTGGGGTTCGCAGATGGATCTAGTAGCGGGGTTTGAGACGGGCCCCGCCCTTTCTCAGCCCTTACCTTCTGGATTCGGTGTCTTTGCCCAGGGAGGAGCCCGCTCTGCGGCTTCTCCTTCCCAGGCTGAGGCACCAATATTACGGCTATCCAGTTCTGAGGATCTGGATGTCGGTAGTATGGGGGATATTGAGTGTTCGCCAGCTCATACCCCTGCTGATGAGGAGCTTATGGAGGTTTTATCTTGTGCTGTTACTAAATTAAATATTGAGTGGCCAGCCGATGATTTCGATGTTGAATCTAGAAAGAGTCTTTTAGATGAACGTTATTTACCATCTAGATCACGACCTCCTCGTCGGGAACTCCCGTTTTTTCCCGATCTCCACGCCGAGGTTTCGAGATCGTGGATTAAACCGGCGTCTTTCAGAGTGCATAACCCACAAACTAAGAATTATAGTAAAGTTCAAGGGATTGATCATTATGGTTATTTGACTATGCCTCGTGCTGAAGACACACTAGCGAGCTATCTCTCCCCTGAGTCTTCTTCTTCTCTGAAAGCCCCGACGTTACCCACCAAACCATTAAAAAATACATCTTTGTTGGTGGGTAAAGCGTATTCGGCAGCAGGTCAGGCCGCAGCATTTTTGCACACTATGTCGATTCTCCAAGCGTACCAGGCTGACCTGCTGAAGGACATAGACGATAGTGAGGAAGTTAGTGTTGACGCAATTCGAGAATTGCGTCGCACGACAGATTTATCTCTCCGAGCCACCAAGGAGACGGCCAAGTCTGTGGGCCGCTCTATGGCAGCCTTGGTGGCCACGGAACGCCATTTATGGTTAAATTTATCAGAAATAAAAGATAAAGATAGATCTGTTCTTCTGGACGCACCGCTGTCACCTACAAGTCTGTTCGGCGACGCTATAAATTGTGTCGTCGATAGGTTTCAAGAAAATAAGAAACAAGCGGCTGCGTTTCAGAGGTTTCTTCCTCGCCGGTCTATTGTCCCTGAGGCTGCTCGTATTATAAAGTCTGAGCAGCCTCGTCCGTCTACGAGCTCCGCTCACAGAGTTCAACAAAAACTGAGCGTCGCCGCTCGGGCACCTCCTCAATCTACGGTTCCTGAGTGGCGCTCGCAGCCCAGACCTGTTAGGGGTAGACAAGATCTGAGGACTGTTATCTCTAGGAGAGCTTGGGCTAAGAAGAAGTCCTGACGCCAAGGCTATCAGGCTTCTGAGGGTGGTCCCCTCCAGGGAGGAACGGTTCCGAGGAACCGTCCCTCCTTGGCACCCTCCGGGGGGCGACTCTCCGAGGAGAGCCGCAGCGCTGCCACTTCGGTTGTTCCCTGCCGGTTCGCCGCTTCAGGGCACCGAGGTGTCAGCGTCCCCGTGCAATCCTCTGAGGAGGGTTGTAGAACGGTCAGTTCGGTTGTTCCCTGCCGGTTCGCCGCTTCAGGGCGCCGAAATGATTGTTCAATCAAATCCAGAGGCCAGTCTCGAGAGACTGGTTCCCTTATCGGAATTTCTGGCAGCGTGGAAACTTCTGCCAAATATTTCTCTATGGGTCCTGCACATAATAGAAAAGGGTTACAGAATTCCGTTCGGTTCTCGTCCGCCCAGATTTCAAGGAGTCCTCCCCACGGTGGTGGACTCACAGCGGCTCTGGTAATGGAGCAAGAAGTACTGACACTTCTTCGAAAGGGAGCTATAGAAAGGGTTTCTCCTCCCAGGAGAGAGTCAGGGTTTTACAGCCGTTACTTCATTGTTCCAAAGAAGGATGGAGGGCTGCGTCCTATTCTAGACTTGCGCCAGTTAAACAGCAGGGTTCAGAAACTCAAGTTCAGAATGCTTACACTCAAACAGATTGTATCACAGGTTCAGTCCGAGGACTGGTTTGTCACAATAGACTTGAAGGACGCGTACTTCCATGTATCTATCCATCCTCATCACAGGAGGTTCCTGAGGTTCGCTTTCGGGGGCGAAGCATACCAATATCGGGTTCTTCCATTTGGCCTAGGTTTATCTCCCCGCACTTTTACAAAATGCGTGGATGCAGCTCTGGCTCCTTTGAGACTCCAGGGCATCCGTGTATTAAATTACATCGACGATTGGTTGATTTTAGCTCAGTCAGAGCAGGTGGCAGTTCAGCATCGAGATGCTGTTCTGTCCCACATAAAGAGTTTGGGGTTGCGGCTAAACACCAAAAAGAGTGTGCTCCTCCCTGCTCAGAGGATCACTTTTCTAGGTGTAATTTGGGATTCGACCACAATGCAGGCACGCCTGTCTCCTGCTCGTATTTCTGCGATTCTCACAGCCGCAAAAAGAATGTGAAACTAGGCCAGTCACTCACTGTGAAACAGTTTCAGAGACTGTTGTGTCTCATGGCAGCTGCGTCCAACGTTATTACTTTTGGCCTTCTGTACATGAGACCCTTGCAGTGGTGGCTCAGGACCAAGGGGTTTCTCTGAGGGGAAATCCGTTCCGCAAGATCAAGGTCACGCGGCTATGCCTTCGTGCCTTGGCCTTGTGGAAGAAACCTTGGTTCCTCGCCCAGGGCCCAGTGTTGGGGGCTCCTTGTCGACGCGTCACGCTTTCGAAGGATGCTTCCCTCACGGGATGGGGGGCGGTCATGAGTGGCCGCTCGGCGCAAGGTCTGTGGCAGGACCATCAATGTTCCTGGCACATAAATCGTTTAGAGTTGATGGCGGTATTTCGAGCACTCAAATATTTCCTGCCAGACCTGAGAGGCCATCATGTGTTGGTCCGCACAGACAACACTTCGGTGGTCTCCTATATCAACCATCAGGGGGGTCTGAGGTCACGTCACCTTTGCAAATTGGCCCATCAGATCCTCCTATGGGCCCAGGGGGAGTTACTGTCGCTCAAGGCGGTATATATTCCGGGGCGTCAGAATGTGGGAGCAGATATTCTGTCGAGACAGGGGCTGAGGCCCGGGGAGTGGAGACTTCACCCAGAAGTGGTGGAGTTCCTGTGGGAAAAGTTCGGTCGTGCTCAGGTAGACCTTTTCGCATCATCAGATTCAACCCATTGTCCCATGTGATTCTCTCTAACGCACCCAGCTCCTCTCGGTCTGGATGCTATGGTGCAGGTGTGGCCGAGGCTGCACCTGTACGCCTTTCCTCCGATATCTTTGCTTCCGGGGGTTCTGGAGAGGGTTCGCCGAGAAGGGGCTCGTCTGCTACTAGTAGCCCCTTATTGGCCGACCCGAGTTTGGTTCTCGGACTTGGTGTCTCTTCTGGACGGCTCCCCCTTGGAGATCCCAATCAGGGTGGACCTCCTGTCTCAGGCCGGGGGCACGATATTTCACCCTCGGCCGGAGTTGTGGAAACTGTGGGCCTGGCCTCTGGGGGGCCAGGCTCAGGGAGACCGGTCTTTCGACCGATGTTGTAAAAACAATTCTTCAATCCAGAGCTCCTTCCACGAGAAGGCTGTATGCGCTAAAATGGAAACTTTTCACCACGTGGTGTGTTGAACGTCAGTTAGATCCTGTTAACTGCCCTGTTGGTTCAGTTCTTGTTTTTCTGCAAGACTGTTTCTCGGCCAGGTTATCTCCTTCCACCCTAAAGGTTTACGTGGCGGCTATATCTGCCTACCACACCCCTCTGGGGGGTACTTCTATTGGGAGAAACCCTCTAATTACTCGCTTTCTCCGTGGTACATTGAGGTTGAGACCTGCACTGCACACTAGAGCACCGGCTTGGGACTTGGCCATTGTACTCGAGGGTCTGGCTTTAGCTCCCTTTGAGCCCATCGAGGAGGTTTCTGAAAAGTTCCTCACTCTAAAGACTTTATTTCTCCTAGCTATCTCATCTATCAAGAGAATTGGTGATTTACATGCTTTGTCGGTTGCTCCTTCATGTCTGGAATTTGCACCTGGTATGGTGAAGGCATTTCTCTACCCCAGGCCGGGTTATATTCCTAAGGTCCCACTGAATGTTGGGGGCCCAATAGTGCTGCAGGCCTTTTATCCTCCACCCTTTAATACCCCTGACCAGGAACAGCTTAACCTGTTATGTCCAGTCCGGGCTTTAGATGCCTACGTTCACAGAGCTGCCCTGTGGCGTAAATCTGAGCAACTCTTTGTTTGTTTTGGGTCACTCAAGAGAGGATGCCCTGCATCTAAGCAGGTTATGAGTAAATGGATAGTCGAGGCTATTTCATTGGCTTATGAAGCGGCCGGACAGCCTTCACCTATAGCTGTGCGGGCCCATTCTACTCGGAGTATGGCGGCCTCTATGGCCTAAATTTCGGGAGTTTCCCTTCTTGACGTATGTAATGCGGCAGGATGGTCCTCTCCGCATACATTTGTCAGGTTTTATGACCTTGACCTCTCCACTCCTGGGGCGAGGTTGCTTGCTTCTTAGTGTGCGCAGGACCTCACACAGAACGGGCATTTGTCACTATGGCGTAGTGGGTATAGGGTTCCCACCGCGTCTCAAACGCAGCTCGAGTTCCCTTGAAAGGGAACGTCTCAGGTTACGTATGTAACCCTGGTTCCCTGATAGGGAACGAGACGCTGCGTTTGCCTGCCATACTTCCTGCATGCCCTGATCGACTTGCTTCAGGTTTTTCAGAAGCTATCGCGGTCTGATTTCAGGGTTGCTTTATAGTTTCCTGGTCTATGACGTCACCTATGTCTTAGCGGGCTTCCATTGGACTGATTTTACACGTGCTTCACGACGTAATCACGCAGAGCGTTCCCACCGCGTCTCAAACGCAGCGTCTCGTTCCCTATCAGGGAACCAGGGTTACATACGTAACCTGAGACGTTCTGCTACAGTAAATTCTGAAAATAATTAAACTATTAATTATTGATCATAATCCGTTATGAATAATTATTAGTTATATTTATGCGGGCGTATAAACGCTACATTATATATACATTTTTGTTATTTATACACAAGAAGGTCTGTCTCCCTAAGACCTGTGATAAATCCTGTTAATAAGATACAGCATTAATGAAAATATGATTAGGATAGCTGGGAGAAGAGATCCCAATAATAACATATTAACTTGTCACTCGTACCAATAAATGATGTCTGCTTATGTTCTCCTCTGCCGTGGCTGCAGCAGAATGCATGTGACGTTAGTGCATCAGTGATTAAGTAGGACACCACAAAATGCTCTTCCTCATCCATCTCTTTCAGCTGGAGCAGTGAGCCCTTAGATCTATGTGTACTTGATCAAAAAGAAGCTCTATTTTATGGATATTCTCTGGAGAACCTAAAAATGTCTTAAATCCTTCCAATGAAAAGGTCATTTGTTGATGATGGACTGTAAAGAGTCGTTTTATATCACTGTCCCTTTTGAATAGGTTTCCCTTCAGTCGTTGATTCAAGCACATCATATGAGAGCCACAAAAATCTGTTGGGAATTGCTGATTTGCATCTGTAAGGCAAGCACAGTAAAGGGAAAGAGTGAAAGAGCTTGAGCTGGAAAGGAAGGATGTTTGGATGAAAATTTAAGTAAGCAAGTTTTAATTTGGTTTACAAGCTGCCCTAGAGGGAGGGTAGATGGAGAGAATGGTGGTGAAAATATGGTATAGTCACGGGCAGGTCACGTCATGACCAGGAAAGGATAAAAGCACATCCGGTGGTGGAGGTATTATCTCACGCTGTATCTAAATTAAATATTGAATGGCCAGCCGAGAAACAAGGCGCTCGTCCCAAAAGTCTGTTAGACGAGTGCTTTTTAACACCAAGCACGGTACCTCCACCAAGGGGACTTCCATTTTTACACAACCTTCACAAAGAGATATCGAGGACGTGGAATAAACCTTATTCACCCAGAGTATTTAGCCCCCAGGTGCAAATTTATTCTGCTTTAAGGGGGCTAAAAGAAAATGGTTATGGGACGATTCCTAAAGTTGAACAGCCACTAGCCAGTTATTTATCCCCGGCTTTGGCATCGTCCCTGAAGTCCCATATGCTGCCTACTAAGCTGTTAAAAACATTATCTATGTTAGTGGGTAAAGCATGTATGCCAGCAGGTCAGGATAGTGCATGCCTTCACACTATGGCCATATAACAGTCATAACAGGCTGATCTGCTGAGGGACCTGGAGACTAGCGAGAACTACATCGGACCACCAATCTTTCTCTCAAAGCCACGAAAGAGACCGCTCGTGCTATTGGGAGGTCTATGGCAGTTGATGTGGCATCGGAGAGGTATCTTTGGTTAAATTTATCAGACATCAAAGATAAAGATATTTCCTTTTGGACGCCCCGCTATCGCCTCCTGGCCTCTTGGTTGTTAAGAGGTTTCAGGAGGCTAAAAAGTAAGCGGAGGCATTCAAACAGAATCTCCCTCGCCGTCAACAGGCCCCTGGGGCTGTTGGACGTTCTGCCAACCCCGCCATCCTCGGTGACTCGAGGGGGGACAGCGGTTTGCTTTGAGCTTCTGACTCAGCACCTATACGACGCTACGTCGGACTCGCGCCCTCTGAGGAGGGTCAAAATTTCGGTTATTTCCTGCCAGTATGCTTCAGGTCACCGAAGTGACTGCTCTTATGTCACCAGAGGCCAGCCTCGAGAGGTTGGTTCCCTTAGTAGATTATCTCTTAGAGTGGAAGATTCTGTCAAACATATCTCAGTGGGTCCTGCAGATATTAGAAAAGGGGTACAGATTCCAGTTCGGTTCTCGTCCACCACGCTAAAATGGGGTATTACTCACAGTAGTACATCCAGAGCAGGCTCTAGTGATGGAACAAGAAGTGAAAGCACTATTAGCAAAAGAAGCAATAGGTGACTCCAGCCAATAGAGACTCAGGGTTCTACAGCCGGTACTTCATTGTTCCAAAAAAGGATGGCGGGGGTTGGGTCCCATTTTAGATCTTCGCCTTAATCGTTCAGTAAAGAAGATAAAATTCAAAATGCTTACGTTGAAGCAGATCATGACTCAAATCAGATCCGAGGACTGGTTTGTCATGATAGATCTAAAAGATGCATACTTCCATGTCTCCATCCTTCCACAACACAGAAAGTTCCTGAGGTTCGTCCTGAGGTACTGTCTTTATAAAGCATATTATTATTAAACTGTCTGTACACTTACAAAGTTCTCAGTGCTTCGGTTTGTATGTAGAGACCCTTATTAAGCTACCGTGTTAGTGTGGGGCTATTTTGAGCCTTGTTAGTGGTATTAACTAGCGATCTCTTTTTACTTATTATATGCCCCATATACTAGCGTTATAAGCTAAACAGTTTTTAGAGATAAAACTCTTTACACTCGATTATCATGAAAACAAATCCCAGAGAACAGTCGACTCGGTACCAATGTGTTATTACACCCCAGGTTCAGTTTGCGCCAGAGTTCTCCTTTAAGTAAAGGTTGAGTTGTCACAAAAAATTGTTGCTCAGTATGAACTAATTTTGGCAAAATAAATTATAGGCTGGTTTTTAAAATAATTTGCTATACTTTATGGATATAAAAATATAATGTAGCCTAATGGTTGGAGCTCTTCAATATAATCTTACTCTCACAGTCCTCGTCTGCACCTGTTTGTCCTTGTCTGCACTAAACTACCCAGGATCCTCCTTGTCTCCACACCTGAACTCACTCCCTCACTTACTAGCCTGTTCATCGTTATCTTCATCCGTGTCACCTGGCCTAAAACTTAATCGCAATTCATTATTTATTCGGCAAATAACGTTTCCATCAGCTTTTATCGCATTTGCCGTATATCGATCAAGATAAAATCCGATGAGACCGAACGTATTTCATTTGAGTCGATATTCATGAAATTTAATCGTATTTTACTGTTTCCATAAGGCATTTTTCATTCGATATCACTTAATTCGGATAAAAAGGTGTGGATGGAAACATGGCTACTGTCACGCTCAACTCCGACTAGGGAAGCCTGTTAACTCAAAGGCGCAGTGCTTTCTTGCAATTGGGTCGGTTCATGTTCACACCGTAAACGAACCGTACCAGAGTTTGTTTGGAACCGTGGCGAGACCACCTCTTCAGCTAGGTCTCGGTTCGGTTGTTTGGTCCGCACCCGAGTTCGATTGCTGTATTCACACCTGCCCAAAAGGTAAACCAAGGGGGTAAACAAACTAGAGTTCGATTCAATCGAACCAAAAAAGGCAGGTGTGAACACACCCTAATTGTGCTCACCTGATCCTAATGTGCTCTGGTCCCTTTATATTGTGCCTCTTTCCCATGCATTGTCTGCAGAGGTGGAAATTAACGAATTACATTTGCTAGCGTTACTTAATTGAGTATTCTTTTTTGTGTACTTATACTTTAAGTAGTATTTAAAATCTGTAATTTTATTTTTACTTAAGTACGTTTTGATTGAAGTATTGTATTTCGCTACATTTTAAATCATATCCGTTACAGAGTAAAAAATAAATAAATATATAAATAATAATTCAGGGGGGGGATCATGCTCCGGAAACTACTGCAAGGGTGGGAGAACGTCTCTGGTTACGTACGTAACCCTAGTTCCCTGAAGGGAACGAGATGCTGCGTGACAACGCTTTGGGAACGCCCCTGTGTGAGTGGGTCATGAAGCACGTATGAGATCAGTCCAATGGCGAGACGGAACGTCATAGACGGGTGACGTCATCGACCAGGAAACTATATAAGTACCCCAAAATACAAGCGCGTCAGCTTCTGATAAGACTGAAGCAAATGCTCACGGGCATGCTGGGAGTATGGCATAGACACGCAGCGTCTCGTTCCCTTCAGGGAACTAGGGTTACATACGTAACCAGAGACGTTCCCTATCAGGGAACTCGAGCTGCGTGACAACGCTTTGGGAACGCTAATACCAACGTCGCCATACGAGCAAGTGTCCATCGTGTGAAGTCAGAGCGCACATTCGGACGAAAGCACCTGCGCCCCTGGAGTGGAGCTGAAGTCGAGATGATAAAACTTCACGTATGTGTGCGGTGAGGACCAGCCTGCCGCATCACAAACATCCCGGATTGATACTCCTGACAGGATAGCCTTAGAGGCAGCGATACTCCTAGTTGAATGAACAGTCGACTCGGTACCAATGTGTTATTACACCCCAGGTTCAGTTTGCGCCAGAGTTCTCCTTTAAGTAAAGGTTGAGTTGTCACAAAAAAATTGTTGCTCAGTATGAACTAATTTTGGCAAAATAAATTATAGGCTGGTTTTTAAAATAATTTGCTATACTTTATGGATATAAAAATATAATGTAGCCTAATGGTTGGAGCTCTTCAATATAATCTTACTCTCACAGTACTCGTCTGCACCTGTTTGTCCTTGTCTGCACTAAACTACCCAGGATCCTCCTTGTCTCCACACCTGAACTCACTCCCTCACTTACTAGCCTGTTCATCGTTATCTTCATCCGTGTCACCTGTCTTCACCTTGTTATGTTTGATTAGTATCTGTATTTAGTATCCTTCTGTTCAGTTAGTCTTGGTCGGTTCTTGTAATGTTATTGTGTTTTGTTAGTGTACCCTCTGCCTGCCTGTACCTGTTTGTTGTTGCTTTTGAGTAAATCTTTGAATTGGAGCTTTTTGCCTCAGCCTGTCTTCATCTACACCACAACCGTGACACTTACAGTAAATACAGAATAAAATTAACAATGTAAAGTATGACCAGACCAAGAATAATAATGCTCAAGATTACAGGCCACCTATAGTGTTTCAGCTGAAATGAAACATTTCATATAATATGTATACAAACCTGATCATAATGCCCAACATTCCATTCCTTTCTTTTGAATCCATTCAAAAGTTTGACAGCAGTGAGCCAAGTGTGTGAGTACTGTAACGTCTCATCTTAACACGCCATTACATTTCCAAGGAAGGAAGGAAATGAAGGAAATTCCTTTTGATGAAAAGGAAGACCGTGAATTGTCTCAATTACCATTAGAGCTCATTTGTGTTAGCCACTCAAACTGACTGCCAATGGCTTTGAACACAATGCTCATTATAGCTTCTTTGAAGACTGACATAATCAATGCAGGACTTCCAAGGTATGCTTTTCTTGTGTGTTTTAGGATGGAGTGGTTTGTACAATCTCCATGACACTTTGACAATGTCCACCATCACTCATCTAAACACATGAGGGACACAGATGGTAAGACACTACTTAATTTAACGAAAACACATCATAAGATGGAGGAAGTTAAAAAGCTGTCTTAAGAAAAATAAAGGAGCTCATTTCAACTGCGTAAACATTAAAAAAATTTGGTCTTTAATTTGACTTCAGTCATACATGAAAGATGAATAGAAAATGTCAGGCAATTTCAGGAAATCTATACTTGCTTAATGTTATAACAATTTAAAATAACAGTTTTTAATTTGAATATATTTTAAAACGTAATGTATACCTGTGATGGCAAAGCTCCAGTCTTCAGTGTCACATGATCTTTCAGAAAGTCGGTGCTTAAGAAACATTTTGTATTATTGTCAATGTTGAAAACGGCGCTGCTTATTTTTCCACTTTTAATCAATTGAATGCATCCTTGCTGAATAAATTTTTTTTTTTTTTTTTTTTTTTTACTTTTGTAACTCTATTTAGTATAAGAGTTTGTCTATTATGCTAAAAACAAAGTTGTTTAATCAATTAAAAATCTGTTCAACGATTGTAGGTCAGCCTCTTGAGAAGCTTTATAATTCAGCTTATTATAACAATTTGCTAAGGCTGGCTAATAATATGATTTCTAGCCCTATTCATGTCCTGCATAATGAGTTCAAATTTATACCATCAAAGCGGAGGTACAGAGTTCCAAGATTCAACAAAGTGAGTCTGAAACACTCTTTAGTGTCAGGGTTCTCCCCTGATAGTCTTGTCTCTGTTCAATGTTTCTTTGTTTGTCTTGTGCCTGAGCATATGGCTTTGTCTTTGTTTCTGTTGGCCATTTGCTCCTCTTGTCACGCCTCCTTGTTTCCCTTTACCATGCCCCCTTATTTAGTCCACGTCTAGTCCTCATTTCACTAAGGGTGTATTCACACCAGGAAACTCACATAGTTCACTTGCTTTGGTCCGGACCAAATACAATTTTTTTTTTTTTGGTACGGTTCGCTTTCACACTGCTCTTTTTGCAAGTGAACCAAAATTTGTAAACAAAACCACACGTGTGTCGTGCCGACTCGGTGTCATTGGTTGTTGCGTTAAATCTTACCCAGATACAATAGTGCTATTTTCTGATTGGCTAACAACACCAGGGGAGACGCGCTTGATTCCTGCAGGTTCCACAGTGAGAGCGGCGCGGCCAGAGTTTTGGGCGCTGCGGCATATTAAATATACTACAAATAGTTTTTCAGCGTGAGAAATACAATGTGTGGCGGGAGAGCGTGACAAAAGACCGAAATGAGTCACTAGCCATGTTTCCATCCTCTTGTCAACCGAATTATCTGAAGTTCGGTAAAAAAACTCATGCGAATAAAGCTGGTGAAAGTGTGTTTCCATCCAACGGCTTTAAAGCGAATAAAAACCTGTACGTAATGACGTCACATGCTGTTTTGCGATCAAATTGGTATATCGAATTGATTTGAGACATTTTAAGGTGTTTCCATTCATTTTCGCACTGAATCGAACAACATTCAAGCAAACTTTTGCGAACAAAGTTTTGCTAAACAAAACGGAGCCTAATAGTGCTTATGTGCCAGCTGATAGCGACGTATGTAAGGGAAAATGTATATGCCAGGCGGTTGTTAGCCTGAAGGGGTTGTATTCGCTAACAACCGCCTCGCTATACATTATCCTGCTTATTACATGGCTACCTACCAAATAAATCAATATTTTGACACAAAATATTAACTTAAAAAGGAGTTTATTGATTTAAAATGATTATGCTTCTGCTAAAGAAAATAGTCTGTTCCGTCTCTGAACATGGCAACGGTGTGTTATACTTAGCAGCTCCGCAGTCTGTTAACAAGAAATAACACACCGCATTCTACATTAGAATTCAACCAAGCCACGTAATAACAAGCAAACCTAACATAAGAAAACAACGACTCTATAAACACATTGCTATGATGATGCAGCTGCACGTAAATGCCCGACGACAACGGAGGCAGCCTGTGGTGTGGGAACGACAGCGCTCCATCAGTTCTGGGAGATCGTGGTTCAGAGACACTTCACGGAAACCCTTTGGTTGAAGCATTTTTTTGCTTTGTCCACTTACATCTGTCTTTGTTGACATCCGCCATGTGTGCGCAAACAGAGCGGGAATACTGGCCGGAAATGAACTCGTCTTCTTCTATGTTTTGTGGCGTGTTGCAACCATAAAAGGGCCTAAAACTTAATCGCAATTCATTATTTATTCGGCAAATAACGTTTCCATCAGCTTTTATCGCATTTGCCGTATATCGATCAAGATAAAATCCGATGAGACCGAACGTATTTCATTTGAGTCGATATTCATGAAATTTAATCGTATTTTACTGTTTCCATAAGGCATTTTTCATTCGATATCACTTAATTCGGATAAAAAGGTGTGGATGGAAACATGGCTACTGTCACGCTCAACTCCGACTAGGGAAGCCTGTTAACTCAAAGGCGCAGTGCTTTCTTGCAATTGGGTCGGTTCATGTTCACACCGTAAACGAACCGTACCAGAGTTTGTTTGGAACCGTGGCGAGACCACCTCTTCAGCTAGGTCTCGGTTCGGTTGTTTGGTCCGCACCCGAGTTCGATTGCTGTATTCACACCTGCCCAAAAGGTAAACCAAGGGGGTAAACAAACTAGAGTTCGATTCAATCGAACCAAAAAAGGCAGGTGTGAACACACCCTAATTGTGCTCACCTGATCCTAATGTGCTCTGGTCCCTTTATATTGTGCCTCTTTCCCATGCATTGTCTGCAGAGGTGGAAATTAACGAATTACATTTGCTAGCGTTACTTAATTGAGTATTCTTTTTTGTGTACTTATACTTTAAGTAGTATTTAAAATCTGTAATTTTATTTTTACTTAAGTACGTTTTGATTGAAGTATTGTATTTCGCTACATTTTAAATCATATCCGTTACAGAGTAAAAAATAAATAAATATATAAATAATAATTCAGGGGGGGGATCATGCTCCGGAAACTACTGCAAGGGCGGGAGAACGTCTCTGGTTACGTACGTAACCCTAGTTCCCTGAAGGGAACGAGATGCTGCGTGACAACGCTTTGGGAACGCCCCTGTGTGAGTGGGTCATGAAGCACGTATGAGATCAGTCCAATGGCGAGACGGAACGTCATAGACGGGTGACGTCATCGACCAGGAAACTATATAAGTACCCCAAAATACAAGCGCGTCAGCTTCTGATAAGACTGAAGCAAGTGCTCACGGGCATGCTGGGAGTATGGCATAGACACGCAGCGTCTCGTTCCCTTCAGGGAACTAGGGTTACATACGTAACCAGAGACGTTCCCTATCAGGGAACTCGAGCTGCGTGACAACGCTTTGGGAACGCTAATACCAACGTCGCCATACGAGCAAGTGTCCATCGTGTGAAGTCAGAGCGCACATTCGGACGAAAGCACCTGCGCCCCTGGAGTGGAGCTGAAGTCGAGATGATAAAACTTCACGTATGTGTGCGGTGAGGACCAGCCTGCCGCATCACAAACATCCCGGATTGATACTCCTGACAGGATAGCCTTAGAGGCAGCGATACTCCTAGTTGAATGAGCCCGGACAGCAAAAGGAGAAGGCTGACCGGCAGACTCGTAGGCAAGTGAGATGGCCTCGACCACCCACTTGCTCAACCTCTGCTTAGATACTGGACAGCCCTTCTTAGGGGGTCCAAAGCAAACGAATAGTTGTTCACTCTTTCTCCACAGGGCAGCTCTGTGGACGTACGCATCTAGGGCCCTAACAGGGCAAAGCAGCTTTAGTTTCTCTTGGTCCGACGTCAGAAATGAAGGAAGACAGAAAGCCTGCAGTACAATAGGCCTGACCACATTGGTTGGTACCTTGGGAACGTATCCCGGCCTAGGGAGGAGGAAAGACTTCACCACGCCTGGTGCAAATTCCAAGCACGAGGGAGAGACCGACAGAGCTTGGATATCTCCTACTCTTTTTAATGAAGATATAGCCAGAAGAAAGATAGTTTTAAGAGTGAGGAATTTCTCGGAAACTTCTTCAATGGGCTCGAACGGTGGTAGAGAGAGACCTTCTAGAACAACCGCCAGGTCCCAGGTCGGCACCCTCGTGCGAACTGCTGGCCTCAGCCTCAGAATGCCTCGAAGGAAACGGGTTACAAGTGGGTGTCTCCCGAGAGAAGCACCACTCAAAGGGACGTGGTAAGCAGATAAGGCCGCCACATACACCTTCAGTGTGGAGTGGGATAACCCTGTGGAGAAACGCTCCTGAAGGAATTCCAGCACTGCACCCACCGGGCAGTTAACTGGGTTCAGCTGGTGTTCTCCACACCAAGAGGTGAACATTTTCCACCTCAAGGCTTATAATTTCCTAGTGGTCAGAGCTCTGGGTTTGGAGGATGGTCTCCACGACCTCAGTCGAGAGACCAAATTCTATGAGCTGGGCCCCCTCAGAGGCCAAGCCCACAACCTCCATAGATCTGGGTGGGGGTGAAGTATCGACCTGCTCGCCTGAGAGAGAAGGTCCCTCCTAATCGGAATCTCCAGAGGAGAGCCGTCGAGGAGAGAAATTAGGTCCGCAAACCAAACTCGGGCCGGCCAGTACGGGGCTACCAACAGTAGACTGACCCCGTCCCGGAGAACCCTCTCCAGAACTCCTGGGAGCAGAGCAATCGGGGGAAATGCGTACAGGCGTGACCTCGGCCACTCCTGTACCATCGCGTCCAACCCCAGAGGGGCTGGAGGATTTAGGGAAAACCACAGTTGGCAGTGTGATGTTTCCCTGGATGCAAATAGGTCTACCTCGGCACGACCGAAATGTTTCCATAGGAGCTCCACCACCTCGGGGTGGAGTCTCCACTCCCCGGGCCTCAGCCCCTGCCTCGACAGGATGTCTGCCCCCTGATTCAAATACCCCGGGATATAAATCGCCCTCAGTGAAAGAAGCTTCCCCTGGGACCATAGAAGGATCTGGCGAGCCAGCTTGTATAACGAGCGCGAACGCAGACCCCCTGATGGTTTATATAAGAGACCACCGATGTGTTGTCTGACCGGACAAGAACATGGTGACCTCTCAGGTCTGGGAGGAAGTGTTTCAGAGCCTGAAACACCGCCATAATTTCTAAACAATTTATGTGCCAATGAAGATGATGGTCCTGCCACAGACCCTGGGCCGAGCGACCACTCATGATCGCCCCCCAGCCTGTGAGAGAGGCGTCCGTCGTTAGTGTTACACGACGACACGGAGCCCCCAACACAGGACCTAGGGACAGGAACCAAGGTTCTTTCCACATAGCCAGAGCACGGAGACACCGTCGCGTGACCCTGATCTTGCGGAGCGGGTTTCCCCTCGGGGAGAACCCCTCGGTCCTGAGCCACCACTGCTGTGGTCTCATGTACAGAAGGCCGCAAGGTATAACATTGGACGCTGCTGCCATCAGACCCAGAACCCTCTGATATTCTTTTACAGTGAGAGACTGGCCTAGCTTTGCCTGTTTGACGGCTAAGAGAATCGAAGCTATACGAGCAGGAGACAGCCGGCCTGCATCGTCGTCGAATCCCAAACCACGCCCAGAAAAGTGGTCCTCTGTACTGGAGAAAGCACACTCTTCTTGGCGTTGAGCCTCAACCCCAACTTTTTGATATGGGCGAGAACGACATCTCGATGCTGAATCGCCTGATGCTCCGATTGAGCAAGAATCAACCAATCGTCAATATAGTTTAAAATGCGGATGCCCTGGAGTCGCAGCGGAGCCAGAGCTGCATCCATACATTTCGTGAAAGTTCGGGGAGACTGTGCTAGGCCGAACGGAAGAACCCGATACTGGTACACTTCGCTCCCGAAAGCGAACCTCAGGAACTTCCTGTGTTGTGGAAGGATGGAAATGTGGAAGTACGCGTCCTTTAGATCTATCGTGACAAACCGGTCCTCGGACCTGATCTGTGACACGATCTGCTTGAGAGTAAGCATTTTGAATTTGAGCTTCCCTACTGAGCGATTTAACAGGCGCAGATCTAAAATTGGACGCAACCCCCCATCCTTCTTTGGAACGATGAAATATCGGCTGTAATAACCCAACTCTCTGCTGGTAGGAAGACCTCGTTCTATAGCCTCCATCAGCAGGAGAGTTTTCACCTCCTGTTCCATAACCAGAGCCTGCTCGGGGCCCACCACTGTGGGCAGAACCCCTCTGAAGCGAGGCGGGCGTGATCTGCACTGAATCGCGTACCCCTTCTCGATAGTCTGCAGGACCCAATGAGATACATTTGGAAGGCTTTTCCACTCTTCCAAAAATTCTACTAAGGGTACCAGTCTCTCATGACTGGCCTCTGGAATATTTTGAGTGGCAGACACAGTGCCCTGTAACGGCACACCGGCAGGGTACAACTGGTCTGACCACTCTAAACCGCTCCTCAGAGCGGTCGAGCATCCCTCGGGAAAGCGCTTGCTGGGACCTTCTACGGCCCAGCATGCAGGCAGGGTTGGCAGAACGGGCCCCTGAGGGCACCGAGAGAGAACAGGCGCTGTGTACTGTGGCGAACACCTTTCTCTCTTGGTGGGGACCACCCTAAGTACCCTGACGTTTCTGGCTTCAGGGCTTCTTCTTCGACGAAGCCTTTCTGGCGACAATAACCGTCCTCAGATCGGCCTTGTCCCTGGAAGACCTCGTCTGAGAGCGCCGCGCCTCGGCCCAGTCTTGCTGGGGAGGAGCACGAGACGCGAAACTCATTTTCTGTTGCGCCCGGTGTGAGGAGCTACTCGACGGCATGAACACGGAGGGGGAGAAATTTCTGGAGCGCCGCCGCCTGCTTTTGCTCTTCCTGAAACCGATGACCGAATTCACTGAGTCACCGAAGAGGCCAGCAGTTGAAAGCGGGGTGTCCAGGAGAAAAGATTTTTCCTTTTCTTTCATGTTGAATAATTTCAACCATAAGTGTCTCTCCGTTGCCACCATGGCTGCCATAGAACAGCCCACTGATTGGGCCGTCTCCTTGGTGGCACGGAGAGATAGATCTGCTGCCTGACGTAATTCTCGAATTACGTCAGCGCTAATTTCATCCCCCTCACTCATATCTTTTAATAGGTCTGCTTGATATGCTTGTAATATCGACATAGTATGTAAGCACGCTGCCGCTTGACCTGCCGCCGAGTAGGAGGTCAGGAAAGAATGGAAGACACCGGCGTGGAGGTGCAGCACGAGACGGCAGAAATCTTTCATCTAGTTTACTTTTTGAACGAGATTCCTGTCTATCAGCTGGCCACTCGATGCTTAATTTTTCTACAGTAAGAGTGAGCACCTCCATAAGCTCCTCACTAGCAGGAGACTGAAGTGACGAGTCCCCAGTCTCTGCTGTATCAATACTTTCAACATCCAGATCCTCAGAACTGGATAATTGAAGTGATGGTGCCTCAGCCTGGGGGGAAGAAACCGCAGCGCATGCTTCCACACCCGGATCTGAGGCACTGGATCTACCAGGTAAAGGCTGAGATAAGGCAGAGCCCATCTCAATCCCCGCTGATAGATCCATTTGCGATCCCCACGATTGAAGCCTCCGCTGTGCCTCGGCAGCAGCGGGACCCGAACCGCGGGGAGCGCGCAGCGAACCACTCTCCTCGAAGAGGGCTCAGCGGGAGCGGAGCGTTTTCATTGACATACGCTCGCAATGCTCGTAACCAGCTCCCTCGAGAGCTGACTGGGCATGCTGCACTCCCATACAAACAACACTAAGATCGTGAGTGTCTCCACACGTGATATAACGTGGGCAGGGATGAACACACTTTCTGAACTGCTGTTCGCTCACCATATTATATATATATATCGTCTCTTTATAGTTTTTTTATATGTGAAAAACTCCTGCCTAGCAATTTCTAAGGACAGACAAAAACACTTTGAGACACAGACTGATATATTCATACACAGAGCGCTTGCTGAAGACTCAGAAGCTGACGCGCTTGTGTTTTGGGGTGCTTATATAGTTTCCTGGTCGATGACGTCACCCGCCTATGACGTTCCGTCTCGCCATTGGACTGATTTCATACGTGCTTCATGACGCACTCACGGAGGGGCGTTCCCAAAGCGTTGTCACGCAGCTCGAGTTCCCTAATTGGGAACAAATGTGCAAAAGAAAAAAAAGTGATGCAACGCCGTCGAAAGTGAACCATTGCCAGTATGGGAAATATTTTGGATGTAGAAAAAACGCGTGGTTGTCCTCGAGTATAGATTTACAATTTGCAAAAATGTGGATGCAAGTGGCTGCAAAGAACACCATCCCTCAGTGTGAATAAAGGTATGTCCCGTTTATATTTATGTGGTGATGCGATCAATCATTATAGTGATTGGGGGTGGACACGGCACGTTCAAGGGATATAAAAGGAGATGAGGTTGACATCATTAAGCGTGTCATTCTGGGTCCTGGGAGTTACTTCATTTCTGGTGCGCCGTGTTTATGTCCAGGAGGTAAGAGCTACTGGTGGCAGTCTCCTTATAAACGTTTTGTGTGGAAGGGTAATTTGATTTACAGTGTGTGTGGCTGGGGAGTACTTTAGACATGTCGAACAAATATTTGTCAATGTGAGGCCATAATTGGCACGCCATCAAGTGCACTGGGCACTGCAGTGTGAGTTACCATACGCAGGTATGTTAAGTGTTTAATTGACAGACCATTATGTAGAATATGTATTTGTGTGTTTGTATCTCATACTGCTTTCTCCTCCACTCTGAATTGGGGTTCCAGTATTAGCCAGAGTCCTCTGTGTGTGGTGGTTCGGTTATCGGTCTGCAGTGTTCACAGCGGGTGATTTGGTGTTGTGTGGTGAGAGCACGAGTAGTTGCTGTGTTTATTGGACAGGCAAGATGAATCCCCCAATGAATGAGTGATGCATTCTTTTTAATTCTTGTATATTAAAAGACACCAGTTTTGTATTTTATATGTATTGAGGAATAAAATCTGTGATGTGATTATCCTTGTCTGATACCTGACTGAGCCACTACGAATCTGTGTGTCTTTTCAATTTACCTGTGGGTCCCCGGCCAATTTCCGGGGTGGCGTAGTCGGTTTAGTGCCATAACTGGCATCGTAGTGAACAGTGGCGCCTCCAGAAATTTTTCATAGGGGTGGCCAGATGGGGCCACTTAAAATCTTGGGGTGGCACACCAAAACTATAAACCATAATTTCAGAATTTTATTCTACTGTTGTAGCAAACCGGCCTGTAGAAAACTATCAGAAAAACTTAAGGAAACTCCTACTGATATACTTTGGTTTATTGTGTTATATTTAATGTTACTAATGATATTGGTAGGGCCCTACTAATATATATTATATTATATATAATGATATATATTATACAGATATGATATATATATATATATATATATATAAGGGCCCTCGCCCCGCGGCATATTTCAAGATACTTACATAATTGTGATGAATTTAATCCTTTTTAAGTTATTATTTTGCAGTGTAAGATTACAGTTAACACCTTTAAATATTACATAAATGTATTATGAATTTTTAATAAACTTAATGAGTGTATAAATCAGCAGCAAAAAGTAATTCTTGAAAAAATGTGCACAGTAATTTTATAAAATCTAAATATGTTAATAGAAACAAATTACTATTAGTTCTCTTATAAAATTCAATCAGGCAATCATACATTTCACAATTTTATATTTATATATTAATGTCAAGAATTCAGAAGTGCATATATACCCTACACTACAAAGAAATAATATACAATTAAATTATGCTTATTTTAAATGTATTGAGCAGGCTAGGTATAACAAAATATATTGGCTTTTAATAATATTTCAGTGCGCAAATCCATGATAACATGAAAAACAGCACGCACACAGCGTGTATGCGCATCGCGGGATTCGCGGGTGCAAAATGATGTGCTCAAAGCAACATGGAGTCACCGTGTGCAGCGCTGCGCTGTATCAATAAATATTGATACAGCTTAAGGGTTTTAAACGACTCACTACCAGTGTTGGGAAAGTTCAATTTCTACATGAACTAGTTAAAGTTCAGTTCACAAATTTTAAAACGAACTAGTTCAGTTCAGTTCATACTTTAAAATTTTTAACTAGTTCATTCATAGTTCTTTTTTTCCATATGTTGCTGCGAGCTATTATTTTTCAAAATGATTGACACAACCCATGAATTAGAGATAGCAATTATTTTATCGGTGGGCAAAGTTTGAACAGAAATGTAAGATTTTTCCCATCCTCACCGACCTTGTCATAAAACCCGTTTAAATGATCAAACGATCCTCCTTGCTGCATTTTGTGTTGATGACGCATGCGGCCTTGCGACGCTGGCGGCTGGTGTTGCCAGAATGGGTGTTTTTTCCGCTACATATTAAGGCCTGTTTACGGTGTGTTTTAGCCGGGTTTTCGCCTGGAAGGCTCTATAGAAATCTGCCACCCTAATGAATGAAGTTAAACTGTGCGCGCGCTGTTCACAGACACCAGAATGAACGAGTTCACAGTAACGTTCATCAGGCAGTAATACAGTATGTGCAGTTCACGTTCACCCAAAATATGAACGAGTTCATGAACAATCGTTCAATGAACGCGTTCAGGCACAACACTGCTCACTACCGTGTGCCGTTTAAAAACAGCAACAAACTCCAACAAAATAAAGTAATTTTATGCAAATCTACAGCCTTTTATCTACAGATCATGCATTATAATCTGAATATATCATATTGGAGAGAGTTTTACCGTGCATCCAAGAGGCGCGCGCGCTGTTTGAATATGAATGGAGAATGATTGACAGCCGCAGAGGAGGGAAAACGAGTTTCCGTATACTTTAATGATGTAAATAGACTTCTGTCCCTCACATTAAGCTATGGAATGACTTCAGATGACTTTGTCACCCAAACTGACGTGAAAAAAGCGGGGGGCGCCGAAAAGCGCGCTGTTTGCATCCCTGCTTGTCAAAACGCGGCAAAGACACATCAAAAAGCTGCTGTAGCAGTATACTGTAACGATTTGGCACTTAAAGAGCACGTCACGACACATAATACCCCGTCTTCTTTTACTAAAGAATATTTTTGACTTATTTATGAAATGCATAACCGATGCTACTAAAATTTATACTGGCCATTGGGGTGGCCAGTGGGGTGGCCAGGAGTCGGCCAGGGGTGGCCACGGCCACCCCTGGCCACCCCCTGGTGGCGCCATTGGTAGTGAACTCTTGATCGCATATTGCCACATTTAGATGCTTAGGGAATCCCGGAATCCAGATGTACCGTAAAAGACGCAAACTGATGGATGAATAAATAAATCAAAAGTAGAGCTGTGCAATAAATCAAATCGCGACATGTTCTGTGAATATTCAAGTGCAAAAAGACTGCTTTGTAAATATATAATCTGTTTGATCTGCGTTTCTCTGTGGGAATTAGCTGTGCCGCTTTGTCTACTACATACTCAAACTCATGCTGTTTTCAGCGTCTCACAAACAGTACGAGTACATTATTGTTTTTGGACTAATTGAAGACGGGCAATTTGAGAACTTGATCTACCGCAGTATAAGGAATTGCAGTAATCTAGCCGAAGCATAATAAATGCATGAACAGCCATTTCCAGAGTTTTTGGAGTGAGAAAGCCTTTGATTTTAGACAGTAGAAGTACTTGGCAGAAACTGGAACTGATTATGGATGCAATGTGTTTATCAAATTTTAAAGGCTGGTCAACAAGAACACCTAAGTTCCACACTCCTGGGGATTTAAAACAGATAGACTCTCTAAAACAAGGCTTATACACTGAGAATTTTCATTTGGGCCAAAAACAATTACCTCAGTCTTATCTTCATTTAGAAAGAGGAAATTTTGGGCTAGCCATGCTTTCAACTCCTGTAAGCATAGTAGAAGAGAATTTAATGCCACATGGTTGTTTCTCTTGATTAGAATATAAATTTGGGTGTCGTCCGCATAAAAATAAAATTATACACCATCTGTCCTTGGAAGCTAAAAGAGTAGGGTCGTCAATGGTATCAAAAGCTGCAGAAAGATCTAAGAGAACAAGAACCACAGTATCTCCAGAATCAGTAGAGAGATAAATATCGTTTAGCACTCCCAGGAGGACGGACTCAGTGCTGTGAGCAGTCCTAAAACCAGATTGAAAAACCTCATAGATACAATTTATTTGACGAAAAGTGTTGGAGTTGATCCAGCACAATTTTCTTCAATAGCTTATCAATGATAGGTAAGACAGAGATAGGCGGGTCATTTTTTAAAACCGTAGGATCTAGTGAAGGCTTCTTGAGCAGAGAAGTGACCATAGCCACATTAAGATTGGCAGGAACAGAGACCATTTTGAGACAAGTTGATAAGAGATACCATACCTGGCCCAAGCAAATCAATGACGTCATTCAGTGTCTGGAGGTTGATAGGATCAAAAACCTACCAAAAACCAGAAGCAGGTGACAAGATTGGGGGGACAGTTAAATTAGGGCAGACATTAAATTAGGGCAGACACTAAGTCTTAATTTAATGATTTTGTTTATAAAAAAATCTTTGGAAGTCTTCACATAGAGCAACTGAGGCAACAGACAATGTGTTAACAGATGGATTTACAACAGACTGAATGACTGAAAACAGAACCTTTGGGTTAGAGTGATTAGATTCAATTAAGTTAGAAAAATAAGCAGCTTTCGCAGACTTGGCAGTATGATGTTACAGAGTCTTTGAAAATTTGGAATGAGATAAGTAGCCTGTCCCCTTTCCATTTGCGTTCAGCCTTTCTACAAATTTGCCAGAGTTTTGTCACAGTTCAGATTTTGGTTTGTACTTGTGAGGCTTAAGGGGAGCAGTCACATTTGCTACCTTAAGCCAGGCAGAATTTAAAAGGCTAAGATGTTGATCCGCATCCAGGTCAGATAATGGTTGATCCAAGTGCAAGTGTGAGCATAGTTCAGCAAAGCACAGATCGAAATGTTTGTGCTTAACTGTGGAGAGTAGAAACGCAACAATGTAACAGGTGCAATAGTGAGTTGAGAGAGCTCCCGGAAGAGAAAGTGAGAATAAAATAGGCTTGTGATTGGAGAGCAGAAAATCGTCCCGGGTTACGTATGTAACCCTAGTTCCCCGAAGGGACGGACGCTGCGTGAAATCGCAGTGGGAACGCCCTCAGCGGGACGCGTCTGAAGCATGAATGAAATCAGTCAATGGAGAGAATGAGCGTACGGCGAGTGACGTCATCGACCAGGAAGCTATAAATATCCCCTGAGTACACAACACGCCAGCTTAAAAGTTACTGAAGCAGCGACCCAAGGGGATGCCGAGAGTATGGCAGGACACGCAGCGTCCGTCCCTTCGGGGAACTAGGGTTACATACGTAACCCGGGACGTTCCCCTTCAGGGACTACCGCTGCGTGAAATCGCAGTGGGAACGCAATACCCACATCCCCATACGACCAAATCCCCGTCGTGTGTCATTAGGAGACACAAACCGACGAGAGAACCTGAGCCCCGGGAGTGGAGCTAAGATCGAGGGAATAAAATCTAACGAAAGTGTGCGGTGAGGACCAGCCTGCCGCATCACAAACGTCCTGAAGAGAAGCTCCTGAAAGAAGAGCTGTAGAAGCAGCCATACTCCGGGTGGAATGAGCCCTTACAGCCAAAGTGAAGGCTGATGGGCCGAACCATAAGCAAGTGGGATGGCCTCGACCACCCACTTGCTCATCCTTTTTCTAGATGCAGGACACCCTTTCTTAGGTGACCCAAACAGACGAACATTTGTTCCGATCTCCTCCACAGGGCAGCTCTGTGGACGTAAGCATCAAAACCCAAACTGGGCACAGCAAATTAATTTTCTCCTGGTCTGACGTCAGAAAAGGCGGAGGACAGAAAACCTGCAGAACTATAGGTCTAACTGAAACAGTTGGAACCTTAGGAACATAACCTGGTCTCGGAAAGAGAAAGGCCTTAACCAACCAGGAGCAAATTCCAGGCACGAGGGAGCCACCGAAAGTGCTTGAATATCTCCAATTCTTTTTAGAGATGAGATAGCGAGAAGAAGGATAGTCTTTAGAGTAAGAAACTTTTCCGAAACTTCCTCGATGGGCTCGAAAGGAGCAAGGGAGAGACCTTCTATGATGACGGCCAGATCCCAAGCTGGTACCCTTGTGCGAACTGCAGGCCTCAGCCTCAAGGTGACACGAAGGAAGCGAGACATAAGCGGGTGTTTCCCGAGGGAACCTCCACTTGAAGGGGTGTGGTAAGCAGCTAAGGCCGCCACATACACCTTCAGTGTGGAGTGGGATAACCCTGTGGAGAGACGGTCCTGCAGGAAATCCAGGACTGTACCAACCGGGCAGTTAACTGGGTCCTGCTGGCGCTCTCCACACCAAGAGGTGAAAAGTTTCCACCTCGCGGCATATAACTTCCTCGTGGAGGGAGCTCTGGATCGGAGGATGGTCTCAACGACCTCAGCCGAGAGACCAGAATCTATGAGCTGGGCCCCCTCAGAGGCCAAGCCCACAGCCTCCATAGCTCTAGACGGGGGTGAAAGATCGACCCACTCGCCTGAGAGAGCAGATCTCTCCTGATCGGTATCTCTAGGGGAGAGCCGTTGAGGAGAGACACTAGGTCCGCAAACCATACCCGGGCCGACCAGAATGGGGCTATTAGCAGGAGACTGAGCCCGTCCCGGCGAACCCTCTCCAGAACTCCTGGGAGCAGAGCGATCGGGGGAAAAGCGTACAAGCGTGACCTCGGCCACGGATGTACCATCGCATCCAACCCCAGCGGGGCTGGATGGCTGAGAGAGAACCACAGCGGGCAGTGTGATGTTTCTCGAGAAGCAAATAGGTCTACCTCGGCAAGACCGAAATGTTTCCATAGGAGTTCCACCACCTCGGGGTGAAGACTCCATTCCCCGGGCCTCGGCCCCTGTCTTAACAGGATGTCTGCCCCCTGATTTAAATACCCCGGGAGATAAAAGCTCTCAGAGAAAGAATTTTCCCCTGGGACCACAGAAGGATCTGACGTGCCAGTTTGTAAAGCGGGCGAGAACGCAAACCCCCCTGATGGTTGATATAAGAAACCACCGATGTGTTGTCTGTCTGGACAAGAACATGGTGGCCCCTTAGGTCTGGGAGGAAGTGTTTCAGAGCCTGCAACACCGCCAACATCTCTAGGCAGTTTAAGTGCCACAGACGATGATGGTCCTCCCACAGACCCTGAGCCCACCCGTGAGAGAGGCATCTGTCATTAGCATAACGCGATGACAAGGAGCTCCTAACACAGGGCCTTGGGACAGAAACCAAGGATCTTTCCACATGATCAGGGCGTGATGACACCGTCGCAAACTCACGATCATGCGAAGCGGATTTCCCCTCGGGGAGAATCCCTTGGTCCTGAGCCACCACTGTAACAGTCTCATGTGCAAGAGGCCAAGAGGTATCACGTTGGACGCAGCTGCCATGAGACCTAGCAGTCTCTGGAACTGTTTTACAGTGGATGACTGGCCTAGCTTGACCTGATCTACTGCAGCGAGAATCATAGCAATACGAGCAGGTGACAATCGTGCCTGCATCGTCGTTGAATCCCACACTACACCTAGAAAAGTGGTTCTCTGTAATGGAGAAAGAACACTCTTTTTGGCGTTGAGCCTCAGCCCCAGTCACTTGATATGAGCAAGAACGACATCTCGGTGCCGAACCGCCTGTTGTTCCGATTGAGCTAGAATCAAGCAATCGTCTATATAGTACAGAAAGCGGATGCCCTGTAACCTCAGCGGGGCTATAGCAGCATCCGTACACTTCGTGAATGTTCGGGGTGACAGTGCTAGGCCGAACGGAAGAACCCGATATTGGTACGCTTCGCCCCCGAAAGCGAACCTCAGGAACTTCCTGTGTTGAGGGAGGATAGATACATGGAAGTAAACGTCCTTTAGATCTATCATGACAAACCAGTCCTCGGATCTGATTTGAACATCCCCAGTGACAGACACAGCGCCCTGTAACGTACTGGCAGGGAACAGCTGGTCTGGGCACTCCACAACCCTCCTCGGAGGGGGCGAGCGTCCCTCGGGAAATCGCTCGCCGAGTCTCTCTACGCCCTGTGAAGGCAGGGTTAGTAGAGCAGACCACTGAGGGCATCGGAAAAGACAGGGCACCGTGTTCTTGTGCAGTGAACTCAGGTCTTTCACGATAGGGACCACCCTCAGAACCCTGACGTTCAGCACGTCAGGATTTTTTTTTTTTTTCGATGAAGTAGTATCCTAACTCCCTGCTGGGTGTTTTTTTTTGGGGACCCATTCCGCCAGGAACTCTACTAAGGGAACCAGCCTCTCGAGGCTGGCCTCCGGATGAACATCCCGAGTGACAGACACAGTGCCCTGTAACATATTGGCAGGAAACAGCTGGTCTGAGGACTCCACAACCCTCCTTGGAGGGGGCGAGCGTCCCTCGGGAAATTGCTCGCCGAGTCTCTCTACGCCCTGTATAGGGAGGGTTAGTAGAACAGACCCCTGAGGGCATCGAGAAAGACAGGGCACCGTGTTTTTGTGCGGTGAACTCAAGTTTTTCCCGATGGGGACCACCCTCAGAGTCCTGACGTTCAGCCCGTCAGGACTTTTTCGACGCGGCCTTTCTGGCGACAATGACTGTCCTCAGATCAGTCCTGCCCCGAGAAGGCCGCGCCGGAGAGCACCCCGCCTCGTCCCTCCAGTTTCTCTGCAGGGGGGCACGAGACGTGACACTCCGCTTCTGCTGTGCTCTTTTTGAAGACGAACTCGACGAAAGACTTTGCTCTGGTTGAACATTCTGCGTGACAGACACAGTGCCCTGTAACGGCACACCGGCAGGGAACGACTGGTCTGAACACACTAGAACCCTCCTTAGAGGCGGCGAGCGTCCCTCGGGAAAGCACTCGCCAGACCCTTCTACGCCCTGTTTCGGCAGGGTTAGTAGGATGGGCCCCTGAGGGCGCCGGGAGAGACAGGGCACCCTTAAGGGAGGTGAACGCAAGTCTCTCTCGGCGGGGACCCCCCTCAGATTTCCTTTGAGCAGGTCGGCCTGAAAAGCCTGCATAAAAGACATCGTATGCAAACATGCAGCCGCCTGCCGAGCCACCGAGTAAGCCTTCCCCACCAGCACAGAGGTATATATATTTTTTTATTTTTTTATTTTTTGGTGGAAGAGCCGGTGCTTTAAGTGAAGACGATGAAGCAGGAGAGAGATAGCTCGCAAGCGTCTCCTCCGCCTACAGTATCGTCACATAACCAGCAGATTTAGCACCAACAATGTTACCATAAGAATTGGACTGATTTGTGTAAATTCTGCTTGAAACCGGTCTAACCCAGGTCTTTGAAAACTCAGCATGAAGATCTGGGAAGAACGGTAAGCACCGGCTAGAAGGTTGAGGTCGTGCAGACAGAAATCTATCATCTAGATTGCTTTTAATTCTAGAAACCTGTCTATCAGCTGGCCACTCGATACTGTTATTTTTTTTTATTTTTTTTAGCTTTTCAACAGCCCGAGATAATACATCCATCAAACCTTCTTCATTTGCAGTATAATGTGATAAACTAGTTTTCTCTGATAATAAACTTTCGACATCCAGCTCCTCAGAACTGGAAAATCTCAATTCAACATCATCATGTGCCTCCACTCGGGCAGAAGTAACCGCCGCAGCGCGTGCTTCCAGAGCCGGGTGAGAGGCACTAGATCTCGTCGGAGATAGCTGAGATAGGGCGGAGCCCGTCTCAACGTCGCCAGCGAGATCCATCTGCGAGCCCCAAGACAAGCGCCGCCGCTCTGCCTCAACAGAAGCGGGACCCGAGCCTCGGGGAGCTCGCAGCAAATCACTCTCCTTGAAGAGCGATCGCCGCGAGCGCAGAGTTCACAAGGGAAAATGCTCGCAATGCTGACAATCGACTCCCTCGAGAGCCGACTGGGCATTGCTGCACTCCCAAACAAGCCACACTTAGCTCGTGTGAATCCCCACCCGTGATGTGCCGAGTACAGGGGGGAACACACTTCTTATACTGCTCGCTCATATTGGTTTTTTTATATAAAATATATATAGTGAAAACTCCTGACAAAACAGACAAACACAATCGACAGATTCAGACACACACAGAGCTGCTGAAGTAACTAAAAGCTGGCGTGTTGTGTACTCAGGGGATATTTATAGCTTCCTGGTCGATGACGTCACTCGCCGTACGCTCATTCTCTCCATTGACTGATTTCATTCATGCTTCAGACGCGTCACGCTGAGGGCGTTCCCACTGCGATTTCACGCAGCGGTAGTCCCTGAAGGGGAACTGAGAACACCATGTCAGTGACATCGAGCCCATAAGATAGTACAAGATCCAACGTGTGGCCCTGAATATGAGTATTTGATCCACTGTGATAGATTAAAAGCATCTATTAAATTAAGAAACTCCAGCGACAAGGAATTTGAGAGACGGCAAACGTGAATATGTGATGCAATCTGGGAAAACCCATCAGATGTTGCGCTGGTGCGTTTTCAGTTAGGTCTAAAAATAAGTCTAATGTCAGGTTGTTTTTGTCAAAATTGGGTTTTCATTAAATTATTATTCTATAACATCTTGTCTATCATCTCTAAATATATTTCGGCAAACACTAGTTTAGTCCAGAAAAATTGTGATTTATAGTAGTAAGCAGAAAAACTGTGTCGTTCTCTTTAAAAACACGCACGGCAGAGGTGCAAAAAAAAAAGCTCTCAGCTCTCCTTCTCTTAACACTACAAAGACAGTTCACCTATCAAAATAAACCACATAACATCTAGATTAAAGGAATATCATTTGGCATTTCCCGCCAGACCTGTGTAAACTGCAACAGCATGCAAGTTTAAAAAAAAAATGTATCCAGAACATTATCGTGAGATGCGGAGCAGAGCACAAAAGAACAACGGAGTCTAAAGTAGCTGCTCGCTTAAAAGATCTTGCTTGCCTCTCAATCGTCCAATTTCAAAACGGTTTTCACAGGATGAATTTTGAGTTTGTAAGCTTTCGAATGATACCTAATCTAGGATGACTGCTAAAATATGTGATATGAAAAGAGGAAAAACAGGACGGAGCCACCGGTAAACTGCATCCAGCGGGTGCCAGGCAGCAAAGCTGCACCGAAACGAACTGCCAGCTCGTATATAAGCCTTCAGTCTTGCGATGTATCCTCCGTGGGTTCCTCCTTTCCTCATTATCCCTGTTTAACTTCTGATTCACTATACATTCGTTTTTTTACATTATATGCACTTATGCACCAATTTCCAACAAAACACAGACATTTGACAGCCTGCCTGCAATTCCGACTCATGACTGTGTTCCGATCCCGGAGGATCACCTCAAATAAGGAGAAGTGTATAGTCATGTTGAAAAACATCTGAGATTTATTTAACAATCATGCTTAAAAGGAAGCCCATCTCAAGCCAAAAGGGTACAGACACGATGACTACAGCCATATCCAAATAAGGACAAGACTCCCACTTGAAGGAAGGGCAGTTTTTGTAGAGCGAGAAACACCTGCGTGCCAGTGCTCCCAATCAAGCAGCAATCAGCCAATCACCTGCGAACACAACACACACGCAACAGATAATGGCCGACAGAGGTGTCACAACCTGGATATTTTATTGCTGGGAGCGCTCCATCTTTCAGTTTCAAACGATCTGCAAATCCAGTGTCGAACTGGGCCTTGTTTATAAAACATTTGTCACCGAAACGCCAGGAAATAACAAACAAACTTGCACTACTCCGTTGCTGCCCTGGAAAAACTAACTGCATCCACTCTTCCCCTAACGTTGAGTTCTTTGGGAAGCTTGGTTATCTTTCCCTCACAACCAAAATACACTTCATTGGTGACATTGTTGATTTTGTGGTCTAAAAACAAAATGAAATCGCTGCCAACGGCCTCCATAACCCGAACGTAGCATGTTGATGGACGTGCTCTTGCTCTCGCTCTGGTTGATGTGTGCACGCTCTTCCAGTAGAAGTGCCTATACAAGGAATTCCGCCCTTTATGATGTCATGCAGGGCATACTCGAGAAAAAAAAAAACTTTCCAAAACTTATACGAATCCTGAACTAGTGTATTTTGCACAGAAATACTCTGCCATATGTCCAACTCATTTTTTGAAACTTTGGCCATGTTTAACATGATAATCCAAATCTTTAAGAGTGTAAATAAGTCAGAATGCATGAAATGCCACTAGACATCCCCAGCCACATCAGTTGTGTTTTATTTGGATTCTGTACAATCAGTCGAATATTTGCCTGTTTTCAGAAAGAAGCTCCCCGGTGGCATAAGATAACTGCGCTCAAATGAGGTGTTTACATTAATGCCAGGAAACTTTCCAAGGTTAGAGCTTGTGCAGGTGGGCAGAACTGCACAAGGCCCGAGCAGAAAATCTCCCAGGGACTACATCAAATAAATAGGTATATAAATCCCTGATGAAGCTCAATTTCAATTACAGGTGTCTCGCTTGTAAATCTTGTGTGTTTGTGGAGTACACACATTAGGAATGGAGTAATTAGACAGCCAGCTGCCAAACTAGCTCAGAGAGGAGCCAGCTCACTCTCTGCAGAACGGATGGTGAAGAAAAAAACAAGCCATACCCAGGGATCAATTTCAGAGGGACAAACCATAATGGCTAAATTTACACCTTAGTGTTTGGATATTGTCTAGCCAAGTAAGTTCAATCTGCACCCATGTGTTTGTTTTGCTAAATGTATTTAGGCTCATTGAAGCCCTGAAATGCTCAAGATTTTCTTTCTTGCAAGTATTTATTAAAGGTGTTGTAAATAGTCATACACTGATCCTGGAAGGAGAACAAAAAAAGTATTTGTATTCAACTTTTACACATACATTTTTGTACATTTGTATATATAAATTTGAAAATGTTATTATACAGTTTTAGTTACAACATACTATCCACCTTATTCTGCTCTAAACAATGAGTGCCGCCATGACGACGACTCCGGTTGCCTACTTCTGGTTCGTACTGCATTAGCAGTGAGAGAATGAGTTCAGGCTCTACATGTGCTGTTGTTGGTTGTTTTAACAATTCAAAAAAGATAAAAAACTTTTTAGAAACTTGGTGCTTTTAGCATAAGATAAAAAGGAGAGAATGCCTATGTCCGGTTCGTATCAGCTACATTCAATACCAGAGAGTAGACGTTTTTGGTTAGCTGCGCTAAAACTGAAGCATCCAACGAAAAAGGTGTAATACGTTACCAGTAGGGATGGGCATTTCAAGCAAAAATAATATTCGAAGATCGCTGGGTATTATGCAATTAATATTCGAGAATCGCACCCCTCCATCACATCACGCACACTTGCATGTAAAGGCAATAGGCTACACACCAGAGCACATGAGCAAAGCGGAGCAGTGTGACGCTTAAATATAAGTTAAACAAAAACAAAAAACGTCCCGGGTTACGTATGTAACCCTAGTTCCCAGAAGGGACGGACGCTGCGTGAACTCGCAGTGGGAACGCCCTCCAGCGTGACGCGTCTGAAGCATGAATGAAATCAGTCAATGGAGAGATGGAGCGTCATAGCGAGTGACGTCATCGACCAGGAAGCTATAAATATCCCCTGAGCACACAACACACCAGCTTAAAAGTAACTGAAGCAAGCGACCCAAGGGGATGCCGGGAGAATGGCAGGACACGCAGCGTCCGTCCCAGGGGAACTAGGGTCACTGCGTGAACTCGCAGTGGGAACGCAATACCCACCTCCCCATACGACCAAATCCCCGTCGTGTCATTAGGAGACACAAACCGACAAGAGAACCTGAGCCCCGGGAGTGGAGCTAAGATCAAGGGAATAAAATATGTAAGCAAATAAAAACCGTAAGCAAGCGAGATGGCCTCGACCACCCACTTGCTCATCCTTTGCTTAGATGCAGGACACCCTTTCACCCAGGACAGAAAGCCTGCAGAACTATAGGTCTAACAAAAGTAGTTGGCACCTTAGGAACATACCCTGGTCTCGGACAGAGAAAAGCCTTAACCATACCAGGAGCCAATTCCAGGCACGAAGGAGCCACCGAAAGTGCTTGAATATCTCCAATTCTTTTTAGAGACGAGATAGCGAGAAGAAGGATAGTCTTAAGTGTAAGAAACTTTTCCGAAACTTCCTCGATGGGCTTGAAAGGAGCTAGGGAGAGACCCTCTACGACAATGGCCAAATCCCAAGATGGTACCCTCGTGCGAACTGCAGGCCTCAGCCTCAAGGTGCCACGAAGGAAGCGAGATATCAGTGGGTGTCTCCCGAGGGACCCTCCACTTGAAGGGGCGTGGTAAGCAGCTAAGGCCGCCACGTACACCTTCAGTGTGGAGTGGGATAACCCAGTGGAGAGACGGTCCTGCAGGAAATCCAGCACTGTACCAACCGGGCAGTTAACTGGGTCCTGCTGGCACTCTCCACACCAAGAGGTGAAAAGTTTCCACCTCGCGGCATATAACTTCCTCGTGGCGGGGGCTCTGGATTGGAGGATGGTCTCAACGACCTCAGTCGAGAGACCAGAATCTATGAGCTGGGCCCCCTCAGAGGCCAAGCCCACAGCCTCCATAGTTCTGGGCGGGGGTGAAGGATCGACCCACTCGCCTGAGAGAGTAGATCTCTCCTGATCGGTATCTCCAGGGGAGAGCCGTCGAGGAGAGACACTACGTCCGCAAACCATACTCGGGCCGGCCAGAACGGGGCGATTAGCAGAAGACTGAGCCCGTCCCGGCGAACCCTCTCCAGAACTCCCGGGAGCAGAGCGATCGGGGGAAAAGCGTACAAACGTGACCTCGGCCACGGATGTACCATCGCGTCCAACCCCAGTGGGGCTGGCTGGCTGAGAGAGAACCACAGTGGGCAGTGTGATGTCTCTCGGGAAGCAAATAGGTCTACCTCGGCACGACCGAAATGTTCCCATAGGAGCTCCACCACCTCGGGGTGAAGACTCCATTCCCCGGGCCTCGGCCCCTGCCTCGACAGGATATCTGCCCCCTAATTTAAATACCCCGGGAGATAAATAGCTCTCAGAGAAAGAATTTTCCCCTGGGACCATAGAAGGGTCTGACGTGCCAGTTTGTAAAGTGGGCGAGGACGCAGACCCCCCTGATGGTTGATATAAGAAACCACCGATGTGTTGTCTGTCCGGACAAGAACATGGTGGCCCCTTAGGTCTGGGAGGAAATGTTTCAGAGCCTGAAACACTGCCAACATCTCTAGACAATTTGTGTGCCATAGACGGTGATGGTCCTCCCACAGACCCTGAGCTGGGCGACCACTCATGATCGCCCCCCACCCCGTGAGAGAGGCATCTGTCGTTAGCATAACGCGACGACAAGGAGCTCCCAACACAGGGCCTTGGGACAGAAAACGAGGATCTTTCCACATAATCAGGGCGATGACACCGTCGCAAACTCCTGATCATGCGAAGCGGACTTCCCCTCGGGGAGAATCCCCTGGTTCTGAGCCACCACTGTAACGGTCTCATGTGCAGGAGGCCAAAAGGTATCACGTTGGACGCAGCTGCCATGAGACCTAACAGTCTCTGGAACTGTTTTACCGTGGATGACTGGCCTAGCTTGAACTGATTTACTGCGGCGAGAATCGAAGCAACACGAGCAGGTGACAACAGTGCCTGCATTGTCGTCGAATCCAACACTACACCGAGAAAAGTGGTTCTCTGTAATGGAGAAAGAACACTCTTCTTGGCATTGAGCCTCAACCCCAACCTCTTGATGTGAGCAAGAACGACATCTCGATGCCGAACCGCCTGTTGTTCTGATTGAGCTAGAATTAACCAGTCGTCCATATAGTTCCCAATACGGATGCCCTGCAGCCTCAGCGGGGCTATAGCCGCATCCATACACTTCGTGAACGTGCGGGGTGACAGTGCTAGGCCGAACGGAAGAACCTGATATTGGTGTGCTTCGCCACCGAAAGCGAATCTCAGGAACTTCCTGTGTTGAGGGAGGATAGATACGTGAAAGTAAGCGTCCTTTAGCTCTATCGTGACGAACCAGTCCTCGGATCTGATTTGTGACACGATCTGCTTGAGAGTGAGCATCTTGAATTTGAGCTTCCCTACAGCGCGATTTAAGAGGTGCAGATCTAGAATAGGACGCAGCCCTCCATCTTTTTTCGGAACGATGAAGTACCGGCTGTAGTATCCTAACTCCCTGCTGGGTGGAGGAACCCGATCTATAGCTCATTTTAGTAGCAGAGACTTTACCTCCTGTTCTAATACCAGAGCTTGCTCGGGGCCCACCACTGTGGGCAGAACCTCTATGAACCGAGGTGGACGCGTTCTGAACTGAATAGCGTACCCGTTCTCTATAGTATTCAGGACCCACTGAGAAACATTGGGGAGAATTTTCCATTCCGCCAGAAACTCTACTAAGGGAACCAGCCTCTCGAGGCTGGCCTCTGGATGAACTTCCCGAGTGACTGACACAGCACCCTGTAACATACTGGCAGGGAAGAGCTGGTCTGGGCACTCCGCAACCCTCCTCGGAGGGGGCGAGCGTCCCTCGGGAAATCGCTCGCCGAGTCTCTCTACACCCTGTAAAGGTAGGGTTAGTAGAGCAGACCCCTGAGGGCATCGGGAAAGACAGGGCGCTGTGTTTTTGTGCGGCGAACTCAAGTCTTTCTTGATGGGGACCACCCTTAGAGTCCTGGCGTTTAACACGTCAGGATTTTTTCGACGCGGCCTTCTTAGCGACAATGACTGTCCTCAGATCAGCCCTGCCCCGAGAAGGCCGCCCCGGAGAGCGCCCCGCCTCGTCCCTTCAGTTTCTCTGCGGGGGGGCACGAGACGCGACACTCTGCTTCTGCTGCGCTCTTTTACCAGAGGAACTCGGCTGCTGGGACTGCCCTCGCTCAGCAGCCCCAGCGACACGTACTTTGAGGGGGATGAATTTGTGGAAAGCAGCCGCCTGTTTTTTCTCTTCCTGGAACCTCTCAGTGACAGAGTGAAGAGTGTCACCGGAAAGGCCCACAGGCGAGACGGGAGCATTTAAAAGGAGAGTTTTATCTTTTTCCTTCATTGAGGTCTGACTCAGCCATAAGTGTCTCTCTGTGGCCACCATGGCTGCCATAGAACGGCCGATAGACTTGGCGGTCTCCTTGGTGGCCCGGAGAGTGAGATCATCAGTCTGCCAAAGCTCATTGATCATATCAGCAGAAATCCCCCCCTCACAAGCATCTTTCAGCAGGATTGGCCTGATAAGCCTGCATAATGGCCATAGTGGCCATAGAGGTTTTGAGGGAAGAGCCGGTGCCTTAAGCGAAGATGACGAAGCAGGAGAGAAATAGCTAGCGAGCGTCTCCTCCGCTTTCGGCATCGTCACATACCCTGCAGTTTTTGCACCAAAATTGTTTCCATACGCATTAGACTGGTTAGTGTAAATTCAACTAGAAACTGGTCTAACCCAGGTCTTTGAAACTTCAGCATGAAGATCCGGGAAGAAAGGTAAGCACCGGCGAGAAGGCTGAGGTCGTGCAGACAGAAATATATCATCTAGTTTGCTTTTATTTCTAGACTCCTGCCTATCAGTTGGCCACTCGATGCTGAGCTTTTCAACAGCCCGAGATAACACATCCATCATCCCCTCTTCAGCAGTAAACTGGAGTGACAAACCAGTTTCCTCTGATGTAAAACTCTCGACATCCAGCTCCTCAGAACTGGATAGTCTAAGCTCAACATCGTCATGTGCCTCAACCCGGGCAGAAGTAACCGCCGCAGCCCGTGCTTCCAGAGCCGGGTGAGAGCACTGGATCCCGCCGGAGATAGCTGAGATAGGGCGGAGCCCGTCTCAGCGTCGCCAGTGAGATCCATCTGCAAGCCCCAAGACAAGCACCGCCGCTCTGCCTCGACAGAAGCGGGACCCGAGCCCTGGGGAGCTCGCAGCATACCGCTCTCCTCAAAGAGCGATCGCCGCGAGCGCAGAGTTCTCAATGGGAAACGCTCGCAATGCTCACAATCGACCCCCTCGAGAGCCGACTGGGCATGCTGAAATCCCAAACAAGCAACACACAGCTGATGTGTATCCCCACCCGTGATGTATCGTGTACAGGGGGAAACACACTTCCTATATTGCTGCTCGCTAGTCACTTTTTTGCTAATAATGTTTTATATATATATATATATATATATATATATATATATATATATATAGTGAAAACTCCTGTCTAAAACAGACAAACACAATCGAAAGATTCCAGACACACACAGAGCTTGCTGAAGTAACAAAAAGCTGGTGTGTTGTGTGCTCAGGGGATATTTATAGCTTCCTGGTCGATGACGTCACCCGCTATGACAATCTCTCCATTGACTGATTTCATTCATGCTTCAGACGCGTCACGCTGGAGGGCGTTCCCACTGCGAGTTCACGCAGCGGTAGTCCCTGAAGGGGAACTAAACATAGCCTACGTTTTATATTTAAGTTTCACAATATAATGTTTTAAAAAAAATTATTTCATCTATGTTGATTATATGAAAAGGGAACCGCATAAGATGAGTCAGATATGATCATAAGATGCCCAATATATCGGAAAACATTTGGAATGGCTCAGACATGATTTTGACCACTTATCAAGTTTTGTTTTGTAGAAAGCCTTTCTTTAAAGTGAATTTCGTTTAGTATAAATTGTATCTTCATTTTTATCAATGTTTTATCAACAAATTGCCTGGAATAATAAATAAGAAGCACAAATAGTAGATATGCAGGACAGGGAGGCGCGGGCGCGTGAACTGGAGCGCGTCTTATTAATCAAAGAAACTCAGCGTATAAGTTACTTGCCTCACATACATGATAATTATATCTATAGAAAGCTTGCAATGTGTACTTTTAAACAAAATAATTAAAACGAGCAGAAATGGGCTGCTCTCTGCTTATGTAGCCTATAGGTTAATTCGTATGAAGTGTGCATTTCTCTCTATAGGCGCATACACTTCTGCGAAGATGGCGAGTCAGCATCATCAAATTTATCTTTGCAGTCGACACTTACAGAAAACACTAGTTATTAATTAACAATTCAAATGTTTAATGCATAATCATTACTTTTGCCGGGTTTTTTTGTCGCAAGCTTATGCGTGCGTTGAGATGCAGAATAGGCAATATATTACGAAAACGCTCATTATGGTTTAGCATTCTCTCCCATATAGTATACATAACTTCCAACCCAACTTCCGTCGTGCACGGGCAGGGCCAGCCCTACTTATTTCACCTATATTTTCTAACCAGCACATCACTGCGGGCGTTCTGAGCAAGCGGCGCTCTTCATAAAGCTTCGAACCGGAAAAGGACAACCGGCTTCTGGTTCAAACCCGCTATGAATCATGGGTAAATTCGCTAACCAGGAAAAAGATGGATACTGTACATATAAATCTTTTAAGGTTACATTTTTGATTACTTTATGGTGCATTTGTCTTTTTTAGCCAAAGCAACAACAAAAAAAGTAAACAATTAAGTAAAGATTTAACGATGAGTCTTTTGAACAGAGTTGATTTTACGACACCAGAAATCATGCAGAAAAAAGTGAAACTGTTACAATCTTAAATTAGATAACTGATGCTGCTGAAAATATTTAATCAATCACATAAATAAAATATAATTAAATGAAACTATTATTCTAGATTCTATTAACTTGAAAAGATTTTTTACATCTCTAAAGATGTTCATAAAATTCTTACATTTCAGATGCTGGTGTGTCACAAGCTGGGCTCAAACTCGGGTCTCAGATGTGGAGAGTTGAGTGTTCTACCACTTTGCCACAGAGGAGGTTATGTTGGACCTAAACGAAACACTCAAGGCAAAAAATCCAGGCAAAGTAGATTTTTTTTTTTTTTTAAAGGATACTTTGCAAGACAAAAAAAAATTCCAGTTTCTCTTATATTATAGACCCGGCACCAAGAAGGTAGGGTACACCTTGTCTTCTTCCAGGTCCGCCTACAGCGTAGGACAAATCGCTGGGCAGAGGGAACACCAACTTGCACCTCTTCCTCGGGAAATAATGGACAAGGGCCTCTCGTACCCCTTTTTCTAGTTCCCACTGCAGAGGTGCAAATATCCTAGACCCCGGAATAATCTATGCCAAGGGCTTCTCTTGTATCTCAGGAGAGTAGACCCGAGAGAGGGACCTTATGCCGGGTCTATAAGATAAGAGAAACTGGAATTGATTAAAAAACAGAGACCATCGTGCTTGCTGAGGGTTCAACCGCTTAGCCTGCAGGAGATATTCCAGGTTCTTGTGGTCCGTAAGAACTTGGAAAGGATGCTGAGCCCCCTCAAGCCAGTGGCGCCACTCCAAGACCAGTTTTACCGCAAGCAACTCTCAACTACCCACATGGTAGTTACGCTAGTTGAAGGCACAAAGGTGTAATTTTCCATCCTCACCCCTCTGTGACAGGATGGCCCCCACCCCCACCTCTGAGGCGTCCACCTCCACCACAAAAGGCTTTTTTGTGTCAGGGATCACAAGAATCAGAGCTGAAGTGAAGCGGCACTTGAGATCCTCGAAGGCCCCCGCTGCCTTTGGACCCCAGTGAATCTTGGTTCCTCCTCCCTTAGTAAGTGCTGTCAAGGGGGCTACCACAGAACTGAAATTCTTAATGAACTTCCAATAGAAGTTCGCAAAGCCAATGAAACGCTGAACCTCCTTGACTGTGGCAGGTGTGGGCCAGTTGTGGACCGCCTTGACCTTCTTGGGGTCCATCTCCAGGTGGCCAGGAGTGACGATAAACCCGAGAAACTGAGTCTGGGAAACATGAAATTCACACTTCTCAGGTTTTACATAGAGATGATTGTCCGGTAGTTTCTGGAGAATCCGGCTAACATGCCCCTTGTGCTCCTTCAGTGACCTCGAGAAGATGAGGATATCGTCCAGATATATGAAGACAAACAGATTAAGCATGTCCCGGAGAACATCATTAATAAGGGCTTGGAATACTGCGGGGGCATTGGTGAGCCCGAACGGCATCACCAGATACTCGTAGTGACCCGTGGGGGTGTTGAAGGCCGTCTTCCATTCGTCTCCTTGCCGGATCCACACGAGATGGTAAGCATTGCGGAGATCCAGTTTAGTAAAAATGGAAGCCCCTTGAAGAAGCTCAAAAGCAGTGGCCATGAGAGGAAGGGGGTATCGATTCCGAACCGTGATCTTGTTAAGGCCCCGGTAATCAATACAAGGCCTAAGACCCCCGTACAAAAAAGAAGCCCGCCCCAGCCTGGTAAGTAGAGGCATGGATGATGCCGGCTGACAAGGACTCCTTAATGTAGGTATCCATACCCAAGTGCTCGGGGGAGGACAAGGAGAAGATCCAACCCCTAGGAGGGCAGGAACCCGGGAGTAGATCAATGGCACAGTCATAAGTGCGGTGAGGCGGTAAAGAAGTAGCCCGGGACTGCCGAACACTGCCTTGAACCGATGGTAAACACTGGGGACTCGGGAGAGGTCGACAGACTCTTGAACCTCGGAACTAGGGGCCGAGGGACTCTGAAGCATGCAGGTGAGTTGACAAGTGGAACCCCAGCTTAGAATGGTGCCAGTAGGCCAGTCGATATGGGGATTATGTCTGCACAGCCAAATGTTACCCAGAATAATAGGATACTCAGGGGAGTCAATGAGATAGAAGCTCTCCTCCTGCTGGGGTTAAAAGATGGTACGTCGCAGGGACTGAGTCGCCTCTGTTACTTTGCCTGGTTCCAGAGGGCTGCCATCCAAAGCTGTAACTGCCTGAGGTTGATGAAGTAGTGTGGTAGGGATCTTAAGTTCCTTAGCCAAGGTTAGATCCAGGAAGTCACCTGTGGCACCGGAATCGATCATAGCCTGGACCTGATGCTGGTGGCCCTCCCAGGACAGAGTGGCTGGAATAGCTAGGACAGCGTTGGTAGGAGGAGCTCTAATCTTCCCCATCACAACCCTCCTGTAGCTGGGGAGGACAGGCGTTTCCCGAAAGCTCGGGGCAGGTGGAGCGGAAGTGGCCGGCAACCCCGCAGTAGAGGCACCGACGCTCCCTCATGCGACTTTCCCTTTCTTTGGGAGAAAGCCTGGAACGGCCCAACTGCATGTCCTCCGGGGAATCATGGAGCTGCTCAGGGGCCGGGGAAGCTCTGAATGAAGGAACACAAACTGGATAAACAGAGTTGCTCAGAGGAACTTGGGACTGAGACACCTGGCGGCGAGCCGTTCTCCGCTCTCTCAGAAGATTGTCCAGGCGGATGGCCAATTCTATGAGGGACTCGAGATCCCCAGCTGGTTCTCGGGTGGCTAACTCATCTTGAAGGGGCTCAGACAACCCTCCCTGAAAACAGACCCTCAGCGCTTCATCATTCCATCCGCTCCTTGCTGCTATGGTCCGAAATTCAATGGCAAAATCCGCCGTGCTGCGGGAACCCTGATGGAGAGAAAGTAGGCGCTTGGAAGCTTCTCGACTACTGACAGGATGATCAAACACCCGCTTGAACTCATCCACAAATTTCGCGTAGGAGTCACAACAGTCTTCCTGGGATTGCCACACTGCGGAGGCCCATGAGAGCGCCTTGTCTGAAAGAAGGGTAATAATGTAAGCAATCTTGGAACGGTCTGTGGGAAAACTTGAGGGTTGGAGCTGGCAGGAACTTGGATCTCCAGCAAAGGGCTTGGGATGTGGAAGTCGGGGCTATGCCACTGGAGAAGGCCTGTGGCCGCTCGGGGGTGATCTGGAGGAAGCCGAAGGACCAGGGAGGCGTTCAAAGTGCTGGCGGATAGAACTCATCATATCGGCCAGGAGTTGAGAATGAATGGTCATCAGCTCTTCTTGTCGGCTGAGAATGGCTTCATGGCGCTGGAAAGATGCCTCATGTTGAGTGATCAGCGCCAACAGTTCCTTGGAACTGAGTGTCTCTGGGTCCATGACTGACTCGGTTTTTCTGTCACAAGCTGGGCTCGAACTCGGGTCACAGATGTGGAGAGTTGAGTGTTCTACCACTTTGCCACAGAGGAGGTTATGTTGGACCCAAACGAAACACTCAAGGCAAAAATCCAGGCAAAGTAGATTTATTTTTTTAAAAAAGGATAATTTGCAAGACAAAAAAAAATCCAAAAAAAGTTCTTCTCAGAAAGAGGTATTACTACAGTTGATATAATTTAAACAATAACAGGAGATAAATAAAATAACTCCACAAGGGGAGGAAAACAAAATCAAATAATTAAGAACAGCTTACTTGGGATAGCTTGGATAGCTTGGATGGACTCGGTGGAACACAGCAGGAGACACATAGCCAAGACTCAAAAACCGAGTGAGGAACAAGATGAAAAAAACACAGCTAAAATACTCTAGGGGAAACAAGGCATAGGTGACCTGGATAAAGCTAACAAGGACACACGAGGAAGAACTAAGGCAGAGGGGAACAAGGGTGACCTCTAGAGGCCCGGAGACAAACAACAGGAGGCAAGATGCTGACATGGTGAAATGTTAATCATTTACATTTCATTTTCTATGCACACTGTTTGCCCCTGCTGGTAGATGTTGCAACTGTACCATCTGGTTGCATCTTACACTATTGGGAGGTAGCCATTTATCATATTCTGATGAAACAGATTAAAAAAATAATAATAAAGCAGCATATAAAGCTAACGGATAGCTTTCCCCAGTTTTTATTGACCTCCTTGAATGCTCTACCATTCTGGTTGTCATGTAAGTCACCATACCACCAGCACAATCAGTTGGATGGGCCACAATGAATAAACATGGAAAGCAGCACGACAGACTGCAACAGTCATCCATATGTATGAGTTCCATATGTGCGCTATGACATTCTGTGTGCTGAGTTTTGCCTGACCTTGTTACCCTTACTTCACATTTTGCACTTTGCTTCAGGATTATTCATTCTTGAGTTGGTTGTGGGAATCGATCTATGGATTTTGATTACTGGATTATGGGTTTGTGGAATTTGCACATGCTAATTAGTTAATTAGTTTATTAATAAGCAGTTACATTACATTCTAACATTTCTTGCTGTGAAAGCAATCAGAAACTACTCCTTTTATGTCAGTATGAATAATTTTTGCAAGGAACAAATTCTTTGAGGATTCTTAAAGGATTCTTTAATCAAATGTAAAAAAGCCTTTCTGTTGCTAGCAACAGCAAGATCATTGTTTGAATCCCAGGAAAAGCAGTGATAAAACGGATAAAATGGAAGAAAAAAAAGAAAAAAGAAAAATACTACAGTACTATATCAGATAATATGCAATATCAGCAAATATTGCAGGTTTTCAAAACAAAGACTTGTATTGGTCAGTCAATATTGAATGTTGAATTGTAAATGCACTACACATTTTCACTATTTTTACATTTATATTATTACATTTGCTGTCATCATTTAAAGTTAATCTTTTAAAACAATACATTTAGCCTAATAACACTGTTCAATGTGATCTTTAAAGCTACATGATTTTTTCCGCCGCTAGGGGTCGATAACCTCTTGCAATAACAAAGGCGTAGGTTGATAACTCAGTGAATAAGCGGAATCATGGAACTTGCCATCATGCCGATGGATCTAATAATGTTTATTGATGAGTGAATACATTCATGTTTTTTTAACATGACTGTGGTATGAAGCAGGTCGCTAATGAGAGACAGATATCAGCACCACACGCAATTATCGCGTAGCCGATATAAAGAAATGAGGACATTTCATTCTACCGAACTACCCGCAAGTGCTGAATTACTACTCACACAGTTCAGTTTATTAGACAAATTAAACTTGTGAGGTAACGCAACGCTGTTTCACTTGGTCGAACGTTACACTGTCATACTAAAACACGTTAGAGTTTATATGAGTTGAAAGAGTAACAATGTTATTCTATGTGTTAGTTTGTTGGCTGTATGAGACTAGCATTAAGCTAGATCAACATTAGAATAACATACAGATCATATTCTAACATTTCATCATGTTGAGCTATATAACATTGGTTCGTTTTATGTACATTTGCTCACCTGTCTAATAAAGTACATGCAACAGCGGCGTCTCTGTCAAGACGAAGTTTGCCACGAAGCTCTTGGCATCTCGAAAACGTCACGCTGATATTGATCCTCGTTTTAGTTCTTCTTTTGTCCCAAAGTCTGCTTGCCATGATCCATAATGTTTGAACGAAACAACAACTGTGTGCTGCTAAACATTACGCAGTTGTCCACATTTGTCGGCATGGTTACTATGGCAGTAACCAGGGAAAACGTCTCGGGTTATGACTATAACCCTTGTTCCCTGAGAAGGGAACGAGACACTGCGTCGAGAATCGACTCTTTGGGGACGCTCCCTTAGCGTGCGCCTCTGAAGTATGAATGAAACTATTCCAATCCTGATTGGTGTAGCGTCATGACGTAACATGTGACGGCATAACCGGATGCATAAAAGCGACGCCGGCACACACACACACTAGCCTAGCGATGAAGCAAGACGCTCTAAGGCCTCGAGGGGCGTGGCAGGACGACGCAGTGTCTCGTTCCCTTCTCAGGGAACAAGGGTTATAGTCATAACCCGAGACGTTCCCTTTCGAGGGAACTCAACACTGCGTCGAGAATCGACTCTTTGGGGAACGAATGCCTACTAGGCCACGCACCGAAGACAGGCCTGCCCAGGAGTGAAACTGATTCAGGCACTCAGCAGGACGAGAGCACACGTGCGCCAGGCGTACTGGGGAGGTGCAGACTATAGAACCTAATAAAAGTGTGTGGGGTAGCCCACCAGGCTGCCTCACAGATCTCCTGGAGGGGAATTCCCGAGAGGAGGGCCCTAGAGGACGCCATGCCTCTAGTAGAATGAGCCCTTATGGCCAGAGGTGAAGGCAAATTGCGCACCTCATAAGCCAAGGCAATAGCCTGCACAATCCAATTACTAATGGTTTGCTTGGATGCCGGGAGCCCTCTCCTAGGTGACCCGAAACACACTAACAGTTGGTCCGACCTCCTCCAAGAAGAAGACCTCTCGAGATAAATACTCAAAGCTCTGACGGGGCAGAGCAAATGAAGCTTCTCTTCTTCTGCCGACACATGAGGTGGAGGATGGAAAGCCTGAAGGGTCGTAGACCTAGCCGTATTAGCAGGCACTTTAGGCACATAGCCCGGTCTCGGGTGCAAAAAGGCCTTAACCTTGCCAGGGGCAAACTCCAAGCGAGCTGGTGTCACTGCCAGGGCTTGGAGATCTCCCACCCTCTTAAGAGAGGTGATGGCTAAGAGAAAGACCAATTTGTAGGTAAGATCTTTAGGCGAAGCCAACTGAAGAGGTTCGAAGGGGGCCAGGGATAACCCTTCCAGAACCACTGCCAGGTCCCAGGCAGGAACCCTGGACCTGGTTGTCGGTCTCATCCTCCAAGTACCACGGAGAAAACGAATGACCAGCTGGTGCCTCCCCAGAGGCCCATCACTTAATGGCGCATGGAAAGCCGCAATGGCAGCCACGTACACCTTAAGCGTGGAAGGGGAGAGACCCGCAGAGAAACGATCTTGAAGAAACTCCAGAACTGAAGCCACCGGGCAGTTAACTGGGTATAAATTATGTTCTCTACACCAAGTAACAAAAACATTCCACTTGAGGCCATACAATCTCATAGTAGACAGAGCCCTAGAGCTAAGTATGGTTTCAACCACCCCGGCTGATAGACCAGCGTTTAGGTACTGAACCCCCTCAGAGGCCAGGCCCACAGTTTCCACAGCTCTGGTTGAGGGTGGAAGATTGTGCCCTCCACCTGAGACAATAGATCCCTCCTCAGAGGAATCTGCCATGGCTGAGCTATCAGGAGCGAAATTATATTTGAAAACCATACCCGGGTCGGCCACATTGGGGCAACCAGAAGTAGACTGATGCCCTCCTGACGGACCCTCTCCAGGATTGCCGGAAGCAGAGCGATCGGGGGAAATGCGTACAGGCGAAGCCTCTGCCAGGCCTGTACCATGGCATCCAACCCCAGTGGGGCTGGATGTGAGAGGGAGAACCAAAGTGGGCAGTGGGACGTCTCTCGAGACGCGAATAAATCCACTTCCATGGGCCCAAACCTCTCCCATATCAACTTCACCACATCTGGATGAAGTCTCCATTCCCCGGGCCTCAGCCCCTGCCTCGACAGGATGTCTGCTCCCTGATTCTGAACCCCCGGAATATACATAGCTCTGATAGACAGTATTTTCCCTTGGGACCAGAGAATAACCTGATGCGCCAGTCTGCACAGAGGGCGCGATCTGAGTCCCCCTTGTCGGTTTAGATAAGCTACCACTGATGTATTGTCCGATCGTACTAGGACATGGTAACCCTTGATGTCTGGAAGGAAGCTCCTCAGAGCCCTGAACACAGCCAACATCTCTAGACAATTTATGTGCCAAGAATGATGATGGTCCTGCCACAGACCCCTGGCAAAGCGGCCGTCCATGACCGCGCCCCAGCCAGTGAGGGAGGCGTCTGTCGAAACGGTTTTCCGGCGACATAACGCTCCTAACACTGGCCTTTGGGACAGGAACCAAGGTTTCTTCCATATTATTAGAGAACGAAGGCATCTGCGCGTTACTCTGATCATACGAAATGGATTCCCCTTGGGGGAAAACCCCTTGGCTTTCAGCCACCACTGAAGGGGCCTCATGTGTAGAAGGCCCAAAGGTATAATGTTGGATGCCGCTGCCATGAGGCCCAGCAGTCTTTGGAATTGCTTTACAGTAGTGGCCTGGCCTAGCTTTAACTTGGACACCATCGCCAGAATGGACTCGATACGCGCCGGAGACAAGCGTGCCTGCATCGTAGTCGAGTTCCACACAACGCCTAGAAACGTTGTGGACTGGGACGGTTCTAAAACACTCTTCTTTGTGTTGAGTCTCAACCCCAATTTTTGAATGTGGCCAAGGACGACATCTCGATGCCGAACTGCCATTTCTCGAGACTGGGCCAGAATGAGCCAGTCGTCGATATAATTCAGTATGCGGATGCCCTGAAGTCTCAGTGGAGCAAGTGCTGCATCCATACATTTGGTGAATGTGCAGGGAGAGAGTGCTAGGCCGAACGGAAGAACCCGATATTGGTAAGCTTCGCCCCCGAAAGCGAACCTCAGGAAGCTCCTGTGACATGGAAGGATGGATACGTGAAAATAGGCGTCTTTTAGATCTATCGTGACAAACCAGTCCTCGGATCTGATTTGACTCACGATGACAGGAATAGTGAGCATTTTGAACCTGAGCTTCATCAGAGACAGGTTCAAAACCCTGAGATCTAGAATTGGCCTCAACCCCCCATCCTTCTTTGGAACTATAAAGTACCGGCTGTAAAATCCGGACTCCCTGTCTGAATGAGGAACACGTTCTATGGCCTCCTTTAGCAGCAGAGATTGCACTTCTTGTTCCATCACCTGAGCCTGCTCTGGAACCACTGTAGTCTGCACCACCCCAGAAAATTTGGGGGGGCGGTGCCCGAACTGCAGTCTGTACCCTGACTTTATTATATGCAGGACCCATGCAGATATGTTGGGAAGATGATGCCATGCCTCTACAAAATCTACTAAGGGAACCAGCCTCTCGAGACTGGCCTCTGGTGTTTTTCGAGCACCCTTCTCGACCCCCTGAAGCGGAAGACCGGCATGGTGTAGTCGATACGGTTTTCGTGACCATAACTGATGCTCGTTTTTTATTTTTCGAGAAAAACGACCCACAGTGCGTTCGCTGGAATATGATGCGGCCCGAAGCGTCACCGACGGCGGGCAACTCACATCGTTTCCTAGAGGGCTCCGCTGTGAGAACAACCTCGGTTGTTCTACAACGGAGGGGACAGCCCTCAGAGGTCCCACCACTCTGGCTAGGACCTCTTTCCTGAAGCCCTCCTAGCCTGAAGGACATCCCTTAAATCGCCCTTCTGGCTGGGGGGCTTCTGCTGGGAGCGTTTCCTCCGTTGCCAAGCTCCCGGAGGAGGGGCTCTAGAGGAAACGCTCCCCCTTTGCTCTGCCCGGTGTGAGGAGCTGGTTGATGGCTGGGGCTGATGTTCTTGACCCACCCTACTCGATTTGGACTTCGATTTTCGGGGGAGGAACTGCTGGAACGCCGCAGATTGCTTCTTCGCCTCCTGAAACCTGTCGACGACCGAAGTAACGGCGTCGCCGAACAGGCCAGAAGGCGAAAGCGGCGCATCCAGCAGAACATTCTTTCTCCTTTAGACCAGATAAATTGAGCCACAGATGCCTCTCCGTGGCCACCATAGCTGCCATAGAGCGGCCAATAGCGCGGGCCGTCTCTTTAGTGGCCCGGAGAGACAAATCTGTGGCTTTGCGCAACTCTGAAATATCTTCAGGAGTTGGCCCCTCCCCCTCGTCCAAATCTTTCAGGAGATCGCCCTGGTATGCCTGCAAGATAGCCATAGAGTGCAGACATGAACAAGCCTGACCTGCCGCCATGTAAGCCCTGCCTATTAAAGCAGATGTATCTCTGCAGGGCTTACTAGGCAGCGTAGGGGTTTTAAGGGAAGATGCCCATATCTTCCCATAACCCATATCCCGTGCCCCCACAACATTGCTATAATCGACAACAGATGGACGGGAGACAAGGGACGAATGCGGTTTATCCCACGATCTCGAGATCTCTTTGTGGAGATCGGGGAAAAACGGCAAACCCCAGCGCTGAGGCTGTGACCTGTGCCGCAGGAAACGCTCGTCTAACTTGCTTACGACTCGCGTTCCCTGCTCATCTTGTGACCAGCTGATGTTAAGTCTGGCCACGGCACGAGTCACAACCTCCACCAGCTCCTCATAAGCTTGGCCGTGAACTGGCGCGCTCGACTCACGGTCATCCTCGATGCTGATCACCTCTGCCTCCTCGGAAGCAGAGAGCTCAAGCACCGGGACCTGGTCGTGGGCAGAAGAAGCCGCAGCGCGGGCTTCTGCACCACTCACAGGGGCTTCGGGATCTTCAGATGAAGAATGAGAAAGTGCCGCAGCAGTCTCATTCTCATCTGCAAGATCCCGCTGCGAACCCCACGATCTGAGTCGCCGCGCCGCCTCAACAGACGCGGGACCAGAACCGCGGGGAACGCGAGCCTGACCGAGCTTATCAAAGCACGCCAGCCCGGAGCGCAGCACCCTGATGGGTAGTGCTTCACAGTGTACGCAGGCAGCTCCCTCGAGAGCTGCCTGGGCGTGCTGCGCTCCCAAACAGTTCACACACAAAACATGCGTGTCCCCATCCGTAATAAAACGAGGACAGGGGTGCACACACATTCTGAACTGCTGGCTGGCCATAATATATATAGGGATAGACAAACAACACCAAATAAGACAGACAAACGTAACATAGAGCGCTTGCTGAAGAGCGAAAAGCTGGTGTGTGTGTGTGCCGGCGTCGCTTTTATGCATCCGGTTATGCCGTCACATGTTACGTCATGACGCAACACCAATCAGGATTGGAATAGTTTCATTCATACTTCACAGGCGCACGCTAAGGGAGCGTCCCCAAAGAGTCGATTCTCGACGCAGTGTTGAGTTCCCTCGAAAGGGAACGCAGATATTACGTCATTGACAGGTAACAAGTGAAAAGGGAAGGGCACTATTTTAAATTGTAAAGCTGTTGTAAAATTGTTTTTAAATTCTTGGAAACATTTAGGATAATGTAAGCACAAAATTGAAAGAAATATATAACACTGTGCAAGTAGTTTTGGGATATTTTGATAAAAAATTCTTACATATTGTACCTTTAACAAATCTAAAAAAACACATCTATTTTTCATACTGTAATTTATAATGTTGCATCCATCCATCTTCTTCCGCTTATCCGGGGCCGGGTCGCGGCGGCAGCAGGCTAAGCAGAGATACCCAGACTTCCCTCTCCCAAGACACTTCCTCTAGCTCTTCTGGGGGGATACCAAGGTGTTCCCAGGCCAGCCGGGAGACATAATCCCTCCAGCGTGTCCTAGGTCTTCCCCGGGGTCTCCTCCCGGTGGGACGCGCCCGGAACACCTCCCCGGGAAGTCGTCTAGGAGGCATCCGGAACAGATGCCCGAGCTACCTCAGCTGGCTCCTCTCGACGTGGAGGAGCAACGGCTCTACTCTGAGCTCCTCCCGAGTGACCAAGCTCCTCACCCTATCTCTAAGGGAACGCCCAGCCACCCTGCGGAAAAAGCTAATTTCGGCCGCCGGTATCCAGGATCTTTGCCTTTCGGTCAAGACCCACAGCTCATGACCATAGGTGAGAGTAGTAACGTAGATTGACCGGTAAATCGAGAGCTTCACCTTGCAGCTCAGAAAGAAAGTACCTTAGACATTACATCAGTTTCAGTGCAGTACTGGACAATCGGATTGTTAATAACATTACTAAAACTATGGACTAAGGACACTTTTATTTAGTTAATTAATTAACTTAATTCTCTCGCTAAAATTACAAGCATGACATGGCTGTGCCCTCCACTGATGCTTTCTGGCATTTGGGTGATATTTGCAGAGGTCATGAATAATCCACTGGCCCTGCACTGAAGAAAGTTGAGTCTCTGCCACAGGTGTATTCTCAACAAACAGCTACTCAAAGACTCAATTCATTGTAATCTGTAAAGCTGCCAGAGTCTGTGGCCATTAGAGTCCCTGCTACTCTATAACACACACCTGAGGGTAACTTAAGTAAAAGAGTGTATGGCAAATGCGCTGTAAGGGCCAGAGAATATTTCCCCTGCAATTTTAGTAGAAGCGGGCAACTGCAAGGGCACAACAGGTACTACAACAAAACATTACTGCTTGTTTTAGAGTTTTCTGCTTGTTCTTCACACAAAGCTATGACTTCAGAAGTCCATGGGGCATGCTTCAGGTAGGCCATTTTAATAATATTTTTTTATTATTATTTTACAGGAACCAATCAGCTGTGCCCTATAGATAATGATGTGATTATGAGCAAGTTGAGTTAGGACCTTTTGGCCTGCGCCATCTAGAATTTTATGACAGAATTTTGTATTTCACCCAAAAATTAACATTGTTTGTGTTTAATTTTATCAATTTGCAGAATTCCACTTGGGCCAATTGAAAAATTTAGATGTGACCAGTCACTAGAACATTTTGAGTTGGGAGGTTAAAATTTTTTTACAGTGTATTTACTCACCCCGATTTCATTCCAAACCCATTTAACCATCATCTGTGAAATACAAAATAATTTTGTGTACTTTTATATACAGTGGAAGTGAATGAGGACTAGGTCTACCAAGCACACACATTTTTTTTTATTAAAATGGCCTACCTGAAGCATGCCCTATAGACTTCTGAAGTCATAGCTTTGTGTGAAGAACAGACATAGAAGTCAGCACGAAATGAAAATTCACAGTTTATTTTCTAAGTGCATGTTAATGATCTTATTGTGAAAACTTCATTCATATATACATTTGGTAACACTTTATTTTGATAGTCCACTTTAGACATTAAACTAACTATAAGTAACTTTTCAGCTACATGTAAACTAACTGTCATTAGAGTATTAGAAGACTGTATGCTTAATATCTGCTAACACTTTATTTTGTTGGTCCCCCAACAGATATTCTACTGACTATAGGTAACATAGCAACTACAAGTCAACTTGTTCTCCTAAACCTGAACCCTAACACCTAACCATAACCTAACAGTCTACTGAAAGTCTACTACAGTCCACTAATACTCTAATTATAGTTAGTTGAGATGTAGTTGAAAAGTTACTTATAGTTAGTAGAATGTCTAAAATGACTATCAAAATAAAGTGTAACTATACTTTTTTTTTTTTTTTAATAATCATGATTTTTTTTTTTTTATGTCATGAGTCAATCCTCCAGTAAACAATGTCAATACTTCTCTCTGGTGACTCTGAACTTCAAAGTTTTCATATGTCTCAGAATAGTGTACAAATTATTGTACTTTTATTTTTACTTATAATGAAAGTCTTTATTTACTTTCATTATAAATTCAGAAAAAGTGTGGTCAAGACAATCATGAAAAATTCACCTATTCTGTTTCATTAAAGAAATGAATTCACATGGGAGAGAAAAAATTGTGTACATTTTCATTTTGACTATCCTTTTAATATAAAGTACAGTGAAATTAGGATATACTGGCTTCACGTCAAGTGTCATCTGTTATTTTTGCTCAGTTCTGATTGCATTTACATGTAAAAAGGTCAAATTAGAGTGGAAGAGGAAAAAAACAATACTATCTTCACAATGTTTTCGAGTAGACCACCTTTATTTCCTCGGGGATTAAGTGGGGGATGTTTGCCCTCTGAAATGCACAGACGGTAATAGTGAATTTTTCCCCCTCTCTCTGTCATCCTTCCCACCTGGTCCAGTCAGCTGTGATTTAAAATAGTGAAAAACAGGGCAGAAGGGAATTGCTGCACTGGCACTGACACAGGCCAGTCTCCCCTTTGCTTATTGAGATGGGCAGGATTAGAAATGAACACATTAAGAGTTGCAAAAAATGGAATCTGGGCAACTGTGTGCTGTCTTGAAAGCAGCAGACCTGGAAGATGAACGCCAGCTGCTCCCAGGTTTTTTTTAAAACTCAGAAATAGCTTGATGATCTGATAATGAATAGAAGACGAAACACATATTCTACCTGACCTCAACATTGAACACAGAGGGGACTCAGGTGTTGTCAATCTCCTCCAAGTCTCCTTTTAGGTTCCATCTTGTTTTATTCGGATTGGGTCCCTTAAAAGATGCCTGCTTGAACGTCTGTGTAAAGAGTTTGTTCATTTGGAAAGTAATTGTGTCAAAGTGCTCCCGGGGGAGGCTGTCATAGAGAGGTTACGGGGCCTGCAAGCTCAGCTGACCCTGGCATTTAGAACAGGGTTTTATTCTCAAAGGCAAATTAAGAGGCAAAAGGGAATTACTTATAGGTCAGTGGAATTTCAAGCTATGAAGGCTTTTCACCAAGGTTGCTACAGAAACGGCTCTATTACATAATTGGACAATGGCACCCATTTTCTTGGCCTGTCTAATATTTATTAAAATGCAATTCATAGATACAATGACTTGAGCACATCCTCTTCTATGATTAGCATATATGTTTTTTTTTAATTTATGAAAAACAATTATTAAGGAGGTAAAATATCAGTGTGATAAAAATATTTTTTTTTAAAAAACCCTGCATAACTGCTTGTTGATATTTGAAAAACTTGTGTCTCTGACTGAGTCATGTAGTGTACCCAACATGCAGAAAAAGGCAGGAAAAACCATTAACATAAGATAATACAGAGAGGGCCCCTGCAGATGTAATGTAAATGTATCAAAGTAAAACGTATAAACACACACAGATTTTTTACCTTAAAACATGTTTAGAAAATATGTATTCAGATGTTAAGATGTGTACACTCACATATTCAAAGTTTGAAAAATATGTTACTTTTTACTTTGTTTGCCTACATTACATTTTTAGAGACATATAAAACCTTTCAATAAAATTTTTAAAAGATGTTTCCTTGTCTTTATCATTGACCCTCTTATATACCATTGACCCCAATGCTCGATCACACCCTTCCATCATTACCTCCACTACAATCAGTTTCTCATTATCATGACCAGGATTGGAGCCTTGATGAGGTGCGTTACAGCTTGTAAAAGTGACCCTGGAGGTCTAATAACCCTAAAAGTAAGCTACTTAACCTTAGATTCCTTTGGAAGGACTGTTATCTAAAGTCACTTTAGATAAAAATACCTGCTAACAAATTGCAAATAAATCTCAACACAACTTATTATTAGAAACAATCCACAGGAACTTCAGCAGTTAGTGTACTCCTGCCAGTCACCATATGAATAAATTGCTCCCTGACCTCCTATCTGCTGCACATACAACACCTGCTGCTGATAACCAATAGAAAACCTTGCTGCTAATACAAGCATGCTTCGATTCACTGTAAACTCCATAATTGCAGCCTCAGATCTTCAGATACAGCAAAGAGCTTGTGTTTATCACACGGCACTCTGTGTGTTTAATTACAGATCCTAGCCAAGAGCTCTTACCCATCAGCACAGTGATGAGGAACAGATCAACACACTTGTGGCATCCTTGACATCTCTTCACGGAGACAAGAGAGATTATTTACTTCTCATCAGGGATAAAAAAATTAGACAGGAATTACTCATTATGGGGTATATATAGAATTGAATGTATATGCACAACTGTGAACTATAAAAAAATTGATGTTGAGACCTGGAAGACAGGAATTAAAGTGCAGTCACATTAGCAAAAATTCACATGCAAAAAAGGTCCTTTGTCTATTGTCAATAGTGTAGCAATATATGAAGCACAGCTCACACAGAGTTCTTATTCAAACCAAGCAGTTTTCTGTTGGTCCACGTGGCAAATTTGCATAACCAACGGAACCTGATGTGAAATCTGCATGACTGAGGATATCCTTCACCCTCAAGCAAATTCCAAATAGCGCGGATTCCTATTGAACTGACTGCATTTAGTGAAAATCAGCTGAACATTGATAAGTTCGACTGCAGCTTTAATTTGTGTTTTACTGTAGTTCAGTTGTATTCAGATTAATGCATAGGCATATACATGCTGGCCGAAGCCATGCTACATTTGCATTATCCAGGTCTATTAGTCAACTTCGCAAAAGAAAAAGAAGGCTGGCGTGATTTCAGTTTGACTTAAGGATTTACATAATATTATTTAAAAACAAAACAAAAACTCTGTGTCAGAAACAGAAGTCAGCTATCGAAGCTTAAACGGGCAGAAAGGCTTAATATAGGTCATCATAGATCTAATAAAACCCCCTTCACCAGACATAATGCTGTTCAGCAACTACTCGACACATGATTTGATTTTTGGCTATGCAGAATTGCTTCCAAATATTATCAATGTAGAACTTCTAGATTTTATTTTGAACTTCTCTCCATCTCTCTAGAGCATATGTGACACACATAGTCCTTGCTCAAAAAATAACACACTGCTCTGGGATAGCGTGGTGTGCGTGGTGTGTGCCCTGTGTGCCCTGAACCATTTAGAGCTTATAATGTGAGAACAGTAGTAGGCCTAAGTATGAGAGAAATGCTAGCAGAAGACAGAGCATTTGTGAATTCAATTTTGTGTACCTTCTATCCGCACAGGGGTTCAGGGCGTGAACGCTATGTAAAACCTTACTGTCTTGTGAACAAAACAAATGTGGAAAATGGGTCTGTTAAAGAAGTGCAGTGATCTTGCTGGTATTGGTACAAACTAGTTTCCCCATATTATGAATGTGCCAATTTTAATACAGTAGTTCCAAAGTTTAACACCTAAATAAATGAAATGTTTAAAATGACATGCGATCAAATGAGGGGAAGTTTGAGGGGAGTGGCCTATAAAAAAATATTTGGTGGTGGTCATGTTGACATCACATGATTGCAAATTACTAAATAGAAACCTTACTCACATTTACCTCAAAGTCAGACTTTTCTCTTTCCAGAGAAGTTATTTAACTAATGATAGGTAATGCTATAGTATTGGTTGTTTAGGAAGTGAATTAAAGACACTACTATTTATATTCACTTGGTTGGGCATAATTCAGATTTTAAGAATCGGCTGCTTTTCAATTCGGGGTAGGAAAATGGATAGAGTGGGTAACACACCACAGGAAGCTGATTGGAATTTGAACTGGAGTATATATTCGGTATAAAATACTGAAAGTTTGTGTCAATAAGATTTTCTTTTAATGTTTTTGAAAGTCTGTTATGCTCACCAAGGATGAAATTATTTGATCAAAATTACAATAAAAACAGTAATATTGTGAAATAATATTATAATTCAAAATAACTGTTTTCTATTTTAATATTTTAAATGTAATTTATTTCTGTGATGACAAAGCTGAAGTTTCAGCATCATTTCTCCAGTCTTCAGTGTCACATGATCCTTTAGAAGTCAGTCTAATATGCTGATTTGCTGCTCAAGAGACATTTATTATTATCAATGTTGAAAACATTTTTGTAAAATTATAAATGTCTTTACAGACAACTGAATGCATCCTTGATTCATTTCTGTCAAAAATAAATAAATAAATAATTCTCTGACCCCAAACCTTTGATATATGTTTCAGTTCAATTTAATTCACCTTCCATACTGTACATACGAAATTTAAGTTGTAATTCCTTTTTCCAATTCTGGAGATTGTTGCAGTATAGCATGACTTTACATAATATTGATTGCAAGTGGCTTAGACGCATAATGCATCATTGCCAAAGACAGCCAATTTCAATGTATCGTGTACAAGGGTCTAATGGACGATGTGAGAGGGAGAGAGTTAGTGAGAGGATACAAAGCAAGGGGAAGTGAATGAGAGAGGAAAAAGTGAAAGATGAAATAAACGTTACTGAGTGAGAGAATGAACGAGTGAATGAGTCTGCAATAGTCTGAATTAGGAGGAGGGCCAAGTGAAGCAGTTCTGGTCGGCACCCCACCCCCACGGATCTGTTGCTGATGTGATCTGACAGGGCAATAATTCCAGCGCTGCTGACTCTCCCACTGCAGTCTAACCCTCAATCCCTTCCACTGACTCCACTTTAAAAGAGGGCTTAACGTGCCAAATAGAAGTAATGTTGAGTTCAGAGGAAATGGGCTCTATTGTCTCTGATATTATTGCTGTGGAGTTGGTGGTATGTTTGGATGGATGTAGTGGAGAGGTGTTTTGTTCAGCTATAAACAGCACAAAGCATTATCTACAGCTCTGTGAGAGAGTGGCAGAATTTAAAATAACCCCAAAAAGAGAATCGTGTTCTCTCACTTCGAAATAAATTGGCAAGCATTAATTAGTTCACTTTAAAATGTACATAGCTTCCCGTGCAAACAAAGCATCTGCTACCTAGCTGACTGGTGATAGCCCCATTAAAATATTGGGGGATTTGAATTGCGAGCTCTTGCTCGCTCGCTAATTTGCTAGACTAAACGAGCCTCATTCAAACTCAGCTATCGCTTTGTGATGGAAAATAATTAGTTTTTCCCTCATGAATGCCTTAAAGGCCTTGCTGTCTGCACCATCTCCATGGCTGGCTGATTTTTAAATGTCAGATGACTTCACCAACTTGATAAATGGTATTTATGTAGCTAGCTTTTGTATAGTAGATCTTTGTAAGTAACTTTGTAGTCTGTAGCTTTCAGGATGAAGTGAAGAGACGACTTCATTATTAGTAATAATATCAGGGCTGGTAAAATCTTGGGGTTATGAAACTTTCAGCTGTATCTCTTCAGATCGGCTGGAAACATAAATCACCATGATACAACTGCAATCAGACTTTATGCGTTAATCTCCATTGCCTCATCAAATTCTGTATATAGGCATAAATGAACTCCATTCCAGTCATTTAATTCCTGTAATTTATGACATCTAGTTATGTGATGTGTCATCTGGCTGACCAAAAAATTGCCATAAAGTATAAGTGAACTCTGGGAGCAGCACAACAGAGTATAACAACTTGGATGAATTGGCAGAGGTTCCCTTAGGGATCATGCGCTGTGTTTGCGTGTCAAAGCATTCTAGAGTATAAATATGCAGCTATAATGCACGTAGGTGATTTTGAATTAATAAATGTTGACATGCAATGGTTTGCTACATACTGTTAAAACTAATCGTGGTGTTGATATATATTTTAGACTGCTGACTCTATAGAACAGCGGCATGGAAAACGTACTCGGTTACATACGTAACCTCGGTTCTCTCTAGAAGAGGGAATGAGTATTGCGTAAGCTAGCTTATGCTACGGGTAAAGTCATCTTTTCTCGAGATATTGAAGCCAAAAATTATCCTTAATTTTGCATTTATTGTCAATGCAGTGCAGCAGCCAGCAGACCTAGAGCAGGCAATCTTGCGTGCTCTTTGGCTGCCGTGCGGCAACTGCTGCAGCCTACCACTGAGCCTCGCGCCAGACATCACGCCCTCTACACATCACAGCCCGCCAAAATGGGGGTGGCTTAGCGTATAAAAGCCAGGATCGGAGGCTGCGTCACTGGTTTCATCAGCTGAAGCGAAAATCGTTCGTGGCGCCTGCACGATCGGGTTATGCAATACTCGTTCCCTCTTCTAGAGAGAACCGAGGTTACGTATGTAACCGAGAGCAGCGTCGCCGGTCCATATAACTATTCACCATACAGTGCAGCTCAACCAGGAGAGCTAACATCGCGTGAGAGTAGTCTGCGCATGATAATCTGGTTAGGACAAACACACCGCTCACACTGACAGAAGTCTAGCCTGCAAGGCGGGAACTTCCAGGTTACAAAACCTAACAAATGTGGACGGAGAGGCCCACAAATGTCTTGAATGGAAATTCCGCTGGACCAAGCCCACGATGAGGCCATGCCTCTGGTGGAATGCGCCCTGATGCCCAAGGGGCATTGCAGACCTTTAGACTCATAAGCAGATGTGATAGCTTCCACTATCCTTCTGGACAGGCTCTGTTTCGAGGCGGGACAAAGAGCTGTTCCGAACGCCTGAAAGAGGTGGAGTGCGTAATGTAAGTCCTCAGCGCCCTGGCGGGGCAGAGAAGATTAACATCACCCTCACTATCGGATGCTGGCAGAGCCGAAAGAGAAATGACCTGCGCTCTGAAGGTGGTGCCCAACACTTTAGCGACATGACCATTTCTTGGCTTAAGGATGACTTTAGAGTCATTTGGCCCGAACTAAAGACACGCAGCGTTTACGGATAGCGCGTGTAAATTCCCCACACGTTTAACTGATGACAGAGCTGTCAGAAAAACAGTTTTGAGCGAGAGGTACTTTAGGTCAACGGAGTCTAACGGTTCAAAAGGGAAAGCTTTCAGGGCCTCTAGGACCAATGAAAGATCCCACATGGGAACCGACGGGGTCGCGGGGGATTCATCCGTCTAGCTCCTCTAAGGAAGCGGATGACGAGCTTGTTTCTTCCTACTGACTGGCCACGCGTCGACTCAGCGGACGCTGCAACGGCCACCACAAAAACTTTAAGCGTGGATGGGGACCTGCCCTTATCCAACAGCTCTTGAAGGAAGCCAAGCAACCCCGGGACCCCACACGTTCATGGGTCAAGATCTCTATCAGCGCACCATTTGGAGAACACCGACCATTTAGACGCGTAAAGCCGCCTCGTAGAGGGAGCTCTGGATTGCGTAATCGTGTTCACACTCCTTCTGGCAGGACAACGGGTATCCGTTGATTAACCATACGTGCAGAGACCAGCGCTCTGGATGGCGATGCCATATTAAGCTGCGGGCTTGAGAGAGGAGATCTCTCCTCACCGGAATCGGTCATGGGGCTTTGTGAGACAGCCGCATCAGGTCCGGGAACCAGGTTTGATTCTCCCAGCGCGGGGCTATAAGGAGCACCGAGTGGTGCATTTCCCTGATCCTCTTGATTACCTGTGGTAACAGAGAGACCAAAGGAAAGCATAAAGTGGGAGGCTGGGCCAGGTTTGGGCCAGCGCATCCTCGTTCTTTGAAAAGAACAGTGGGCAGTGAGCGTTGTCTTTTGACGCAAACAGGTCGACTTTTGCTTTGCCGAAAAGGCGCCACAGTAACTGGACTGTCTGGGGGTGCAGGGACCATTCCCCTGTGGGAACGTGATTCCTGGACAGTTTATCTGGACCGTCGTTCAAGTGGCCTGGCACATGTGCAGCTCTCAGCGAGCGCAGGTGGAACTGAGACCATACACGGCGGCGTTCTGTCAGATGGCAGAGGCTTCTGGATCTGACACCGCCCTGATGGTTTATATAGGACACCACAGACATGTTGTCCGAGCGGACTAGCACATGGTGGTCCTGTATGAATGGGAGGAAGCATTTGAGCGCGTCTCTACATCTAGAACTCGAGCGGCATTTGCCAGCTTTATGAGAGTGGGCTCTGTGTGAGACTAGTGGGGCATCGTGTTTATGTGTAGGGGTGAGCCTTGACTTGTGGCCACTTTTTCTACACTTAAAACACCATCGGCGTGAGCCGGATAACCAGAATTTATACTCTTTTTGAGATTTCTCTGGGTCGCCATAAAAACGGCGTTTGTGAGTAGGCGAGCGAGCTGTGTTTCCGAATCTCTTTGGCTGCTAAATGTGCGTCTGCAGTAGCCTTCTCTGGGGGGACTTACAGGACGAGATATTTTGACGGTGGTCCGGCCGCAGCGAGACCCAGCCGTCTTTTCCTCTCTGGTGTTGCTAGGAGGACTTTCCCTGCTCGGGCTTCAGCGCAATCTTGGGCCGGGGTCCCCGGGGGGAGGCGGCCTGCGTCCAGATGAGCGTGATCTAGGGCGGCCGCCCTGTCGACGCTGCAGAGGCTGGGTCTGAGCTGGGAGCTGGCTAGCGTGTCGTGCAGGCGACTCACGTGGGCGGCTTGCAGAGGAGCTAGAGCGTCGCGGCAGGAAGAGGTTCATGGCCTGCGTGGTCTTCTGTACTTCGGAGAAACGTTCGACGATCCCGTTCACCGCTGGGCCGAAGAGACCAGTATGGGAGATCGTTCGTACCATCTGTACGAACCATGTATTAATTCGTCATAAAAGTAATCCATATGGCTGTTAATAAATGTCTTCTGAATGAAATCATGCGTTTTTGTTAGAACAATATCCATAATTAAAACTTTAAAAACTGTAATCGCTAGCTGTCATTAACATCCGTCTTCGCGTTCATGAGAGAGTTGAGTTCTGGTATATGACATAGGATGTAAGCGTAGCGTAAGCTTAGGTGAGAGTAGAGCCCTCCAGTGGTTCAAACAAATAAGGCCGGGCAACAAACTCAAGCTCCTCCGACATTTCTCTTTAAAAATTCTTGTTTTAGACTTCTAATTTGTGACCAGTGTTTTGTTTTGTTCTATACCCTGCGCTTCAGCGTTCGTCAATTCGTCATGCCTCGGGTCAGAGATCACTCTTTGGCCAGAACTGGACTTGCGTACGGAAGTGATTCTATTTTATAAAGTTATAAATATGGATATTTCATCGCTTGATCGCTTAGCTTCAGAAGGCCTTTAACCCCCTGGAGTTGTATGGATTACTTTTATGATGGATGTGCTTTTTTTGGCCTTCAAAATCCCAGTTACTATTCACTCCAATTATAAAGCTGGGAAGAGCTAGGACTTTATTTTAAATATAACACCTATTGTGTTTGGCTGAAAGAAAAGTGACAGAAAGTCATATACACCTAGAATGGCTTGAGGGTGAGTAAATTATGGGATCATTTTCATTTCAGGTTGAACTAACCCTTGAAGAATACAAGATAGAAGACCCCACTGAGAAATAGGGATGGGCGATATACAGGTCATTCTCAAAAAAATAGCATATTGTGATAAAGTTCATTATTTTCCATAATGTAATGATAAAAATTAAACTTTCATATATTTTAGACCAGGGGTCTCCAACCTTTTTTCATTTGAGAGCTACTTTTTAAAAAATATAGTGGCCGAGAGCTACTCATGTAGGCTAATACAATACTTAAATCTCTTAAATGATGTCTCATAACTCTCATATTAACAACTATCTAAACTGTTTTAGACCTAAAAGACTTTTTGGATGCTTATATATGTCACCCTTAAATGTCAGAGAAAAGAACAAGGCAAGGCAAGGCAAGTTTATTTATATAGCACATTTCATACACAATGGTAATTCAAAGTGCTTTACATTGAAGAAATTAAAATAATCAAAAGAAATCAGAATAATTAAAACAGTTTAGAATAAAAGATAAAATACAGAAATAATCAAATGAAATCAGAATAATTAAAACATAAAATAAAATACAGTGCAAACAGTCGGACGAACAGTGGCACAGTGCTCATTCAGTAAATGCACAGTTAAACAGATGTGTTTTGAGTCTGGATTTGAATGTGACTACTGTAGGAGCACATCTGATCTCTTCTGGAAGCTGGTTCCAGCTGCGGCTGGCATAGTAGCTAAAAGCAGACTCACCATGCTTAGAGTGAACCCTTGGTATTTCTAGCCGATGTGATCCTAATGATCTGAGTGATCTGTTGGGTTTATATTCACTGAGCATATCTGCAATGTATTGAGGTCCTAGGCCATTGAATGATTTATATACCAGTAATAATACTTTAAAATCAATCCTAAATGTAACTGGCAGCCAGTGTAAAGACCTGAGGACTGGTGTGATGTGTTCATATTTTCTGGTTCTGCTCAGAATCCTAGCAGCAGCGTTCTGTATGAGCTGCAACTGTCTAATGGTCTTTTTGGGAAGGCCAGTGAGAAGTCCATTACAATAATCCACCCTACTGGTGATGAAAGCATGCACAAGTTTTTCTAAGTCTTGACTGGAAACAAAGCATCTAATTCTTGCAATATTTTTCAGGTGATAGTATGCTGATTTAGTTATTGCTTTGACATGACTACTGAAACTAAGGTCTGACTCCAGAGACACACCCAGATTCCTGACTTGATTTTTAGTTGTTTGACCCCTAGACTGAAGGTATGCGTTCACCTTGAGAACTTCATCTTTGTTTCCAAACGCAATGACTTCAGTTTTGTCTTTGTTTAACTGAAGAAAGCTTTGGCACATCCAATTGTTTACTTCATCAATGCATTGTCAAAGGGAGTCAATTGGGCTGTAATCGTTAGGCGATAGGGATAAGTAGAGCTATGTGTCGTCTGCATAGCTATGGTAAGCGATTTGGTTCTTTCTCATTATTTGGCTCATTGGGAGCATGTACAGGTTGAATAGGAGTGGCGCAAGAATTGAGCCTTGAGGGACTCCGCATGTCATGGATATCCACTCAGACTTATGGTCTCCTATACTCACATAATAACCTCTGCCTCCTAAGTATGACCTGAACCATTTTAGGACTATCCCAGAAAGCCCGACCCAGTTTTCCAGCCTGTCAAGAAGTATTTTGTGATCGACAGTGTCAAATGAAGCACTGAGGTCGAGTAGTACCAGCACTGATAATTTGCCTGTATCAGTATTTAAGCGAATATCATTTATTATCTTTATGAGCACGGTCTTTGTACTGTGGTGCGGTCGGAAACCAGAATGAAAATGGTCAAAGTATCCATTCAAGCTTAAGAATTTGTTCAGCTGATTGAAGACAACTTTTTCAATGATCTTGCCTATAAAAGGAAGATTTGAGATCGGTCTATAGTTGTTTAATATGGTCTTATCCAGATTGCTCTTTTTCAGGAGGGGCTTGACAACAGCAGTTTTCAGGGAGGTCGGAAAACTCCCAGAGAGAAGTGAGGCATTTACCACTTCTAGGAGATCTGCTTCTAAGCTGTGTAACACATTTTTGAAAAAAAGATGTGGGAAGTGTGTCAAGGGCGCAGGTTGATGTTTTTAGGTGCTGTACGGTTTCTTCCAAAATTTTGCCATCAATTTCTTCGAAATCAGACATAGTGGCTACTTTCTCGTGCTGTTGTCTGATCTGCCTGACCCCAGCGCAACTCAAGGATGAGCTGATCACCTTTCTGATATTATTGATTTTCTCAGAGAAGAAAGAAGCAAACTCACTTCACTTTCTCACTGAGAGCATTTCACTGGGAATCTGGCTTGGGGGGTTTGTCAGTCTCTCTACAGTAGCAAAAAGAGTGCGCGTGTTGTTTATATTGCTGTTTATAATATTCGAGAAGAAAGTCTGTCTAGCTTTGCTTAGTTCCTTATTGAAAGCATGGATGCTGTCTTTGTAGATGTTATAATGGACTACAAGTTTTGTCTTCCGCCACATGCGCTCTGCTTTTCTGCATTGTCTTTTCATATTTTGCACTGCTGTTGAGTTTCTCCAAGGTGCTTTTTGTCTGCCACTCTTCTTCCTGACTTTCACGGGAGCAATATCATCAATTACACTCTTAACTTTTGAGTTAAAAGAATCAAGGAGAAAATCAACAGAGTCAGCAGATATGCTTGGTGTTAAAGATATAGCCTTCATAAATAGTACACTAGTGTTCTCATTTAAGCATCTCTTCTTGACAGACACAGATCTAGCTTCAATGGCAGGAGAGATCAATATATCAAAGAAAATACAAAAATGATCAGACAGTGCTACATCCTTAATAACAATTGATGAAATGTTTAGACCCTTACTGATAAGTAAATCTAATGTGTGTCCACGATTATGTGTGGGTCCATGTACATGCTGAGTCAGATCAAAAGTTTTTAAAACAGTCTTGATTTCTTTTGCCATATTGTTTTCTGCATTATCTATGTGAATGTTAAAATCTCCAGCAATGGCAAAGCAGTCAAACTCTGAGGAAATTGTTGATAACAGTTCTGTTAAGTTCTCAGCAAAAGCTGAAGAGTATTTTGGAGGCCTGTAAACAATGATAAGTAAAATGCGTGGAGCACCTTTTAACACAATACCCAGATATTCGAAAGACGGGTAATTCCCAAATGATATTTGCTTACATTGATAGACATCTTTATAAAGAGCAGCTAAACCTCCGCCTCTTCTGACAGCTCTGCAGACACTCATAAAAGTAAAGTTAGGAGGGGCTGTTTCATTGAGGACTGTTGCACTGCAACTTTCTTCTAGCCAAGTTTCATTTAGCAACATAAAATCCAGGTTGTATGTGGTTATTAAGTCGTTGACTAAAAGTGATTTATTTTTAAGTGAGCGGATGTTTAAAAGTGCTAACTTAACAGTCTTACTTTTTGTCCCCACAGCAATCTTGGTATGTCGTGTAATAGGCACCAGATTAGATGGGTTTGCTGTACGGCTTTTGAAGGCCTTAGACGTTCTATCATGTAATCGAACAGCAATAGAAAAAAATACAGGCACACTGGGTTCCCGCTTGATCTGTAAACATTTGAGAAAGTTATTGTTATCATAGCGGGGACCCGACGCATATCACTGAGAGCTGGTATCAGTTGGCAGAGGCCGAAGAGCTCTCACAGGAGGAGGGGGAGGGCGAGCTGGGCCCGCAGGCTTTGGTGGTTGTGGGGCCTGGCGTTTTTTGGTTGGTATCTGGGGGCTCGCAGCAAAAGAGTGGGATAGTCTAGTTCCAGCATGCACCAGTTGTTCCATTTTCTCTGAGAAGCACAGAAGTGGAGATGCTGGAGAGAGTGATAATGTTTCCGGTGAGAGGGATTGTTGCTCTGGTGTTATTGGAGGCTGTAATATGCTGTCCTGGTTTCCCTGGCTGTTTTCCAGAAAGTCGTCCTTGGGTGCTGTATCTTGGAGCAGTGCTGGTATGTCACAGTCTGTCTGTGGTGAGCTCTGTGGGCAGGGCTCAGCTGAGATTGTGTCCGTGAGCAGAGGTTGTTGTGGCTGAGTGGTGTTATCACTGTCCTTGTGTGATGTGTCAACCGCATGTCCATTCAGGTGCTGAAGTGAAATCCTGTGGTCATTCATACTGTATCCAGGTGTGTGTGTGCCATTCAGGTTGAGAGGATTGGCACACATTGCAGAAGGATGACGGAGGGAGAAGTAGATATTGTCCTTTAGCACTCTTGAACCAAGTTTGTTAGTGTGGTGGCCATCCTGTTGAAACAGTTGCCTCTGACTCCAGAAAAGATTGAAGTTGTCAATAAAGTTCAGTCCTTTTATATTGCAGGTTTTTTGCAGCCATGTATTAAGCCCAAGCAACCGTGAAAACCTGTTTGTTCCTCTTGCTGGGATTGGTCCACTGATGAATGTTTGAACTTTCAGTCTTTTAAGTGTTTCAAAAAGTTCATTGAAATCCTTTTTAAGAAGTTCCGACTACTTTTTATGAATATCATTCTTCCCCACATGAATGATGAGTCGATTTGCAGTCTTATGTTTCATCAGAATGTTCTGAAGTTCCCTGTTTACATCAGATGTTGTTGCTTGTGGAAGGCAGCACATTGTTGTATCCCTGCTATTAATGTTTCTGTTTACGGAGTCGCCCACTATCAGAGTCCTGGGCTCGGCTGCACTGTGAGCTGAGTGCCGCTGTCTGCTCGACCTTGAGCCCCAGTTAGCATCAGTGTTAGCTACTGGCTGATTCAGTCTGTGTGCGATCACATTCATCAAATTTGGGGATACCTCATTCATTAATACTTCAAATCTGTTCTCAAGATGTATAGGCGGTGGTAGGAGTCCAGTGTTTGCAGTCCTTGTCAGAGCCGTATCTGGGGTAGAGGATGCTACTGCAGTAATATGTGATGCTCGTGACAATCTGATGTCTCGAGTGCCTTTGGGTCTCGCACCCTGTTTGTGCCATCGATTAGTAAAACGATCGGCTTGTTTCTCTACACTCAGTATGGCCTGTCGAGAAGCACTAGATTCATGGGACTCACCGGCTGTATGCTGAGGACGTCCATGACGAAGCTCTGTTGTGTGTTCCGTCTGGTTTGGTGATCCCGCAATTAACTTTGTTTCAAGAATTGAAATCCTTTGTAAAAGTCTGTGGCAGTTGGAGCAGCAAGTAGATTCCAGAGGAGGCATTTTCTTATCCTTATGAATGTAGGCAGTTGTGTTTTCTCTTCCCCGGAATGTAAGCTTTCAGTGGGAGGCTGGTCGAATAAAATAATTCTGCTTTTTTTGTAGTAATCCAAGCGTTTGAGCACTGTGCTGATTTGCTGAAGTTAAAATTAGGTGATAAAAGGAGATAAAATATAGAAATAGAAAAGCGATAGAGCAAAGCGCGGAGCAGTAAGCGAGAGCGTCCGAACAGTAGCTGAGCAGGAAGAACAGAATCAGAGATTAATTTTTTTAAAGAAAATTGTACTTTGCATATTATACTATAAAAACACATAATTATAGTTGATTTTATAGTGCATCTTAACTAGAGATGAAATGGCCTGAAAATTTCACTTCATGATTATAGTGACGAAAATGATCAGTTATCACAGAATCCTGTTCAAAAAGTACTAATACTACTCAATAAAATCCATTCACCAAGGTTTATGTCGAAAACCAGCAAATAACAAATATAATTAGAATTCATTTGCACTTTTTGTTTACATAAACAAAATAACAACATTAAAAATAATGGTCAGATTTTAAAGGAGTGTCTTGCGACATGTTATCTACTAACATGTAGCCTACAAGTTCAAATAAAGTTTTTACAAAAAAAGATTTATAAAAAGCTCGCATATTTCAGCCTTTAAATCATTTTTATAAAAAGAATGAGTCAAAAAAGATAAATTACTGAAGTTCACAATGCACATTAGCTTAGCTTTCATTATTAATAGTAAAATTCAGTCCGATTTTCCCGTGGCGTCTGTCATTGCTATGCAACCATGCACTGCGCTCTCCACAATGACAAAGAAGTTTTAGTAGCTAATGGATTTTTCATCTTGCTGCGCATGGAAAAAATGAGTGCGTCGCTTCAATTATGAGCTTCCTACATTTGAAATAACGAACTTGAGCGCGCAAAAGATGCGATATGTGAACGCCCCCTTGGTGAGATACCTCCAATCAGGCCACGAGCTACTGGTTGCTCGCGAGCGACGTGTTGGAGACCCCTGCCATAGACCATTGGCAACCGCAATGCGTGCTCCACAGATGAGGCATACAGCTTTATCTTTAACATTAGTGAAGAGGAATTCTGTCTCCCACTCCTCGTTAAAATAATAAGTCTTCTTTTTTGCATGACCTGCATCGTCAGCCATAATTAATCTTTTTTTTATTTTTATTTTTTTTATAGTTCAATTTATCTTATGTATAAATTTATCGGTCTGCCCGCGACCGCCTCAACTCACTGAAGTTACGTTACGTTTTTTTTTTAAACGTGCTCGACGTGCAGATTCTAAATATTTTTGATTATTTTATTATTTTATTATGTTTTAATGGTATATGAAATGTTACAATTAGTTATTTTCTCATTTTATGCCATCATCATAAATAATAATAAATAAAAAAACTAAATGAAAGACAATCATGGGTAAGACTGCCGACCTGACTGCTGTCCAGAAGGCCATCATTGACACCCTCAAGCAAGAGGGTAAGAAAGAAATTGCTGAACAAATAGGCTGTTCCGAGAGTGCTGTATCAAGGCACCTCAGTGGGAAGTCTGTGGGAAGGAAAAAGTGTGGCAAAACACGCTGCACAACGAGAAGAGGTGACCGGACCCTGAGGAAGATTGTGGAGAAGGACCGATTCCAGACCTTGGGGGACCTGCGGAAGCAGTGGACTGAGTCTGGAGTAGAAACATCCAGAGCCACCGTGCACAGGCGTGTGCAGGAAATTGGCTACAGGTGCCGCATTCCCTAGGTCAAGCCACTTTTGAACCAGAAACAGCGGCAGAAGCGCCTGACCTGGGCTACAGAGAAGCAGCACTGGACTGTTGCTCAGTGGTCCAAAGTACTTTTTTCGGATGAAAGCAAATTTTGCATGTCATTCGGAAATCAAGGTGCCAGAGTCTGGAGGAAGACTGGGGAGAAGGAAATGCCAAAATGCCTGAAGTCTAGTGTCAAGTACCCACAGTCAGTGATGGTCTGGGGTGCCATGTCAGCTGCTGGTGTTGGTCCACTGTGTTTTATCAAGGGCAGGGTCAATGCAGCTAGCTATCAGGAGATTTTGGAGCACTTCATGCTTCCATCTGCTGAAAAGCTTTATGGAGATGAAGATTTCATTTTTCCACACGACCTGGCACCTGCTCACAGTGCCAAAACCACTGGTAAATGGTTTACTGACCATGGTATTACTCTGCTCAATTGACGTGCCAACTCTCCTGACCTGAACCCCATAGAGAATCTGTGGGATATTGTGAAGAGAAAGTTGAGAGACGCAAGACCCAACACTCTGGATGAGCCTAAGGCCGCTATCGAAGCATCCTGGCCTCCATAACACCTCAGCAGTGCCACAGGCTGATTGCCTCCATGCCACGCCGCATTGAAGCAGTCATTTCTGCAAAAGTATTCCCGGCCAAGTATTGAGTGCATAACTGAACATAATTATTTGAAGGTTGGCTTTGTTTGTATTAAAAACACTTATTTTATTGGTCGGATGAAATATGCTAATTTTTTTCATGAGCTGTATGCCAAAATCATCAGTATTAAAACAATAAAAGACCTGAAATATTTCAGTTGGTGTGCAATGAATCTAAAATATGTGAAAGTTTAATTTTTATCATTACATTATGGAAAATAATGAACTTTATCGCAATATGCTAATTTTTTGAGAAGGACCTGTATTATCGTTTGCGATATAGGCTACCGGTAAAATTTCTCCTCTCGATAAGAATTAGTTTTACCGCGATAATAATGATAAAGCCTATTTCATGATGGGAGTCAGAACCCATTTGCAGCTCACATGCATGGCAGAAGACGTGAAACTGAGGCGAAATTTATCGCTAAACGAGTAACTACCTCTACAATCTGGAACTGGTACACAGAGATATATTTTCACCCACCCATCTCACTGACAGAGCACTTGAGAGTTTCGCTCTCCAAGTGATCCATGAAGCGCACTATATCAGTTAATCTCGCCTGAGATTTGGAGCCCAATTACAAGGGGGTAAAACTCAAAAAGATGGCAGCATCATCATTTTATTTTTACACAGAGATTGGTACTTAAATCTGTTTACTTTAGCAATCTTTGTTGCGTTATATGCCAAGCACTTCTTGTGTTTTTTGCCCCAGGTTTGCATGCCTGTAACTCAAGTATTAAAGGGGTGGTAAAATGCCATTTTCACAAGATGTAAAATAAATCTCTGATGTCCTCAGAGTGTGTGTGTGAAGTTTTAGCACAAAATACCCCACAGATATTTTTATATAGCATGTTAAAGTTGTCTCTTTTAGAGGGTTAGCAAAAACGCACCGTTTTGTGCATGGCCCTTTAAATGCAAATGAGCTGCCTCAGAGGGCGGGGTTTCAAGAGCTCTTGTGTGTTAGCAGCTGCGATTACCTCACGCAGACACACTAAAATGACAGAAACTGTTCTACCTTTAATGTTAAAACAGAGTCAGACAAAGGTGGAGAGACTCAAGAAGAAGTGACATGTAGAATGCAACAGGACATCTCTGATGGTTAGTTGATGAATTTATGTTGCTGATGTGGAGTTAACTATCTTCAATTAGCATATTCTGTCATGATAATCTATAAATCGCTTTTATAGGAACTGTTGTGAGATGCACACAGAGTGACTTTTTATTGCATGTGTAAAGAAGGATGCAAAAGTTTGAGCTGACTCACAAATACACTCTTATACAACAAATTTTCCTCTTCTCAACATGGACTGCGTGTCCCGGGGGTGGGGTTTATGAACATTTTACGGTTGGTGATGTCACTAACCCGGGAGGAATGTCGTTTAGTCCCTACCAGCCCTTTGTTGTAGTCCTTTTCTTTAAAAGCAAATATCTCCCTTTGCTTTGAACTTTGAGCATTGTAACTTTGCAGATGTTGTTTATGCTCAAACAGCAACATTTCACACTAGCTAAAGTTAGAAAAGTGAGATCGTGTTTTACCACCCCTTTAAAGATATCTTAATGTACTCTTAGATTCTGGTTCTTAACAAACTTTTCTTTTGATGTGTTCATTTTAAAGGCCCTCAATGGTTCAATCCCAGAGATATGGACATGTTAATGTGACTCCTTGAGTAAATTGGTAAATTGTACTCATTGTCAGTGGTCAAAAGTCAAATGTGGATCACTTTGCATATAGCTGATACTTTTTTCTTTTAAATATATGAACAACAAATCATGTTAAAAACTAGAATCTCGTTCAGATTCACTAGATGTATCTCGTATATCTGGGGGGTGAGTAAATTTCCATTTTCATTTTTAGATGAACTATCCCTTTAAGACTAAACCAGCTAAGGCTTCAACAGGAATGTAGAACCCCAAATCAAGAAAAGTTGGGACATTTTGTAAAATGCAATAAAATCAAGAATCTGATTTGTTAATTCTATTTTAACTTTTTTTAACTAACAAAAGTACAAAGAAAAGTTTTCCAATGTTTTCACTGACCAACATATTTGTATTTTGTAAATATGAACAAATTTTGATTTTGATGGCTGCAACACACCCCAAAAAAGTTGGGACAGAGGCATGTTTACCACGGTGTCACTTCACCTTTCCTTTTAATTACACTTTTTAATCATTTGGGAGTTGAGGATACTAATTGTTGGAGTTTTGCTAGTGGAATATTTGCCCAATCTTGTCTGATACAAGACAGCCGCTCAACAGTCTGTGGTTATCGTTGCCTGATTCTCCTTTTCATGATGAGTCATACATTTTCCATAAGAGACATATCTGGACTGCAGTAAGGCAGGCAGACACATCCCTTCTATGGTGCAGAGTGTCTAGAAACCACTCAGTTTCAGCATGTGTAGAATGAGGCCTGGCATTGTCTTGCTTCCCAGGAAAGATGTCATCTTGATGGCAGTTTTTGTCTCTGTACAATTCAAATATATGCCTCCATGTCAATGGTACCTTCACAATAATGCAAGTTACCAATACCGTTTGCAACGATGCACCTCAATACCAGCACAGATGTTTGCTTTTGCACCTGTCGCTGGTGAAAGTCTGGTTGGTCCCTTTCGTCTTTGGGACTGAGAACTCGGTGTCCATTTTTTTTTTCCAAAAACAAGCTGAAACATGGACTCATCTGACCACAGCACACATTCCCAGAGTCTTCAAGACCATCTGAGATGAGCTCAGGCCCAGAGAACTCGCCGGCATCTCCACATGGAACTGATGTAAAGCTTTCTCCTTGAGTAACAGAGATTCAAGTGGCATTTCTTAATGCAGAGTCAGACTGTGTTCAGTGAAAACGGTTTTCCAAATTACTCCTGAGCACATGTGGCTATATTTAAAGAATTAGCATGATGGTATCTTGTGCAATGCCATCTGAGGGCTCAAAGGTCACGCACATTCAACAGAGGTCTACTGCCTTGCCCTACACAGACTGAGATTTCTCTGGATTCCCTGAGTCTTGTGACAATATTATGTATGGAAGATGATGAAAGACATAAATTCTTTGCAATCTTGCATTGAGAAATGTGATTTTCTAATTGTTTGACAATTCTCTCATGATAGTTGGCATAAAGTGAAGAGTCATGACCCATCTTTGCTTAAAAAGACTGACTGTGCGTTCACACCGGACGCGAATAGCGCGTCAAATTCGCGTCTACAGCGTCTAGTTTGACGCTTGACCACTTTGTGTTAATTTGCGCGACAAGAGTGAAACTGAAGCGCGTAAAAACAAAAGTTTGAAGCGAAATTTACGCGCATCACGCGAGTCAGAGGCAAAAGTTTTGAACCCCATTGGCGGCCATCTTTTTACAAGATGTCTGTTGTTGATGGGTCATTTATCGAGAGAGTCATCGCTCTTTATTTGCTCTGGAGAGCAGAACAATGGCGTAGGGATCATCATCACAGTATTTGGGTCCACCAGACCCTTCGGAGGCAAACCCAGTTCGGCGAGTTTCACCATTTAATCCAGGAGTTGCGCCTGGATGACGGCCGCTTTCAGCGGTACTTCCGCCTGTCCCGCGCCCAGTTTGATGATCTGCTGTCCCGCATCGGAGCGAGGATCACCCTCGCCCTAACCCACCTAATCTGTAATTTATTTTTGTTTTGATGATAAATGGAGCCAGCCTAGGCTACTACAAAAGTGATTAAACTGTCCTGTGTTTTTTTCCCCTCACAAAACACAGACACGATTAACTATGTTCTTGCACTAAAGTATGTTGGTTCTCTTTACATTAGAATAATAATAATGTTTCATATCATCTAGATTAGATATGGAATAAATAGCATACAAAATTAATGTCTCATATATTAAAATCAAGTTTTTATGTTGTAAAATATTTACTTCACCACATGACAGCTGCAAGCTGGCTCCTGATTGGTTAACGCGGTGCGAATTTGACGCATAAGTTCCGATTTTTCAACTCGGGCGGCAGACGCGAATTCGCGTCAAACACGTGAATGCACAAAAAGCACTAAATAAATCATTCGCGCGGAACATGCCAGACGCTCAATTCGCGGTATTCGTGCCATTCGAGTTCGCGTCTACCGCGCCGCGCTCTACGCCTCATTCTCGCGCGTAACGCGTCTTTGCATTGACTTAACATTGAAATCACTCGCGCTAGGTGCTCTATTCGCGTCCGGTGTGAACGCACCATGAGAAGCACTTTTACACCCAAACATGATACCCTCAACTATTACCAATTCACCTGGTCATTGTGGACTGTTTCAAAAGAGTTGGATAATCTAATTTGGATAATCTTTTCACTTTTATTTTGCTCTGTCCCAACTTTTTTGGGGTGTGTTGCAGCCATCAAAATCAAAATTTGTTCATATTTACTAAATACAATTATGTTGGTCAGTGAAAACATTGGAAAACTTTTCTTTGTACTTTTGTCAGTTAAAAAAAAGTTTAAATACAATTAACAAATCACAGATTCTTGATTTTATTGCATTTTACAAAATGTCCTAACTTTTCTTGATTTGGGGTTGTATATACTAAGCAATATACGTAATAAAATTTCTTAAAGCAAAATTGTCAAACGTAGTCTAATAACATTATCTGTACCCCTCCCCATGCTGCTTTACCAAAGAACAAGCCATTTTTGTGTCTTATCCTAGTTATGTCAACCCTTCTAAATTTAAGGCTAGTGCAGTGCAAATGTTTTAGTAAGCTGGGCAGCACTCAGTGCTCACAGCTTTTCACAGAGCGCTTAGTGACACTTCAGTTCTAATTCTCCTCACCCACCCATCTCCACCAGGTCTGAGATGTCTTATGTTCTGTTAGCTCATGAGAAGATAAAAGATAGACCATGCATTATTTAACATGCAAAGAAAGTGGGCGCCACTAGCATAATCGGTAATTTTGTATAAAAGCTCTTAACTGTAAAAGGTAAATATTGCCCAGCATGATTTGAGAATGTTTTA